>NC_064871.1:36609803-36923773 GCF_943734695.1 Anopheles maculipalpis | reverse complement strand
TTGCAGCAATTGGTTGGGTACTGTAAATTTAATATTTTCATATCCACGAACGAATTACAGCTTGCAGCAATACTGCCAGTCCATTCTTTATGAATAACGAAAACAAAACGACAGATAGCAATTTAAAGTATTTTATTTCCTAGGAAAATAAAATAAAACAATTCCATTTCAAGTTACGCTTGTGCGTTTGCTCAACTCACACATCAACTGCATCATAATCCATAATGTAAGTAAAAGGAAAATTAATTAACTGCTTGAAGTTGACACACCCAAGAGCATTTTGCTTTAAATGCAGTGCTTAAAGGGACAATGCATTTAGTGCTACAAAACGAATGGCAGCGTACTTTCTACTGTCACAGGGCTTTGTGCTAACATAATTGAACTGCGCAGGCAAGCTTGGCTATCCTTTAATCAAAAGCATTTTCTCATTTCCGGTCATCAGCTGGCGCACACGAAGAGACTTTTATTTCCTTGGACCTTGTATGCTGTACCCGTGCGCAACGGAGCGTTCGGTTGCGTTGGTGGGGGTGGTGGTGGTGGTGGGAAAGCTACTTAAAACAAACACAAATGAAGAGAAGGAAAGTTGAAAATCTCCACTTTTGCAAGCTCATCTCCGGCTCATCCCCGCTGGCAGTGCCAGTACCGGATGAACTCGGTGCTTACAAAATACTCGGTACAAAAAATGGGCAAGATCTTGCCTGCTACGAAATAGCTAAAGAAAATTAATAGCTTAAACTTACAAACGTTTCGTTTAGCAAAATGGTTTGAAAAGAAATGGGAAAAGAAAAGTTGCAACGAAATCTTAACGTTTGTATGTAAGAGTTCTTTTTTTTTAAATGGTTAACTGTCTTGATGGATGCTCTGCAGTACGAGTAATGAGGCTGATTATCAAAAGTGTTACTTAAGAAGCTCTCATCACAAATGATTATGGTGCAATTTTTTATTTTCTTTCTAGTAGTCCATTTCTATTCATTTAGCCTTATCAGCCTTTAGCGTTATAACAGGCATTTAGCCGTTTATAACGCCTTTAATTGTTTAACATTTCGTTTTTAGAATACACTTTTCTTTTGTTGAGTTAAAAAATGTTAGAAAAAAATCTCCTTTTGATATTCATGTAGCTATAGCTATAAAATCATTTTTAGAATCTAATCAAGGTTAGGGTTTTAGTTCGAAGAGCTTAAAAATTGATTATTATTGAAAGCACCACTGAACATACGGCAAAGGGCCGTCATGCTAGAAATAAATAAATTGAATGCACCATTGTTTATAACGTTATTTCTTTGGTAAATTTATCAGCCTTTTTATTGGTAACCATGGAACAGCTGCCTGGGCTGGTATTTATGGTACCATATTTCATTGTGACGTGCTTCGAGAGCGCAACAGAATTTTGGCACCGTGTTTGGTTCCATATAAATGCATTTTCAAACGATATTTGTTGTGTGAAATTTCGATATAGATATTTTATTGATCAGCAATAACAACTGCAGTTTAGATAGGGCTATCAGATGTCGATATTTATTTTATCATTATAAATAAATGTTTTTTTACCTTCATGTTCGATTCAAAACGAAACAACTCGCCAATTCGGTAAAATATGAATATAGGAATAATACAGAAAAAACATCGCCACAGGACGGTCGTGATTAACGTAAAACAAATTCTATGAAAGTAGCTTCCCCATATTGGTATATAAAAAATCGATTGTAGCTAAACAAAATAGAAAATGTTCACAATTTTCGTCAATGTTTTTGATAGATTTTTTTTTTTGTATTAAAAATATCCTCAACAAGAATGATAAAAATACTTGAGGCGACAAGAACAGCTTACCCTTTTGCAAGCAATTTTTTCGATCGACAGTGCACGAAACTTTAAACTGTCACTTTGTCATAGTTTATAGGTCGTTTTTGGCGATCCAGTAAAGTGACAAAAGCTAGAAAAAGCTCATCTCAGGAAGCAAGAAAAACACCACAAAAGCACAGGGAAAATTAAATTCAGTGAAGAGTTACGTACCTAGCCATACTGAAGACCTAACGTAAAGGTTCGTTTTAGGACAATTTTCCACCCGTGATGTGTTGTGCGAGCGTACAGCTCAGCTCATTTTCCACAGCTACTCGTTTCGCATTTTACTGCTTGCGTGCCCGGGCAAGAACCACCGACCCACATAAACATCAAAAACTAAAACGAAAAATTTGTGCCCAACCGGAAGTGGGTAAAAGTTTATAGCAAAATAAAAATAGACAAACCAACGTGGTGAGACGGCTTACGTTCCGAACTGTACATGTAGTCACGTGTATCAGTATGCACGCTACACTTAAGTAGACGTTGCCAGCCGCTGAAACCAAAGGCACGTCAACGAATCATTCAGTGTAATAGAGATTGTACGGGGGCAAGGGAAAAAAGTAAGAAAGAAAGCCTACGTACAGAAAATAAAACACTGGAACGAAAGTAAGGAAGCAACGGACTGTGCCTTTTTCCACATAATCATCGAATCACCAGTTCTTTTGGGTTTTGCGGGTACGTGTTCATGACGTCCAGCTGGATGATAAGTTCCATTTCCGGCTTAGATTAATATGGATGGATAACCGGTCGGAGATGAGTGCGAGATTACTGGGCTACATGGAGCGTAAGTGAAATTGTGTGTTCTTTTATCCAAAGTTTATGAACCGACACCGATGAGACGGAGCTTGGGCAAAATTCGTTCGTGATCTGGTTACGCATTTGTTTATCCTTCTATGAGACTAGGCTAATGTTCGTTCACGCTGGTTGATAGGTAGTTGCTACTTTCAATCCTTCATAACGTTCTAATGCAAACGAATATGCGGATGGACCAGATTACGCGCTTCGTGGTGCACAACACACAAATAAAGCGAAACTTTTTCGAGTACATCACCGAGACGTACAATTTCTGACTTATGAGACAGCACTTTAACGCTGTCGAAAGGTTCACTGTAACAAAAACTTATAAATCTGTGTTTTTCATGACTTCTAAGAAGCTGAAATTATTTGTTTCAGCATTGGAAGTCCTGATGTGTGAAATTGATTTACTTTTTTAATATTTTTTAGCAACAGCGTAAGAAAAAGACTACAACTTACACACTAAACCTAAACTAAAATTAAATAACGATTCATCCATAAAAACTTTCCTTTCATTCCAATCGCTTGCTCCGCGATGCTCAATCTCGATAATAGAACTTTTGCAATTGAATCACGCGGGAAATTGAGAATTGATTAGGTCAGATAGTTTTTGTTCATCTAGCCGTTGAACCAGCGCATCTATTCGGTGCTGTACATTGCAGCCAAAGGAAACTAGTTCGCCTGGCACTCATTAACCGCACGATGTTCGTTGTGAAGCAATCCATTTAAAATTGGTTCAGTGAGGCACGACTAATCCGGAAGTGAATTTAATGGATCACTCTGCTGAGTGAAGTGGCAGAATTACTCATCACGCCCCAGGCGGTAAAGCGAGATCTGATCGCACATTGGCTGAACGTTGAAGGTTTAATAGCGTTGAAGTAATAAAACTAATCAATACTACCTGTACAGTCAGACACCAAATGATAAAGTGTGGTTTTCCAACCAATCGTTTAATTTGACGGTATTGTTGAACTTTACATTGCCATCAGAAGATTAAGGATTGTTGTTTTTTAACTTTCATCTACAAGTCAAGATGCATATTTATTGTTACGTTAAACTATTTCTTCGATGATATTTTCCTACACTCATGTTTTTTTAACCATCCTTAGATGTTCTGTAAGTTAAACTAAATTGATAAGAATTTATTTGGCAAAGTAAAACAAAACTTTCACATCTACAGGGAAACAACTTCTACAATGGAACTAGCACCGTTGTTATCTCAACAGTCTGCTTCAAGTGTCCTTCTCGTTTTCGCTTGAAAAAACAAGTTTCCGCTTCCACGAATAAGAATCAGAATGACAAACCTAAGTTTAAAACAATACGCAGGACGATTCAGCGGAATCAGGGCAACCAGTAACAGTCAGTTTTTCCTACCCCCACTATTATCAACTTAAGAATTGCGGCTGTGACATTGTCCGCAAATCAATTGTTAAAAAGTTTGCTCTGGTTTTGATCATATTTAACGGATTGAAATTATTATCATTTTGCTTTTTGTGCAGCTCGCTTCATAGCAGATTAGAAATGCAACAATCATTTAAAATGTGTACCGCCATGAATCGGAATCTCCACGTTTGTTTGATGTTTGATGTTTGTTATTAAAATGCTTAAACTAAACCAACACAAACATGACTCAGATGAGAATGATAACAAAACAGTTTTTCTTGTTTTGTAACAATTTGAAATCATTCATTCGCCGTCCCTTACATTGATCAACACTGACATGAAATTAAAGTGAAGGGTACATTGAAACGGCAAAAGTTTTGCAATTTATTTTAAACTTTTCACCGTACGGGTAAACCGAAGTAAACTAAACCATATTCTCTAGGGCGTTGTTCACCGAATAAAAGTTAGTTTACACATTACGACGTCAACTGCTTGTCCGTCACGGTTTTGGTGGCTAAATTTGCATAGTATCTGAAACCTGAGAACACAAATATGGCCGTATCTCCACAACTAAGCTAATGGAACATGATTTTCGAACATACTTTTTTTAATTTAGATCATGCAAATAAAAAAATGTTACATGCACCCAATGATGGTATAATTTTTGTAAATGCGTCAATAGAAATTGATCTGTTTTCTAACACATTTCTATGTTTTTGTTTTTCAAATATATTTTCAGATAGAGCATATAATGAAGGTCCAACAACAATAAAAATCGAACCAACAAAATCGTTTCTAAACAATCACTCTCATCATTTTCCCTCTTCATCGATCATCGATCGGCAGCTGCTGATGTACTTTATCACGTTCGACAAATCGATAAATACAAATTTCCTGATGCAAACAGTAACTACTAAAAATGGTTTTAAATTACACTTGAATATTTATGTTTCTTTTTGTATGATTTCTAATGCACATATTCAATAATTTAGCTGCAACAATTTTCCCAAGAGAAGTCCAATGCTCTATAAATCATACAAGAAATTGATGAGAAAATAGCTATCTGAATGATTTTACAGAAACATTAGCATTGGTGGTTGTGTTTCGATATTTTTCTCACACACAAACATAAGCGACCACACCTGCACAACGATTTTTTTTTAAGGTCAACAGACGGTGTGGAGAGTTATGAATAATTTGCATTGATCTGTTTCCAACATGTAAAAATAAAATATAAAGCAACGAACTGAACATATTAGGGCGGTAGGGCAGAATAAATTACGATAGGCGATTAGAAAAAAGAAGCAAAATGAGCTGTGCTGTGGTTCTTGTTAATAATGTAGCGAAATATCATTCGAAAACGAAACAGCAAGGACAACTTATTTCGCAATCGAATTCGGATGCTTGAAGAATAATATTTTATGTAGTGAATCTGTACGAGAACATAAAAACAAATAATAAACCCTGCTCGTGGTGAATGCCATTTCCTAATGAGGAAGTGGCTTTGTAGTACAGTGTTAGGAAAATATCGTGTAGTTGGTTTCATTTCTTCTAACCTACACTAAGAGCAACCTTAAGCAAATGTTAGAATGTATAGCAAAGAATAGAAAAATCCCAATTTGCAACTTAACATAGAAGGTACATTGCTTGTGGTGTGGATTGTTTCCAGCTGGTTTGGTCATACACACAAATGAGCCCCTTTCGGTGTTCTGCCAAGATCCGGTGATGAAAGGTTTGATGGGGCCGGGAGAAAAAAAAAAGGGAACCGTTGTGTATCCTTTCGCTTGGTTTGTTCTTTCAACGCACTGCTTGCTGATATCATCTGTTGTGTTGTTTCTCCCTGCTGGTACGTGCTGTTGATAAAATCGATTCGGATTGTTTCGGGTCACCATTTCAGATAAGTACGTGACATCAATCATATCGTGGCACTTGTGGAACGATCCCGGCAGTAGCGCTCTCGCTTGACGCGTTTTTGTTCCGAAAAATAGGCTACGGGAAAGAATCGTAGTGACCAGCTTGATGTTGTACGTGTTGAGAAGGGTACTATCAGACAAAGCAATCAACACACACACACACGCGAACACCCGAGCACCCCAAAAGAGGTGCCAGTTTGAGCTGATGTTTACTGCATTCCACATTCGTTTCGTGCAGTTAATGTTGGAATTTTGCCTGGCACCACTTTCGGCTTGTTTGTGCGCCCGCTACCAAAAGTCACGCATTCTGACAGCGCACTAAAGAGAAAGCTGTCACAAAGCTATTTTCATCATCACCCGTGATCAACATCTGCATACGTACGCTTTTGATGCTGGAGGAATTTGGAAACTTCTGCAAGCAACACAAAGTTCTGCTAAAAAGTTCACCTTGTGAGTGAGATCGAGACGCATATCACGGTCACGAAGCGCGTTCCGGAGCGCAGTACTCAAAGCGTCATAAATCACCGTCGCCGTCGTAAGCTGAAAAATTCCCTCTATCAACCACACAGAACACAAATGTGCGTCCCGTGGAGATGGGTAGGGAAAAGGGGAAAGAATGACAACGAGAGCAGCAGCTTGCAGAATGTGGCACGAACTTATTTCACACTGGCAGACACGACTGGTGGGTGAGCGTTGCGTGAACTTTCCCATCCATCAACAAGCCAAACATTGGTGCAAATATTTGTACACTCACCGGGAATGCGGTGGAAGCTGCTAGTAGTATGCTGGCAAATTCTCATTTCATTCTGTTTGGCTCGGGAAATGAAAAGTTTGTGTGAAAAATATGAACACATGTTTCCCGTGCTTTTTTTATTTTTTCCTCCAAGACAGTTCCCGCTAGCATCGATAGCTAATCTGCCTGCTGATTAGCAGCGATGGGCGTGTTTTGTTTTCGTTTTCTGATCCGTTCCAATCAGCAAACCATTCGATGCACTCATCTTCGCAGAATATCTCTCTATTTATGCCCCAGCCGGAAACGAATCCACGCTCAAACCAATGCTTTAGAATGTAACTCTGTAACTGCATATGCTTGTTATCGCTGTGGCACTCTACGGCAACGGTACCTTCAGATTCTTACGAACAAGAATACACGATAATGCTAATTGATTCGCTGGTGTGGGTAGATTAACATTCTATACAAATAACAGTATCTGAATCATCCGAGCCCTGGTATCGATGTTAGGCTAGAAATTGTATCTTACTAATTATAAGCATCAGATACAAATTACGCAAATGAAACCAAAAATAATGTCTAGTATTAAAAGAGCAAGCGAACGAGCTAACTAATGCTAAAATCCTTCAACGAATACGCTAATGTGCATGGTGGTCCTTCAAAATTGATAGATTATAGGCTAAGATCGTTGTAGTTGTATAAGAAGGAATGCACGTTAGGAAAATTATAAACAGTCAAATAGTGAAAAATGTTATTTTAAAACGCCAAGTTTAAGAATTTATTAGAAATGAATTGTTGCAGCAAAGGTACAACAGCTCGTTCCTAGTAACGAAGTAGCATAATGATGATTGTACCAGGGAAACAAAAGAGCTTGTTCGATATATGAGGTATACAGTTTTACGGTTCAATTAGTGAAGAGAACTGAACGTCAAAAAAATACCTGTATTAGGATTCGGTTTCCATTGTGAAGGTTTTGCTAGTGCATGATCTGTAAATAGTACTGTACTCTTTGGGTAACGCTACTTATCAACGACAGCTTCCTAAAAAAAAAACAGTGCAAAAGCTAAATGTAATATGCAGCTAGTGATTCTAGAGCGTTCGAAGAATATTCGGGTAAAATACAGCTCGTTGAAGCGGAAAGTAATTAAAACATTTTTTTCCGTAAAAAAACACAAAGCCAGGTTTCGTTGCTAGGAAGAATAATAAAAAAAATCTACTTTGGCAAGCGTATCTTGCCGTATGGAGAAAAAATACAATAACCAATAAAAAGTACCGTAAAGCTAATGGTTGTGGGAGGAATGGTTATAGAATTGAGACGCATAAATATATTTATTCTATTAGCTCCAGTACATCTCAACAAAGATCGAGCGAGAGAGAGTTATAAATATGCACTGTTTTATTTACACTGTTCAATACTTTTACCCACAAAACCTTTAAAAAACGAGCATTACTATACACATAAAACAAGGCAGGTCATATGTGGTAATGCAGTACTGCTGTATTCCCATATGTGTGAAATGCATAAAGAATAATATTTTCATGATGATTTTAAACGCACTGAGAAACGAAAAACATGTGTGACGAACGAACAACATGAACACGTGAAATGATAGGGATCAATATCAGTTCGCAATTTAATTTAGCTCTGTCACGTGTTTTAATATTCAGCGCCATTAACGAACCGAACACAGGAGCGGTAAGTTAACACTACCAGAAAACAAGCGCGCGTGTGTGTTTGTGTAAAATCCAAATCCAATGACTAATGCATATTATCAAGCCAACAGGCATACTTTAGGCGATACAACTAATGATACCACAAATCAAACAAACTTTTAACAAACTGCAACCGTACAGGGTTTAAATGATTGGAACTACCGATTCGGATAGAAAGAAAAAAATAAATAAAACGAACAAAAAATACTGTTTTATCTTAGCCACGTCAAATTACTAATACGATCGCTTTCGGAGCCGGTCATCGATTGAATGATGTATGATAAACCATTTTTAAAATCCATCTTACAGTTGAGAGAATAAATTTGCCTCAAAAGCATCATGTGATCATGTGGTTGATTTTTGTTACTGTGGTACGTTCAAGGTGATTTAACTAGATTCCGATAAACTTTTATTTGTTAAAAACTTGAATAATTTGAAAGGAGATACGATAATTATTTTGTTATTTTATATTGTTGAATTCAACGGATATGTGGCCCCCGTTGAGGCGATTTTTTTAAGTTTTACATTTACAATTAACATTTACATTTTTACATTCAACAAGTAATGGGCCGCACTGATGGAATACAACTAAGGAACGCAGAGTGCGACAGGCCTGGTGGCTAAAGAGTAATAAAGGTTCAGTTGCACGCAGCAAACTCACTCCATAGTCGTTTGTGAACATGACTGAGTAGGAAATATTGAAAATATTTAAAGTATTGGTTTATAAAATCCAAAACAATCTTATTTGAACTAGTTTTAATTAAGTTTTAGTAATTCAATCAGTTTTCTACTCAAATCATCTTTCAATATTATTTTTGCCGTACATTGAGCCATTTAAATTAAAAAATATGACTCACTATAGAATTATTTCAATTACAATATGAACTATCTGGTTGAAATGATGAAATAAGTTAGTGAAATGTTTTTATAAATTAGTCTTATACATAAACTAGCTTTTCCGACACTTAACAATAATTTAAAATAACTTTCCTCATTTTAATAATGAATTATTTAAATAATATTTTTATGTCCTACGCATAATGGTCACAATCTACCGTGATTTTTCACACAATCTTGCATGAGATGAATCCCGTACAACTTGAGTGCCTTTATTACTCTTTAGCCGCTCTGGTTCAAAACGATCTTACACGACGATCAGTACGACGTTCTCCTACGTCAAGAAGTGATCTAGCACTGAGCGATCTAGCCAGGGCGTAAAATGCGACTGTCAACTAGACCTGCGACAAAAAGTCTCTGTGCGTTGCAATTCCGCTGTTTCGGCGACTCCAGGCCAAATAACGCGCAACGTCGATTGCAGTCCACCTGGACACTCCAGCCACGCAGCGCAAATCGTGTAAATTTACGCTGGATGGATTTCAGGGGATAGAACGAGCGTGCCGGTATGAGCCACCACATCACGGATGAATATTCCACCACAGACCGAACTAAGGAGGAGTACAGCATCTTAGCGATAATCGGGTCGATAAGATCGCGCGCAAGCTTCTTCAGAATGCCAACTAGTTGATTACCCTTAGTGACGATGTGCCCTAGCTGGTCATGGAAGCTCAACTTATCGTCAAGGAGCACTCCTAGATCTCTGACGCAGTTAATATGAAGAGAATACGCTTTCTGGCAAACGTAACCACAACGCACTTATCGACGCATATCTCCAAGCCATTCGTACAGTACCAGGACTGGAACGCACTGAGAGCATTCGGGAGATGCAGCTGAACTTCCTGGTTGAAGGTAAAATATTGCTATTTCCATCGTGGACTACGTGTATTTTTAAAGTATCTCAGGTGCTTTTAAAATGTATTTGGAATTCGTATGTTTAAATTGGCTGCTTCAATCGATTTATTAGCATTTTATTCCTTCCAAATCAAATTTTATGTTTATCTTCAACCAATACGTTTGTTTTCTTTATCGTTCATATCACATTTTGATCCATTATTCATCCCTAACCAGGCGTCTCCATCGAACGTTCATTCTCCATCAAGCAACATTCACACGATCGGCAACGCTTTGCCTCCGTAATCTTCAATCCCCTGTACATGTACCAACAAACCTTACAGCAAAGAAGATTATTTATGAACCACACCACACACCAGTAGCGACACACATACATGCACACACACACACGCACGCTCACAGGTACATTGTGCACCGAGTTCGTTCGGCCATCGGAGCATTTTCCACGGAGGTAAACTTTTACCAAGGTCAATTTCATGCTTTATTTCAGCATCCGGAGCAAAAGTCAAACCAAAGTTACATACTGCTGGGATACGGCTCAAATATATCACTCGAGCACTAACTGAACGGAGTTCGGTCGTACCAACTCTTCTGTAAAGTATTTTACCCATTCGCTTCTTGATATTGCTTCTCTTCTTCGGTTTGCAAGAAAGAAAGCTGAGCGAAGTTTGAGCACAGCAGGATACATTTTTTACTCCCTTTTTTGTGCAATGAATAAAACAAGCAGTACCATTTGCTGGCCAGCATACACAGTGCATGCGAGATCATATGCAGATAGTCTCTTTTGAAAGAAAATTGATTTGATTGATTCTGCATACTTGAACATGAAGCTTATTTTTATTGTGGTTTGAGGCTTTTTATTTATCTCTTTTCTAGGATTTCTTTTTCTTTGTGATTACGAGACTTGTAACTGAAGCTTTTTTAAATTTATTTGAGCAAAATCTAAAGAATTTTCACTCTCTATATCCTTAGTCAACATCTTGCTTTTTTTGTATTAAACAAGAATGAAAAATGCAATCGATTACGCCCGGAATAAGGCAAAAAATAAAGAGGAAATGCCTTATCTTTATGTTTATATAATTTACTCATCACATGCCTTGTTAGACCATGGGATTGTGCCGTCATAATTAATTATAAATAAAAATAAATAAATAAATGAAGGATACAAATCTGCGATTACCTCGAATGTGGTAAAAGAAACATTACTTTAAAGAAATTAAAACGTATCGTACGAGACGATCCATCCATCATCCTTAAGGCACTTATAAACAATATTCAACAAATGACCAAAAAATAACAAACCACCATATACACTTCGAAATATTCACCTCGTATGTGGACAGAGTAAATAAACGTACATCTTTATGGCGCGACTGAAACCGGTGAGCGTCTCAGCCGGGCTCGTTTCTAGTTGGCACTGTACCGAATTGAGACGGTGGTAGGTCATAATAAGATGTAAACATTTGAGCATGGTTTTACTTTTTCCGCACATCTTTCCCGGTGCATGTGGGCATCAGTTTTGAGGGGGTAGATGTGAGAATCAACCCAACATGGTTCCGTCTTTTGGCGGTGATTTATGAACTTTGCCGTCCCCGTACTACGGGGGTGCATGATTTATCACCTAAGCCAAGAACCGATTTTTTGTAGCTTTACCCCGAGCCATTTACCGTTTGGAGGCAAACGTTACGGCCCTGCGGCAAAAGAAAATCGAGGATTGCTCATGTTTATGTATATTTCCTTGTACCCTGAGCCGCACCGCGCTCGTTTGCAGCGGTTCAGTCTCGTGCTTCGTGCTTTTGTGGTCCACTCTTCAATGCATTTATTGTACACAACATTCTTTTCAAGCGAGATTTTGGGTTGTCAGTGAGGGATGCTGATTTTTTTTTTGTGGTCATGGATTTCGGGCATAAGTTACTTAACCCATAACAAAGTGACAAAAGGATAATAAAGTTCTTCCTGTCATCGTGTTGTCTAGCGAGGAATTACCCTTTAAGGTTTGAACGGTTGTAACCGTACAGTTTGTTGCGACATTATCATTTACACCGTGGTTCTGGGTAATTGAGAAAAGCAATTTTGTCAGTCGAGAGAACTATTAAATTGTATCAAATCGAAAACATGTATCAAAATGAATGTTTGGGGGCTTACAGAATGCGTTTTCTTCTGTCCATGTTTTCGAAATCATAACTTTTTACAATAGAAATGCTATTATTAATGCTATATTATTCGAAATGGTGTGATCGGAACTCACGCTCATAAAATAACTCTTTTTTCTTGGGCAGGTACATGTCCTTATAGGTATTTTGTCTGTCTGTAGTCCCTCTACTGTTCTGGAGTTCGATCTTCCCTGGAATAAGCAGCTGGTGGTCTGGCCTGCTCCACGATCAACCAAACTGGAGATTATTCAAACTAAATTTATGTTTGTAGCTGTTCGGCGCTTTCTTACTCCAGTTATCATCTGGCTCTCCCTCCCTATCCTGTCCGCTGTCGCCTTCTTGGGCTTGAGCCCATGGAAGAAAGACATTTCCATATCTATGCTAGCTTCATTGCAGGGCTTCTTCTAAATGAACTAGATATCTCGTCTCTCCTGTCTGCTATCCCTCTTTACCTCCTTCTGGTCGCCTTCGCGATAGACCTCCTTTAAACATCTATCAGGGCTCTATCGGCCTTCAACAACACTTACCACCTGTTTCACTACAATGTCGCTCTGTCTTGCTTTCGTGTTCGTCTTCGTGAATCTTACTTTCTTTCTTCACAATCTTTCCTAGCACCCTCTAGCCCCACTGCCCATTAGTTACTTAAGAATGTAATTTTTTGCTAAGCCATTTTTGGAGGAATAAGTAAATGAATTAAAAAAAATCATCTCGTATCTAAGCATAATGTTTGCACACCTTTGAACCTAATATATTTATTCGCTTGATGTTTAAGTAGTTACGCCAAGGAAAGAAACGTCGTCTCTAATCTTACTGTATGCTGCCACTGGTAGATCCACCACTAGACATCTAATTAACAGATTTAACAGGAAGTTAACAGGTTTAACAGGAAGATAACTACGATATGCTCACTTATTTGTTAATTATGAGTACGAAATGCCTTTTTATTTCAACATTTACTTTCAATATTTACTAGAACTGACAAACTCACCAATATTAGTGGAATAATCCCAAACAATACATCAACAAGGTTGTTCTCTAACCCATTGAACAAAGGATTGATCGGTATCGTGTTGAATTTTATACCCTTTGGGATTTCGACCTGTATCTCAAAGCACCGCAAAAAGCATTTATGGCATAGTTTGGGAAATAAATTCCAATTTCAAACTTCTTTCCTACAGGCAATTAAATCGGCGAAAGGTAACGAAGCAACTTGCATTTCCAACATCAGTAAATTTTGAAGGTTGTGTGCGAATGCGTGCCGCACGAGAACATTTTATCAGTTTATCGAAGAGTGTTTCAGCTTAGTCTCTTGCTAAGACTTTCGGTTCTTTTTCTATCCGGCTTTCTAATCTGTGAGTTACAATTTTCGTGCTGCTCTGCAGATTCACGAATCTGCAGCGACGTTGTGCGCGATGAACGGTTGAAAGCGATGAAACATAAGCGAATGCAGCCATAGTCACGGATTCCGGTTATAAACGACAGTAAAATGAGACTGTAATTATTATGTCAAAATAAATGCACTACTTCATGAAACATACACAAAGCAAATTGTTCGTATGTGTAATTAATGTACTTTGATTTAAACACCTTCTTTCAGTTTTTAACTAAAAAACAATTTGAATTTCTATGTTAGCATCGTGTGCGAGTTACTCATCAAGTTGTTTTCTTCGTTCCACACAATTTCATTCAACACAGCCATCCTGTTGGATCCTCTGTTTTGTGTTGTGTTTTACTTCATTCCGAAAAAATGGATGATTTCAGTAGAAGTAAGCAACACGGAAAAGTTTGTTCGTTTGCAAATACTAAGCGAATGGGTACACAAAAGAAGTAGAAGGTAAAATCTTCCTTTTTCTCGTATCTAACGCTACTGCTGCTGTGCCGTGAGATGAGAATGGAATCTACCTTATGACAGAGGAGGAAACGCTAGCCCAACGCTGTGCTTATATCATTCAAACTTTCTACCGGTACGTACGAGGCATACTTGATGGGATCAGCGGCAAGTTCTGCTGTTGCCTGATTGTTGTGATACGCTACGCGTACATCGTAACGCCTTACGGTGCGCGTGACTGAGCAAACGAAAGTGTTCCGTGATCATACACAATGTCGAAACTGTTAAAGTGAAACGTATCAGAGCGTGCAAAAGGCATTGTGATACCAATCTAGTGTAGGATGTGGTTTAACAAGCCTTGCTTTAAAGACGTGTTGCTGAAATTATACGACATCATGGCGTGATTTTCGCCTAAAAGATAGATAAACGAATCAGGTAACAGTCAGATTTAAGCTAGTTATATTGATGAGTGAAAATAAAATCAACTATCACTCAACGCTACAGTCACAGAACATCATTGTGTAGGAAAACTATCTGTATTGTTCCGAAAAATCTTTTCTCCGTCAAAAGCACAGTACAGTCAATCCCACATTCATTACCAATCCAACAATACCAGGAACCACCATTCTGTTTGGGGAAAAAGTTTTTCCTCCCAACCCAAACAACACAGAGAGACAGTTTGAGCGTGTGGAGCGAAAGGAACAATGGTTTTGTCATTGTATGTGTATTTTTTTAATTAAATCTCTTATCAGCAGAAAACGCTAACGACAAAATGGGGAACGACAGGAACAAATGCAAAAAGCCATAACCGTTGCAACAGACTGCAAATGACAGAAGTACGCACGAGCACAAACACTTGCAAGCACACCAAGAAGATGGCACTCGGGTGAGCTCAATGGGAAAGAACCTCCTTCCCCCATGGGAAACTTCCTGCTTCCCTGTCATACCAAGAAGAACGGAAACCTACATTAGTGACAATGGAGTAGGGGATGCGTACAAGTGGATAATTCCATTAGGTTTTGCTTTGGTTTTCCTTCTACACCCGCGGTCTGGGAACGCGTTGCCCTTCGTCAACACGGACACACACACACATGCCCTGTTTCCAGCCCACCAGCGTGGTATGAAAACTGATTAAGGCTCAATGGGCAGAAGCAATCTGTTGACACAATCACGCCAGCGTAGACGATCGTTGACAGAAGACACAACAACAATTAATTTGTTTAATTAGCAGCCAACTCTCGACTTACGATGCCCCTTACTACGCCGAAAGCTCGGTGTGTTGCCACCGATTTTCGGTGGCCATATTTACCTACCAAACATGAGCAGCACGGCGAACGTCAGACATTCAGCTAGATTCCCTGGGGATGGCTGGAGCGGTAATTGCTCGGGAGCCGCTTTCAGTTGTTTATGCAAGCCGAAAGGGAAAAAGACCCAAGATAACGGCACATTTGAACAGGAGGGAAAGTGTGAAAATTACATTCAAAATTGTGTATATTTCACACGCAGCCTTCAAAACGAATGTGAAAGAAAACGATCTAATACGCTTTTCGCTGTTTGTTATGCAAATGTTGTACGTCTTTAAAATTCAAACTCTGCGCCCACTTCGTGTTCCCTTTTGCGCTTCGTCGCCCTTGGGATTGGAAATGTACCACAGAACGAGTCTGTAACTGGGTCTGGATTTTGGCAATGGTTTGGTCGTGCTCAAACTGCCTACCGTCATCATCGTTGAAGGGTTTCCATACTTCCTTGTTCGATGGAACATCATCATTTTCGCCGACTAACGCTTTTTGACTATCGCCAAAAATCCAGCACGTAATCTGAAAGCTCGTTCCGGCGTGCGCCCTTTTCCCGAGCGATGGTTGAAGCTTAGCAAAACACTTTCACGGCATACTCTGCTCTCTGATGCACCCGCTGGGGCAAGGAAATATCGCGTGGCGTGGATTTGTCTTGAAATCCTTCGACGGTTGTACTGTTTCGTTTGCCCAAAAACTCCTTTGTCCATCGTAACAATTTCCATTCCACCAACAGCAGGGGTGTTTCTCTTGCCCTTTTTTCATTCGTGACTCGCAGAGCGTATTGATTGCAAATACTAGGCCTGTCATGCCCTAGGGATATCATGCTTGGTGGCGTTACTTCTCGGCGATTGTTAACGAACGTCAGCTGGTACGATGGCCGAAGGTCAGTCTGGAAAGGAACTGCAGAAGCCTGTCGAAGTGGGCACAAGAAGCGGCTCGTTTAAAGCGGAAAACATAAGATAGATATCACTGAGCGACAGCGAGGTTTAAGTATATCATCGCCGTTAGTTGCAGAGGGAATTGACTAAATCGCTGGCAGCTGTTTGCGTTTATGTTGTCACTTGTCTGCCAGACAATCTCATTCCTCCAAGTGGCCCCGTATGCCGGCTGTGGCGGGTAACTTGTTTTATCAACTGCTGGCACATGGCAGTGAATTGGAAAAATCGAATGATCTTACTGCCAGACATCAACTGGCTCAGATGAAGAAGCTACATAAATATAGTTTGAACAATTTTCTATGCATTTGCACATGCACTGGGCTACAGAATGACTTAAGGAAATCCTTAAAGTTTTTTTATTGTTTGCCACTTATTAACTAGTTTGTTTAAACGTTCCATCAATATATAAACTGTATCAAGTTATATCAAACTAATTTTCTTGGAAATAACGGCAAATTTTCGAAGGTAGCTGGCAAAGGTCAACTAATGATATCATTTTCATCGAGATATCATCCATTCGTAGACAGCCACAGTGTACTATTGACCCTGTTTGTACACATCACCGACAGCTCCGATAGTGTGTAAAAGGGTCTTGAGACGTATGAGACATTACTGTTTCGGGTCAAGACTAGTGTCTACGAAGAACCCGTACCCTCATCACTCAAATTAACACATCGAATCAACGTCCCGTACTTGGCGACCGATAGCCGTAGACGATGCTTCGTGATGCTGGTTTTGAATTTCCAACATGGCTGTAGACCGGGCCGAAGAAGCGAGGACTTGGAATTGAAGCATCGTGCATATCAATTTCCAATCAAATAGTTAAATCGCTAGATTGGATCGATCCAACCTGAAAACGTACTCGCTCCTTTTCCCTCTAATTTGGTGTTAGCTGATTGAGATTTGAACGTTGGTTTTGCACACGGGCGGGAAGTACACGATATGCAGATGGAAAACTGAAGCAAGGCGTGTTTCATTTTCAATCGACAGCATCAACTTGGGCTGCCGGGAAAACCTTCAACCCGAGCATGGGAAGCAATCGTTGCAAAAGTTGTCTCCGCGTTACGCATGTGGGGCAACGAGAAAGCTGGATTTAGCCGAAGATGAATGTGGTCTGACAACAATTTCCACGAAAATGGAAACACTCGCGATATGGCCCGATAATGGGAAGCGCTTGCTAGGGTGGCGACACATGTATGACCACGAAGTTGGTAGCATGGCGATGGTTTTGATATCGCGTAGGATGTGTTTGGCTGCCGAAACTGAAAGGTTGTAGGATTGTATGGAATACAGATGGAACAACTGGTAGAGGATTTTAAAAACAGTTGAAGGGTTGCGGCCCGACAAGCCATACAATGGAATTGCAGTAAACCAGTGGGTTGCGATATTTGTCAGCTGTTACGCCGAAATGTGTGTTTGAACATTGCTTCCAACCTTTCCCAGTCAATATATGTACTTTCGGGAATAAAAGTACATTACGTTATTATTAAAATATATATTAAAATATATGATTCAAAACCATTACAATGAAAGAGCAAAGTCATCCATAAAATTTCGGATTTTTTAAAATATTGTGCATGTTTCGAATAAATTTTGTCACATGACTTAGAAATAAAAGATGATACGAAGTATAACAAAGAAAAATGGAAATTAAACGTCGATTAACAATGGTAGCAAAGAAACTTGGCCAAAGGAATATTCCTCTTCCAACCGTCTTAATCGTTTGCTTGAAAGTCAAAAGAACTTATGTTTTTTGCCCTTACCCGGTAAAGTTGTTTTCTTCAAACAATGCATGCCATTAAAGTTTATGCTGGTACGATTTACCTAACGCAATCCAAGCAAACACCACTGGTTCCGTTGACGGAACAGTAACCCGTGCATGGCCGCTTTAGCTTTCCCCGCTCGCGATGGCGTTGCTGATTACTATCGTTGCGATAAGCGAACCGAACCCTTAAACCTGCTATCCACACAAACATGACGGAATTGCAATTCATACGCGCAAAGTCACCGAAACAAATATTGTGTACAAACAAGCAAACGTAGCACCCACGGTTCTAGCTAAAAATAGACAAAATCCATCCATTGCACTCAGCATTGGATGGAGTTTGGTGATAAGGAAAAACATTCCCTCGGTGGCGAAGACATACGGACATAAAACTGTTGTGCGTTTTTGTTCCTTGCATCCGTTTTCCCATACCCTGGATGTGGTTCCAGGAGAAAAGGATCAAAAGATATTGTTTTGATGGGTTTTTGAAAGGTGGAGAAGGTGAAGTTAACACGAATGGAAGAAAGTTGTTGATGGAGCATGTCATACCGCTTGCGGAAATACATGTATCGTTTGAGACAACTCCCATGCCGTGAATGGAAGCGAAAGTTTGTCACCGTTGTAAAATCGATTAGTTGTAGTGTTTATGTAAGAAATAGATCATGCTCGTTTTAAGGATGAATGTTGGCTGGGCAGGAAAATACTGGAGTTGAAGCTGATATCGATATGTTGTTCTGCAACCGGAATTATTGAGGTACATATTGGTCATTTATATACATATTTTTATTTTGTTATAACGGCCTGACCTTATTGCTGTAGAAGAAAACGCAAAACGCATGAAATTAAAGTCTGTGTCTGGCAATCTCATTATCGTCCTTGAAAACATAAACATAATCGTTATATTTTACTTCATATTGTTTGGATTGCTCTTCAATTCATGTTCAACATACAAAGATGGTAGCGTTTCAAGATCAAGATTGTATAATGGCAAAACCAATGCCTGTGATATAACCTTTAAAATCCTTATAATCTTTAACAAAGCAGTTCTTGGGACCGGGCATAGGATGCTAATCCAATAATGATTTGCTGAAGGCGCTTTGTAATTTTTTTTCACTTTTAAGCATCCTGATTATGTGCTTTTTGATTCATTATGCCCGGTAAGTATTTCGTACCATAAAATAATGGCTAGGTGCTACATGAAGCTGCAGAAGCTGTCTAATCGGATGCAGCTGCATTTCCTACAATTTCCTGTTGGATATCCTGTTGGATACTCCTGCTGGATCGGGTGTTCAAGCGAGAAATTGCCTGGCACAACTAATGGCGGCATCTAAATTTAATTTTACTTCCGTCACTCACCTCCAAGCAGCGTCTCGGGTACAGCAGATCATCGCGAATGCTTTACGACCGAATGAGCTCTATGTACACACTATGCGCTGCTTTATTATACAGCGATGAGTTTTATAAATCAGTACATTTTGATGGAAGCTACAGTTTCTTATTAAGCTTCCAGGAACGATACCATCCTTTTGGTTTGAATGCATTAAGTTTTAAAGCACTGTTTGGAAAATCAAAATCAGGGATGATTTTTACCCTTTTTGATAATTTTATTTGTTATTTGGAAGAACTGCCACAACAAATCACTCTCTGAAAAATTGAACTATGAAACGTTGTTGCAGAAGTGCAATTTCAATCCAAGACCGATATGTTGACCTGTTCGTCAACTTTTTTCACAATGCACCAAAAATCATAGTTTACATCAACTATTACGTCTTAGGTTCAAAAGTTACCAATGGTTTTTGCCATGCAGGAACGTTGCAGGCAGCAACTTTCTCAGTATTTGTGGACTTGGTAGAGGGTTTTTAAGTAAAAATTATTCAAAAAAATATTTTTAGTTTTAGTACATAGTTTACACAATTGTTGGTACAGAGCAACGACTTGAAGTTTAATGGTAATGTTTGATTACACCATGAAACTTTTAAACTATTTCATGCTATTAAACTCTTCAAGCAATATTTAAAATGTAAAATAAAGTAATAAATCTGAGAAAGCTGATTTAGTTTCAAAGAACCTTACTGAGTAGAACAAAATGGATTCTTCCTTATATTAAGGTGGAATAAGACATTATGGCTTCCTAAAACTTGGGTATCCATTTATTTCTCATTGAATTCCATGAAATTTAAGGAATATTAGATTGAATGCATTGCTGTTGCATGTATCAAACACAGAAAAAAGCGAATGCTTTCCTACTTGAACCATTTTAAAGCATGGTGCCTGTTCTACCCACATCGACACGCACTAACCACAAGACCAATATGCGTTAAATTCATCAATACAACAAAGTAATGCAATAAAGAAAGTATTCCTGGTTCGCCGTAAAACTCACAGCATTTTGTGACCGTAGTGTCACCAGTGCTAACTTTGGCCACCCGACACTAACATCGAACCGAACGGTGCCGGAAGTTTGTTTTGTTGTGTAGGGCCACCTTTATCCGGTGGGCTAAAATGTCGTCGTCGTGGTGTCACCATAGTTTTCATAAAATGTTACAAATTTAATATTGAGCGAGCCAGAATAAGCAGCACATAGCACGTTTAAATTTACGATCGACGCACGACCGCCATCCATGCCGTTGACAGGAAAGGCAAGAATCAAATTGGCGATAGTGAACAATAAAATTTACTACACCTTGTAACGAACGCAATGCACTTTCGGTGCAGCATCGGTTATCCTGACACATGGTACGAATCTTACAGTGAGGTGGAATCGGGGCGGTGGGAAGGGGTTATTGTTTGCTGTCTGGCCGCGTCGTTGATCATACCGGCGGTTGATAATCAAATTTATGGCTCGAAAGTAACGATGAAAACGAACGTGAATGTATCGCTTTTATTTTAATTTTGTCACTTGAAATAGATGGGGACTTTTTATGGTATACTTGTTATGTATTGGGTTGGTAAGATCAAATGCACTTAGAAGGGGATTCTTGCGCCTTGCCAATATAGCTTTACAACCACTAAGTATTAATATATACATATCCTGCAAAAAATATTTGCAAAATAGGGTTTTGTGAGTTTGTTGTAGAGTTGCAAACATTTGTAGTTTAGAGAAGCAAAAAATTGTAAAACGGAGAATCAATTATTCTACATTCATAATCACTGGAAACATTTTTTCTTGAAGACGTTTTGTCTGGAAAACAACAAAATGGAAGACTTTTTGAATATAAACATAAATATCAATTACCTCTCTGAACGCTTCACGCAATATAGTAACAGAGGTCTAGGATTTCCTACCCAAAACGCTTTGAAAAATTGTATGAATCACGAAACATGCTCAATGCAACCCGCGTCATGTTCAATCTGCTGTCAATGTTCCTTTTTACCACAACATTACAAAAACTTCATTCGAACTGCGCCAATAGTGATCACAGTTTTATGACCAAACATTAAAAGGAATCCATCTCATTGCACAAGCCAACCGCAATAACCTTCTCGTGCCAGTTGCATGGCAAGTTGTCCGTACAAAACATAAAAAGAAAAATCGTAATTAATCCAGGCACACGCATGAGCCTGAGCACATGTCTGCATGGCAATTGTGCAAATGAATGGTTGCATTAAATTTTTCCCATTTCGTGCAAGGTAATGCAAAAGAGCAACACTTAATTTAACGATTGATGAACAAATAGTCTCGTTCGCCACAAAGAGGGATAAAAATTATGGTAACTGTTTTGAGGCGTGGTCACCGATGCATAGCATTAACCACATCCAACATTGACAGTTTTCTGTTTTTCTTTCCTTTTAATTAAAGACTGCTCACAACGGAACGGAAAACGTGAAAGTATTGATGTTTTTGTATTTTATTGACATCAACGGGCAGATGAAAGGGCAAAAGCAACGTGAAAAAGCTGTAGAGTCGCACATTGTTACCGTGTTTGAAACATTGCATGCAAAGTTTTCCTGCATACGAGGTAAACCGAAATGTGTGAAGCTTCTTCCAAAATGATCGAAAGATATTCTCAATTAGCAGTGATATTTCAGCACATCGAGTGTAGTGTTACCTAGTTACAGTATTTTTTTTTTGTCATAATAAAACAAATAACATTTTAACGTTGTCTGCATAAAATTAAACCATCCATATTCCAATAACCACAACGCTACGAGCATTGTTGTCTTCCCGGTATTGCTATTGTATAACCTTTCCAGGCTAAAGAGTAATATAGGCCCTTAAGCTGCACGCAGCAAACTCACATGCAAGCTCCACAGTCGTTTGTGAACATGACTGAGTAGGACATATTGAAAATATTTAAACTATTCCAAATATTATAAAATATTAAAAATTATAAAAAAATAATATAAAATCCAAAACAATCTTATTTTAACTAGTTTTAATAAAATTTAAGTAATTCAATAAACTTTTTACTCAAATCATGTTTAAATATTATTTTTTTCCGAACATTGAGCCATTTAAATTAAAAAATATGACTCACTATAGAATTATTTCAATTACAGTATGAACTGTCTGGCTTTAAGGATGAAAGAAGTTAGTGAAATGTTTTTATAAATTAGTCTTAAACATGAACTAGCTTTTGCGACACTTAACAATAATTCAAAATAACTTTTCTCATTTTAATAATGAATTATTTAAATAATATTTTTATGTCCTAGGCATAATGATCACAATCTACCGTGATATTTCACACAAGCTTCCATGAGATGAATCCCGTACAACTTGAGGGCCTTTATTACTCTTTAGCCCCTTTCCAGTATTGCTAATGTAAATGGAATTTAGTAGATGGGTTAACCATTTAACAATCTTTTGCTCACTTTTGCCTACGTTAACGATGTATGGAACGGTATTATTACCCTTCGAATATCTGAGCTTGGGTGATACGGGGAAACTTAGCATGTTTGGAAGATGATTATTTTGGCCAAATAAAGAGAAAAGCAAGCGTTTGTTTGCCATGTTAGAAGGGTCTGGTTGTTCTTTCCGTTCTTGCATCTTATGGTAGATTGAGCTATAGGATACCTCAGATTAAAATCTGAGCAACACTTGCCATGTCTATTAATTACATGTGACTAGGTAATGAAGAAGAAGTCATAGTTTTTTGAAGCATCTCACTGTTAGCCTCATTCCGTTTTTGTTTCTGCCCAGAAAATAAAAATATAATCAAACCAACTTTAAAAGAAAAGAGATCCAAACCACTGTGGCTATTTGTAACCTTGCAGTAAATAAAAACCGTATCGTCAAAATGGTTTTTATTTGGTTCAACAAACGAAACTGAACTTTCACCACCATCAGTAAGCTTCTGCAAGTTTTTCCTAAAATTGCGTGCAAGTATTTTACAGCAGGGCACTTTGTGCGCAAGTGTGCTTTGTGTGGAAAACAAAGCATGGCTGCATTACAATCCTGCAACCGAATACCAAACTTTTGATGCATGCTGCAGAAAAGCATTTCTTTCAGTTCCAAGAATCGTTTGGCTATCGTTAGTAAAGTAGGACAATAGTAAATTGTCCTACTTTACTCGGCGATTTTTAAAAAAAGCTACCGTTTACGTGGTGCGCTTTTGAAAAATCGAATGTTTGAGCGTCCCTCGTTGATCCCCACGCGAACCTGTTAAGCTTCGGTTTGTGCATCAAATTCCGTCAAAGCGCCATCTGTTGCTAACCTCACACAATCTTGCACCGTTGATACTTTGATATCAAGTTTCACCGCTAGCATATAGCTGGGAAAACTTTAAGTTCGTCTACAGGTGCAGGGATGAGAAATCTCAAATTTGATTATGATGCGAAGAAACGTCTCGTAATAGAACTAATGCAGTAACCTGAATAGAGTACAGTGGCTGATTTAGCCCTCTACCAGCTCGAGAGCTCCACGGCCGCTCACTTCACGTATCGTTAAATCCGCCACTGGTTGGGTGGATGTTTTAAACAACACGGGTTGAAATTCAGTAATGAGGCAACAACAAAAGCTTCAATTACTTTAGCATTATTTACGGCTCTCCTGCTAATACAGCCTTTCATGCGCTTATAAAATATGATAACACTATAAAAGTCTGTTTAATTGTTTGTCTGTAGACATAGTTATCGATTTTTACCATCATTTTCACGAATGTACTTAAGTTTCTTTCAATTATTTTAATCAAAACACTGTTAACAACAACCGGCTGACAACTTGAGTAGAATAAATGCTATGCTCTTGATTTCTTCTCCTTCTAATTGGCTTAAAGACCTGCTAGGTCTCGCCGTTACCACGTAGTTGGATAGTGATTCCTCATCGAGTGAGTGAGGATAGTGAGTGAGACATCGGAGAAACTCCGGATGGAATTTGAACCCCGGATCTTCCTGTCGTGTGAAGACAGACGTCACTGTTGCTTCTACCACCAGCACACCCACGCTCTGAATTCAAAATTTGTAATTGTTTCTACAAAAAATAATGATTGCTCGAACACTTCATAGTTACAAAAATGTATTTCGATATCTTGCTATAATACTCTTACAAGTATCTGTAAGCATCAACATGAATGGCACGAAAAGTTGTATCATAATTTTAACATAATCCAATCAACTTTATATCTTCCATTTCTGGCTTCCCATAACATAATTTAATCGGTAGCTGAATAGTCAGTCTTGCGGTCCGGACGGGATCCGATACGTGGTGTCCAAATACTGTCGCTGTTATAACCTGGACCAACTCAAATCAAAACTAGAACCAACAGTTTCTATCAAATAATGGTGAATAATTTTGGCTGGAAAACGAAAACTGTACATTACAACAAACATTTCGAAACATTTTTCTCTCAGGTGTTTTAGTACAGAAAAGGTATGAAAGATGCCTTTTTCCAACCAATTGATTCATTTCTTGGTCGCCTGCAAACGAGCTTTCAAAATGACAATTACGTTTTCTTTTTGTTGAAAATGGAAGAAATGTAAAGTTTTGCATACAATAGAGGAAGAAAAAAAGACAAGCATCGACTAGCACCAACAGACACATTTGGGTGAAGAACAAAAAATGCTTTGCAGGAAATTGGTTCACCTCAAAGGAGGTGCTATTACTTTTTTTATATTCATAAAAAAGAGGTGCGCTTATTCTTTAGAAATAATCACTACAGCAGTAACCGTCAAGAAGCATTGCGAACAATTTAGCGATAGTGCACGGAAAATGATCGCATAAAGCACTCCAAAAATGTTTCACAGTGGCACACCGGGGATGCTGGATAGCAGAAGCTCTATAGTTGCTTTTGAAATCGTGCTGCCATCCCCGACACACCGCACACTTGGCAGGTGCCCACTCAGTAGCGTGCAGCACCATTGTACAAGTGTCTTTACGCGGTTCTGTTGAAATCATTCTTTAGCACATCCTTCGGCAGTAGCGGTCATGGAATGCAATCGGGGGGAGGTGAGGGAAACGAGGGAGGACGTGAATTTCCTTCAAGTGGAGAACGCATCACAAAGGATCTTCTTGTAAGCGAACACACACACACACCAACAGAAAAGAGACAAACCAAAACGAAATGGGATAAGTTGGGCGAGAAAAGTTGCTCGTTCGTCATTTGAAACGATTGAAATTTCGCGATGAGATTTTTCCAGTTCGTTTTCAATTGGCAAGAATTGTGGTGTTACCGTTTTCGCACAGAACTTCTCTTTAAACTTTTCCTGCCGGGCACAAGAACAAAAAATTCTACTGCCTGCCCCAGCCACCAGCCATCGGAAAGATCGGCGACAATACCATTTTAGGGATAGAGTTTTTTTTGGCAGATCATTCGCTGGTAAAAAGTATTACTGAAGCGTTAGGGAAAGCGATCCGACGAGAAAAGAAAAGTGTAGAGCGTCAAAATCCAGTGAAAGCAAGATGTTAAATTAAAGAAAAATTGGACAGCAATGAGCGAAGAATGCATTTTTGCGGAAATAATTTCAATTCTGCATCGTCGTACACACCTGCTCACCTTAGTTTTCTGCCCACAGCTGGCACAATGAGCTTTGCGATGCGATTAAAGAGCTCTTTTTAGCGTGTCACAATTGTAATCTTATTTGCTGGCGGAACATTGGATGCATGCACCGGCACCGGCTCCGCGAATACAAGTGTTACATCGTTTCGAGCCCACTTTCTTATTTCATTTGTGAACGTGCTGGAGTTCTCGAGCCGAAGGGATGAAAAATCCGCCCAAGAGTACCATTTTGAATGAACTACTCGTGAAGTGGTTTTAAGAGGCTTCCTTTGGGGTGCCACAAACTCCAGTTTGCTTTCTAGTGCAATGCAATAACCGACAGTTATTTTAAGTGGGTGCGCGAAATGGGGGCGAAAAAGAAAAGAACGCAAAAACACGCACCAATCGAGCCGTGAAATTCCATTTCGAATCTTCACTGATGAAGTGTTTTGGCGAGTGAGATATTGCACGATCGTGAGACGTGCTCGTATTTTTGGTCGTTTCGTGGGTTGGGCGTTGGCCTGGGAGTTGTGGGTGACATAATGAGCACACTTCAAACGATGATGAAAATGGTAAAGTGTCCTTTTGGCAGTGGCAAGTGACGTTGAATCGGTAACGATATTGTACGCCGTGGCCTTTGGCGGGTGTTGAGATTTGCCTTTAAAAAATGCTAATTAAACGATGATGTGCCGTTGGCCAAATGTTGGTGAAGCACATAAAAGCGGCCTCTAAAAAAAAGTATAGCTGCAATGTGACAGGCGGTTACGGCCAAAAAGATCACTGGCAGGATATCTAATCTCAACGTGCTTTTTGATGAAGTAATGATTACGGAGAACGCGTTCATCGCCTGGTTGATTAATGCTTGCGATTGATGTTTTACAACCTTTACTACAACATTTAGTCCATACGTGAAAGAATGGTGGGCCTTTGGGCATGGTGATTTAGAGAAAATATATAAATTCTTTAAAGAGACCGTTCTTAAAACCAACAAGAAACAGAAGAACAAACAACATACACAAAATAAAATAAACAAACAAACTCACCCACCGGCCATCGTGTCATCGGTAATCGTAAAAAGATGTTTTATGTGGGGACATTAACGTCACCGGCACGGCAGCAAACCGGAATGCCACGAGCGGTCATCAGGCGCAAGGGTGTTTCGCTGATGATAAGGCAAACAGAACAAACGATCTCCGTTCCCCACAGCCTCCTCTACGCTCCGTTATCGTCCCAGCAGCAGCAGCAGCAGTCCACCTACAACTGGGAGGAAAAAGCTTTCTCCTTGGAAAAATAAAAACCAGCCACCGGCTGCAAACCTATTGACCTTAAATGAAATGGCTAATGTTGCTGAAGTAGAACAACAAAACAACAACAAAATGTGCCACAAAAAAAAAAAAAAACCACGGTGGCACGAAAGAGGCGCCAAAAACCAACAACAAACACTCGGCATTGAGTAACCACGGCACGACCGACGGTGTCGTTTTATTTGCATTTTGTTTATCGTTTTAACTCCATCCGGTCGGAATTTGCTTGCGTATGCTTTATGGCTGAAGAGATTTGTATTTATTTTGGTGCTTTACGAGAAGCTGGAACTGTGCGACACAAAATCGCCTGCCCGCCCAATCCACTTGTGAACATTTTGGCTCCCAATTCACACCACACTTGAACGCATACAACGCTACAGCAGCTTCACTGAAAGCGAAAAGTGATGGCAGCGAAAAGCAAAAAAAAAAAAAAAAAAAGACGAAACAGTCCTTGAAATAATTGGCCATAAGAATAACATTTTTATGCAAAGCCTCTCTGTCTCTTATTCTCCCATGAGATTGGGTGTGGGTACGAACAGAAAGATCTAAATGCATCCAGAATCGGTTTTCTCGGTGGTATCATAAAAAATCAGTTCCCTCCTCATTTACGTGTTTCGCGTGGGCTGAAGCATTTCATTCTGCCACTTTGCAAGCACATTTGTACAATCCTGCCCGTCTGGCTGTGTGAAACAGACCGGCAGCGATGGGTAGCAAAAAACACACACAAGTTCTTCTTGAGTTCCTGGTGCAGCGGCCTTCTTGATTGGTGGAAGAGACGATAAATGAATGAAAAAAAAAGCCACCTCCCGCAAGCAGTGAATGCCGTGAACGTTAATTTAAATTCACGTCAGATTCAATTTCGTTGAGCCGTTTCCTTCTTTTATGGTTAAAAATGTTTCTTCGCACGGCGTTGATTTGAAGCGTGGAGGGTGCCTTTTTTCCACCCCTGTTTGTGTGTATGTGCGCCGGCATCACGGGGCATTTTCGTTTGTATAACCACAAGAATTCTTTTCCTACCGACTGATCGTTTAAAGGTATTCGGCTGCTCAGCAGCGATTGGTTTAAAAGGGAGGGAAAAATATAATTTATTTTATTTTCGTGTGTCACATTTGCTTGTGGAAAGACTACGAATGCATTAGAAATCGAATTGTGGTAGTGATAGGCAGATAGTTTTTATTCTATCTCAACGTTGCGTACTTTTATACGGATACACTGCACACATATGTATTTTTAATTTTCAAAAAAAAAAAACATTTTAAATTTCAGTCACTTTGGTGCAAAGCTTACTCTCTTTCTCAGCTCAGGTCATGTAGTTTGTTTTCATCGATTATTTATTAGTATACGGGGCTGCGAGGAGCCCCACCATGCCACTGCCGTTAAACATGCCACTCAGCTCGTGTCACCCCGGTCCCTGTCCTAGAAGCCCGGACTTGCCGTTTGAAGACAAGCACTGCTGTCGCCTACACCACCGGGCCGCCCCGATATCACATATAAAATAGATAAACATTAGGAGTTGAAGGACCGAGAGGAGCGAGGATTACACTACTAATCCGTCACCACGGCCAACACTGAAGATGGTTCTCAGGTAAACCTCCTCAAAATGTCCAAGCAGGTTCGGCGTCGGAATATTCGGAAACTTTACCATGTCCTGGACTGCGTCTAACAAGGAAGGAACGAATAGCCTCGTTCTCTCCTTAAAACCATAAAAGACGATCTATATCATGGTATCCAAGTCGGTCGCTAGTTATCCGACTTGTATACGCTAGGGATGTGCGCCAAATATGAATTGATAAGACCTAAGGCTAGACATTATTCGAATGGATGCACGATCGCACGGAGATGTCGTGGAACCAAGGCATCAAAAACACTTAAGGAGTGGTCGAATATAAGAACCTCTCGAGCTCATCGGTGTCCCACAAAATCTGCCAATGAGCGATGTAGAGACTGTGGAGCATGCATGTGTTACTGAGGTACCATAAGCCTGTTGAAAAAGGACCTTTCTGAGGTACTCTTTTTGGCTAATTGGTCTGCCTTTTCATTGTCGGCAATACTGCAACTCTCAATAGCCTTGACCGATCTTAAAACACTGCATATTTTGTATAATAACAAATTTTGTTCGCCTAAAAGCAAATATTAAAGGGTTAGCTCGCTTACAAGTTCTGAATCGGTGCTCGGTTGGTGATAGTTCAGTCCCTACTTTTGTAACTTCGAAATTCTAGCTTTAAGTACCAATCTCACAAACTTTCTAATTCGATCATGCTCTGATTCATCCTGTTTTTCTGATCTCATTCTATTCATGAACAAATTCCATAAGGCATTTCCTCTCCGTATTCTGCCTTATTTGGGGAATGTTGAGACATTTTCTTTTATTCGCTTATCGTTAAAATATCATGTACCATGTCAATCAATTCTATCACATTCGAATCTTAAGTGCGAACCTATCACGCATTAAGTGCAACCACAGCATTAATGGTTGTCTTTGATATAATATCAAATTGACATAGAATACCACTCAATTTGCACAAGCTTTTAGCTTTAAAAAATGAAATGATTGAAATATCACGGAAACGAAATCCCTACAGACTATCATTACTGAAAGAAACACAAATGATAACAATAAAGAGCACCATTATTTAAAGACAATTTATTTAGATTATTAAAGACAATTTATTCAGACACCTCAATGAGGATGCTGTTCGTCATGAGGGAAGAAAATGGTACAACAAAATAAATTGCTGATTTTAAATCAATTTAAAGCTACTCGGAATAAACAATATTGGTGCACGGTTCACGCAATTCGTGCGAAATGAGTGCAAAATCTGGTTACGATGAAACATGAACCATTTTCAATTTGAAGTCTTTGGGCTTAATTTAGATCGACTGCAGGGGAGCCTCGGAACGGCGTCTATATCATGGATGGTTATTCACCCCATTTTTTTTTTTTTGAAAAACACATGGTAGTTGAAATACTGAAACCTACTGTTCCAAAAAATTATTTATGTTTCTGTTTTTTATTGGTTTATTTTACATTTTGAACATTTAAATAGGTTTGTTTGCTCTTATTTTATCGATTTTTTTCTCTTATTTATGATTTTCTAACTTATGAGATCCTCTTTCAGAAACGCTAGGTTGTATGACATTAGCCATAGTCTAAATTATTTCAATCTCAAGCTCAAATAAAATTCTGAATGCATGAAATTAGGCTACAAAGTACAGATTTGAAACTTTTAAAATGTAGTAAAGCATGGCTTAAAAAATGGAATCTTTTTAATAATAAATAATGAAAAAAGGCAGCTGTACACAAAATAATGTTTTTTTGAAAAGCACCAGGCGTCTCCATCGGCATAGATAGAAATGGATCGTTTTTTTACAACGACTTCCTTGGGCCTAATGTTGATGACTGGCCATGGTTAAAAATACACAGACCGTCACCACTAGACCTTCAAATCAACAGCAAACTCGTAATTGAAAAAGTCATTCAACGTTGACCCGGCTGCATTACACTTTCGATTGAAATGTGCTAACAACTCGTTGCATCAGCCGGTGCAACGAAAGATGGTGTTAACAAGCTTGAAGGGCAGTGTCCGGTTCGGTGATTGCGCTGTTGAATGGGGAATATGAAAGGAAAATAAATCAACAATATATATAACGTGACCAGAACACTTATTATCTGCTGCCGGTGGCTTTGAAATGGCACACGATAGCAAACGAAGCCGTAATTCTTCGTTTCAAAATGTTCGCTTCGGTTGACCGGCCCTGAGTGTAACAGAATACATTAACAAAAGTGTGGAGAAGAGTTGAACAAGAATTTTGTAGTTTTTTATCCTTGGTGCAATTCTTGAAAATAAAAAAAAAAAACATCCAGGGCGAGTTTTTTTTCCACCTTTTTTAGTATGCTTGGAATTGAAAGCGTCATGCAAGGTCCTGACAGAAAAAAAACTTGGCTTGTTTGTGCATCCAGAGGATGTAGGTGAAATTTCAACATATCCTCTTTCCGGTGGTTAGGAATGATTTTACCTTCCGGTTTTGTGTGTGTGCCAAGATGACTACCGGATAGTGTCGGACGTGTTGGTCAGCGTACCACAGTTTGCCACAGATCGCATCCAATCAAACCCTAGACCCGGGACAGCTGTAAATGACCACCATGACTAGCAGAGAAGAATTTCGGTACACATTGCAGGCTGCACCTGGTGCAGGGGTTCGTTTGCGTTGGAAAACCAATGCGATGAACGAGTCAGGTGTAAACCAATATTGATCCACTCTTCCGCGATGTGTACGTACGCGACCAACGTTTAGAGTCTATTGCTTTTTTCCATTTTCATTTGAAGAATTTTCAATTATTTCAAAAAACTTTTGACAAAAATCTGGAAAATGAAATTTTAGAACAAATTTCTTAAGTATCAAAAATTTGTAAAACGTCTCCCCATTTATCAAACCAATTTCATTCGTGTTTGCATTGTGCGTGGTGTGCCAGTTTTTAAAGGTTAAATCACAACCACATTTTCTAGCTTTAACATTCCGCCGCGAACCCACCTTACCCAACGAAAGCAGATTAGTTTTGGGTAAAGTTTCCTATCTTTGATTGGACCATGCTCCAAGTGTACAGGAATGGGCACTAATTCTATGATGACTATTACGAGCTAAAATCACAACTTCCGAAGATGAAACTTTCACGCTTGACGGTGAAACTTTGCCTTGTTCTCGACAGGGCAATACCGTAACTGCAATGTCTTCGCTGCAACCACTACACACACGCGAAGTGATACCTGTGGTTCATATTCACCGAAGGGTGGTTTAATTTCACCGCTCCGAAACGCGCGGTAATTGTGGTGCTAGTGGGGTGCGCAAACTTTGCTCTATTTATCATGGGATTTTCTCGTTTGCATACGTTTTGAGGTGGTATGATAGTTTTAAGCAGTTGCCGCTTTCAGTCAGCCGCTACTTCAAATGGTTAGTCGCGGAAACTACGTGCGTGCAACAAGACGGCATAGCACCAATGTTAGCTCGAGGAGCTTTGTTGTCTGTTTTCGTAAATGTTTGCCAGCGCTTTTACGTAGAGCACATTGAAAATCAATCCCTTGCACAAAGCACACAGCACAAGGACATGAGTTAGGGTGAATTGTGCTGGAGTTATTCATGTAGTGAGCTTACTGGTAAGGAGCATAGGTTCCCACAAAACATACACGCACATGCACCACGTTTGGCTGGTGTGAGATTCAGCATAGAAGAATCAAATGACGAGTAATACTAACCTGCCCAAAAGTTGTTGCCTGGTGCCAAAGGATAGCAGGTGCAAAAGGGTTGGCGTACCCTCACAGTACAAACGTATCCTTACAATTGAAATACTTCGAACCTGGAAAGCTCATTTTACCAGCAGTGTTTGCCGGAAAGCATAGATACCTGACTGAAATGTAAATCGGTTAATTATAGTGCTCCCGGTGGTTGCCAACTGCTTATACATCCGAGAGGACCACTGGTGTGCAACGTCCATGTGCAGCGTTTCCGCACAGGTTGTAATGGTTTTGTTTACCGTTGGTTAGGCCCTATGACTTGTTATGAAGTGTAGTTGAAATGAGTTAGCACTGTCTGGAGTGATTGATTGAGCACCGTGCAGGAACTGGTGAATGGTGTACAGTGTTGTTGTTCGTCTAATTATTTCACAGTTTCTGAAAAAGAGTACGCAGTTTCAAATGTTGATGGTTAAAAGTAATTTCAGAAAAAAGTTGCAGCAAATTTTATTTTTATCTACTGTTAGGAAGGAAAATGACAGTTGGGGAACTGACGTACGAGGGACAGCTGTCAGAACAATGGTTGGGACAGGTAGCGGTCAAAGATGGGTCAACCCGGCAGTAGCGAGATAAACGGGGAATAGGTGGCACCGTTTTAAAATTTTGGACGAAAATAAATAACTAAAACCATCACCAAGTATTCTCCGTGCTATTCATTTGGAAGTTGTGACAACATAAAAGCCTTTAAAACGGTAAAAAGGTGAAATGGAAGTGGATCGGAAGGATTGCTGCCAGGCTTGCAGTGATCAAGTGGACGATGCAACTTTGGTGGCGTGTGATAGTTGCGACTCATGGTGGCATTTTTCGTGCGTCGGTATAACGGAATCGCCGGAAGCCGTGGAAAAGCGGAAGTGGTTGTGCGTCGCGTGCACGGGCAGAGAGCGTTCTGGAGCGGTAAAAAGGACGCCGATCAAGCACGTGGCGGCACCAACAGGTCCAGCAACACATAACCTCAAACGGGTTGAGGTTATGATGCCCACGGTAGAAAGCGTGAATCTTTCTCCGCGTGAAACAAGCGACGGCGTGTTGGAAAATCCTAACCTCAAGTTGGTTGAGGTTACGAAACACTTGGCGGAAGGCTTCAACCTGCACTCACGGAATACAACCGACAGCGTGGCGGCAAATTCTAACCTCACTCTTGCTAAGGGATCCGACAGTATGGCAAACAGGCTAGCCATAATGAAGCGACGGCAAGAAGCGGAGAAGAAACGGGTGGAACTGGAGTTGCAGCTGCGGTTCGTGAAGGAAGAGGAGCAGATTTTGGCTGAGGAACTGGGCGTGCAAGTGACCGCTGAGACATCGACAGTGATACCATCCTGTGCGGAGGGTGGTTCGATGGAACGTGTGAGACGTGAGGAGCGCGGTTATGCCCAGCAGGAGGTGAATGTGCATCGCAACATACCAACCGAATTACCCGTGTTTGCCGGGGACCCGGCGGACTGGCCAATATTCATCGCGCATTATGAGTATACTACGGACAAATTCGGCTTTTCCAACTGGGAAAATATGTTGCGTTTGCAAAAGGCGCTGAAGGGTCCCGCTCTAGAGGCAGTGCGTAGCCGTTTACTTTTGCCGGAAGTGGTACCGCAAGTGATAGCAACGCTGCGCTCACGTTATGGTCGGCCAACGCATCTCATCTCGGCGTTAATCGAGAAAGTGCGTAGGATGGCTGCACCCTGCATGGAGAAGCCCGACACCATCGTGGCGTTCGGTGAAGCGGTGCAAAGCATGGTGGACCATATGAAGGCCGCTGGACGAGAGGCGCATCTGACTAACCCGTTGCTGCTACAGGAGATCGTGGACAAGCTACCGATGACCGAGAAATATAATTGGGTGCGATTTGTACGGCACATCGACGAACCAGACCTCCGGATGTTTGCAGAGTACATGGCCGAGTTGCAGAGCGCTGCGGAGACGTTAACCAACCGGGAGTTACCATCGTGGAAGGCGGCGGAAAGGAAGAAGCCCAGCACCAAGGCTTATGTGCACGCACATGTCGATCATCAGGAATCAACAACATCTGGGAATAACTCAACGCAGGTAGGGAAATCATTGCGTTGTTTTATTTGCGATAAAAGGGGACACGATGTGGGAAAATGTTTTGAGTTTGTAGCAATGTCGGTTAAGGAACGGTGGAATAAGGCTCGTGCACATTCTTTGTGCTTCGGCTGCCTGGGCAAGCACAACTGGCGGACGTGCCGCAACAGGCCAGTGTGTGGCAAAGAAGGGTGTACGTACCGACATCATGCGTTGCTGCACGGAGTGGAGGAGTCTCGGCGAGTCAGCAATGAGATCGGCGCTTCGGAACCCGGGGTTGGAAGGAACAATGGTGGTGCTATTGCGGAAAGCAACCATCATCAGTACGCATCGTCTTCGTCGAAGGCACTCTTCCGGATTGTGCCTGTCACCGTGTATGGTCCGGCTGGAGCGGTGGCAACGTTTGCCTTTTTGGATGAAGGTTCATCCATGACGTTGGTTGACGAGGATTTGGCAGAGAAATTAGGTGTCAAGGGTGTGGTGGAGCCTCTTTGCATTCGTTGGACCGGCAATACAACAAGGGTCGAGGCTGGGTCCAGACGCGTAAATCTCGAGGTGGGTCCGATTGGTTCTACAAGGCGTTTTGCGGTCAATTCGGTACGTACGGTTCCAGCCATGAACCTACCGCGGCAATCCTTCGTACAGGACGAAGGGAGGTGGGAACATCTGAAGCAGCTGCCGATACAGGAATATAAGGATGCGGAACCCAAGATGCTTATTGGGTTAGACAACCTGAGGCTGACGGTTCCCCTCAGGACGGTAGAGGGCGGAGATGGTGATCCAATCGCAGTCAAAACGCGTTTAGGATGGTGTATCTACGGGAAGTCGACGAACCAGGGGGGTGATAGACTACTGCACATCTGCGAGTGCAATAGCCCAAACAATCTTCACGACGCGATTGGCAAATTCTACGAACTGGAGCAAATGGGGGTGGCGTACACACACGTTCAGGATGACCCGGATACCCAACGTGCTCAACATCTATTGGAGGTTACCACGGTTCGTGTTGGAAGACGTTTCGAGTCGGGTTTATTGTGGAAGGTGGATCATTCAGAGCTTCCTTCAAGCCTCGCTATGGCGAAACGTAGGTTCGATTGTTTGGAGAAAAGGATGGAACGAGATGGTCAGCTCAAGCTGCAGGTACACCGTCAGATTCGCGAGCTGCTGGACAAACAGTATGTGCACAAGGCAACGAAACAGGAACTGTCGGAGGCTAACCCGAAACGAATTTGGTATTTACCAATAGGAGTGGTTACTAACCCAAACAAACCTGGAAAGGTGCGTTTGATTTGGGACGCTGCAGCTAAGGCACATGGCACATCACTTAACGACATGCTGCTTAAGGGTCCTGACGAGGTTATGTCTTTACTTGGAGTACTATTCCGTTTTCGTCTGTATGCAGTGGCGGTGTGTGCAGACGTAAAGGAGATGTTTCTACAGATAAGAGTGCGGAGAGAGGACAAGCATGCACAGCGCTTCTTATGGCGGTACAATCCTTCGGACGAGCTGGATACCTACATCGTGGACGTTGTGACATTTGGCTCTACATGTTCACCCGCGACAGCGCAGTATGTCAAGAACCGGAACGCGAAAGAGCATGCCGAGAAATTCCCACGTGCGGTTGAGGGAATCCTTGAGAGCACATATGTGGACGATTTCTTAGACAGCTTTGGGACGACGGAGGAGGCGTGTCGAGTGTCTAACGAGGTCCGGAAAGTATTCAGCAATGGCGGATTCGAGCTAAGGAATTGGAGCTCGAATAGTGCAGAGGTAATTAAACACCTCGGTGAGCAGAACAGCGGAAACATCAAATATTTATCAACCATGGGGGATGATATCGAACGCGTATTAGGAATGCGTTGGCATCCTGCATCCGATACATTGGGATTCTGCACACGGGCGTGTACGGTGATAGCTGACTTCCTAAAGGCAGAGCGGATTCCAACGAAGAGAGAGGTATTACGATGTGTGATGTCATTGTATGATCCTCTTGGGTTGTTGGCGATATTCGTGATTCACGGCAAAATCCTGATACAAGATCTATGGCGAACCGGCACGCAGTGGGATGAAGAAATAAATGGCATCCAATACAGCGAATGGCGCAGATGGATAGAACTTCTCCCAACGATTGGCGACATACGCATTCCGCGTTGTTACTTTACCGAAGCATCGAAGAAAACGTACGAGAATGCCGAATGGCATGTGTTCGTCGATGCCAGCCAGCACGCATATGCATGCGCTCTTTATCTTCGCACGATCGATGAGTCCGGTGAACCGCAGTGCACCCTGGTTGGAGGAAAGGCTAAGGTGGCGCCATTAAAGCCCCTTACGATACCGAAGCTAGAACTCCAAGGTTGCGTGTTAGGCGCACGGTTCTTGCGCTACACGCAGGAACACCATCCAATTCGTGTGACACGACGAGTGCTCTGGACTGATAGCACGGTCGCTCTGTCATGGATAAGAGCGGATCCCCGAAACTACAAACCCTTCGTTGCCCATAGAGTAGTCGAGATTCTGGAGAGCACGGCAGTGGATGAGTGGCGATGGGTGCCGACAGACCACAACCCAGCGGATGAGGCAACGAAGTGGAAGGGTAGGCCGAACTTCGACTACGACGGAATCTGGTTTCAAGGGCCGGAATTCTTGCTGATTGGAGAGGACGACTGGCCGCAACAAAGATCGACCGACACAGGCACGGGAGAAGAAATACGGCGGGTAAATCTTCACACCGAGGGCCCTGATACCAGACTGTTACTCATACCTTATGAACGGTTTAGCAGGCTGGAGAGACTGCAACGGACAATTGGGTGGCTTGTGCGTTATGTAGGCAACCTGGACAAGAAGAGGAGAAGCGAGCCAGTTCTGGAAGGAGTTCTTAGCCACGAGGAACTCTATAAGGCTAATATCATCTTGTGGAAACAGACCCAGTGGACATTCTACTCGGAGGAAATTCGTGTCCTGAGCACCCAAAATGGCGATGAAGTACCCCGCGGGACGGTAGCTAAACAAAGCCGTATATACAAGCTATTGCCATTTCTGGATGAAGAAGGCGTTTTACGGATGCGAGGAAGAATAGGAGAAGCGGCGGAAGTACCCTATTCCGCAAAGTATCCAGTAATTCTACCGGGGAACTCTAAATTGGCTGAGCTAATAGTGGAGCGTTATCATCGAGTCTATCGCCACGCCAATAACGAAACAGTAGTGAACGAGGTACGACAACAGTTCCAGATCCCGAGGCTGCGAGCGTTGGTTGCGAAAACGGTGAGGAATTGTGTGTTCTGTGCAATCCGGCGGGCACTACCACAAGTACCACCAATGGCACCGCTACCAAAGGAGAGACTGGCACCGTTCGTCCGGGCGTTTACCTTCGTTGGACTCGACTACTTTGGCCCGGTATTGGTAAAGAGAGGAAGGTCGAATGAAAAGAGATGGGTTGCCGTATTCACCTGTTTGACCATACGAGCGATCCATTTGGAGGTAGTGCATAGCCTAGCGACAGAATCATGCATAATGGCGGTCAGGCGATTCGTGGCGAGGCGAGGTGCACCGATAGAAATCTTCAGTGACAACGGGACCAACTTCGTGGGCGCTAGCAGACAACTTCGAAAAGAAATCGAGCAACGTAATGAAATCCTGGCAACGACTTTCACCAATGAACACACCCTTCGGAACTTCAACCCGCCTGGTGCTCCCCATATGGGAGGCGCATGGGAGCGTATGGTGCGCTCAGTGAAGGCTGCGATCAGCACGGTAATGGAGGTGAGGAATTTACCGAATGACGAGACATTCGAGACCATATTGTACGATGCTGAGGCCATGATCAACTCTAGACCGTTGACGTACGTACCGTTAGATCCGGAGAACCGAGAGGCGATTACACCAAATCACTTCCTGTTGGGAAGTTCTTCGGGAGTTAAACAACGGCCGGTACTACCCACTAACTATAGAGACAGCCTAAGGGGGAATTGGAAGTTAGCGCAACATATCCTAGATAGGATGTGGAGAAGGTGGATTAAGGAGTACCTTCCAGTAATCACGCGTCGATGTAAGTGGTTTGAAAATGTCCGAGAGGTAAGGACAGGGGATTTGGTACTGATAGTAGGAGGGACAATTAGGAACAACTGGAAGAGGGGTATGGTAGAAGGAGTTATTACAGGAGTTGATGGGCATGTGCGACAAGCGTGGGTTCGCACCACCACAGGAACGCTAAGAAGACCGGTAGCGAAACTAGCATTACTCGACATAAATACAGGGTGACCATACATAGTTGGTCACGGGCTGGGGGAATGTAAGGAAGGAAAATGACAGTTGGGGAACTGACGTACGAGGGACAGCTGTCAGAACAATGGTTGGGACAGGTAGCGGTCAAAGATGGGTCAACCCGGCAGTAGCGAGATAAACGGGGAATAGGTGGCACCGTTTTAAAATTTTGGACGAAAATAAATAACTAAAACCATCACCAAGTATTCTCCGTGCTATTCATTTGGAAGTTGTGACAACATCTACAATGGCTGATTGAAGAACAAAATCACGGATGAAAACATTCAGAAAATTCTACAAATTTTCAGTCACACACGGTGCTGACAAATACGGCTATGTGCCGTCATACTTAATAATAAATAAATAAATATAAAATTCAACAAATTTGCAATACTTGCTTATCAAAGATTAATCTCAAATAACGATCGATCGCATGGTAAGCTGTTGCACAATTGATAATTTCCAATATCAACATTTTTTTGTGGCTATTCTTTTCAATACACTCAAGTAAACATGGCTTTCAGCAGCAGTATTCCACACCATACTCGTGAGAGAAACTGACTGTATTGGTCGTCGGAATGAAAATCTTGGAGGTGGTGTTACTATCCTAGCGTACCATTTTGTGGCAACAACTGCTTGATGCTTGGTGAAACCTACCAATAGCTGTTGGTCCAGAAAGGCGCCAAAGGTTCGCCCAGCGAGGTACAGGCGGATGTTGAAGCATTCTTCAAAAAACCGGATGCATGCCACTTTCACTTAATAGCACCATTCTCTAAGCTTCCCAGAAGGTAGCTGCAGCTGTAGAAGTTCCGGTAGGAAACTGCTTCTGTTCAACATTTTTGACTGTGGTTGATAAAGAGGCTAGCAGGCGTTGCCGGTTTCAGTCATCAGTCGCTAGACAGATTTGCGGTAACGTTGATTTTCTTTTCTGTGGAAACGGAACGGCAGGCGCCTCTTTGCCGTGTTGTTGCATGTTTGCCGTCGGTCTGGTAGGTTTCGGGATGTTCACTTGTTGTGTAATAAACCTTGTACAGCCAAATGATGCCGTAATAAACGACACCAGCATCCACTGCCGCGGTTTTGTTCTACATTCCGGAGCGAACTGAGGTCATGGTAATTCTCAAAGGCTTCAAATATGAACTATGCTTTGCAGTTGTTTAATGCACTTAATTTATGACACTGAAAAGTTTTCACATGTTATAGATTAAACATACTTTATATGAATAATAATTAATGAAAATATAATAAACAAGTTGTGTTAAAAAAAAACTACTACCAACTGCATGATACATTTTGAGCGAACATATTTTAGAAACAACTCCAAAACAGGTAAGAAACTGACATCGGTGTCCTTCGTTCGAAAACCCAAAAATGTCGGTTATTCCAAAGCAGATTCCAATTGCCGTAAAATTAAAGTGCCACTTCACATCCTTTATTGCTTTTCTTACGTACCGCTACGTTTGAAACCGAGTATCAACAAATGCAAACGAAAACTGAAGATCCATTGAAATAGTCACAGTGACAAGCAAAAACGCAATTCGCGTGGTGCTAATGCTTGTTTTTATGTGCTTATGTTTGGTGATACATTTTCGAGATTGCTCTTAATGTTATTACGCAATTTCGAGGCAGCATTGCCTTAACCAACAGATTTTTTTTTGAGTAGAATTGGATGAGGTGTGTTTATTGTTATTTTATTGAAACATTTGTAATGAGCGTATCGTGCATTAATTATTAATCAAGATAAGATTGTTCGAGGTCGAACGAAGAAAGTCTTGTTCCGAGTAAATGAAATCAATGTAAAAATTTGAATCATTAATGAAATTTAAAATTTTTTACCGCTTGTTTCAAACCTTTCGGTCGGCCCTTATTTTTAGGAAAAATCCACACGCCCTTCAAGCAATGCGTAGGCTTACGCCTTAATGGATGGATGGTGCAAAACTGGTAAATATTTGCAATGGTTTACGCAATCTCGGCATTACGCTTCATTTTTGCAGTTGTTATATTTCATTTAACTCTATTTTACATTTACAACATTTGTCGCGTACGCACCGGTCCACGTCAGGTGTCAGCGGAGCGGATCGGATCAGTTGCGGACAGCAACGCGACGAAACCAGGGCGAAACCGATCCGAACCGAAGAAGCTGACGGACGAAATCGTGTTCGGATCGGTCGGAGGGCACTGACCGCTAAGAGGAGATAAAAAGCAGGTGCGCGCAAGGACCAGCCCTTCTTCAACGCGCATCGGATTGAGTGTTCACATTAAATTTGAATTTTTTTTGTATCGGAATTTATTCTGGTGTAAAATTGGCAAATCTTTGACATCCGAAAGGCGAACAGGAGAAGCTCTGTTGCTGGACGCAACAACAATTTTAATCCTAACTTGTAACTTCTTGTACACAGTCAGAGTGTCCTACTACACGGCGATGTTACAGTTTGTTTAAACCTTATAGTTAATCACATATATTGTGAGAAGCCGCAAAACGGTTGGGAAAACATTGGGAAAAATTGGGATATAAACTACCATACAGCAAACTACCCTACGGCGAAAGAGCACCGTAAACGGCTGATAAGTCCTAGCTATCTTACCGATGGTGACCACGAGCCAAAAATTCCATCCATCATATGTTCTGGACGCAAGTGAGCGATATGCGATCGTTCGTAGCGATGTGCAAATATCATCGTTTGAGTTTTGCTAAGATTAATTTATATCTTTCAATCTGTAGCGCAGCTCAGTAGAACGTCCAGGTTCCACGGTCCTAAGTAAAGCGTAATTGTCTTACTTTTAAGGGCAATTAGTGTACTATCTCTTATCACTATGGTGGTATCTTCCGCGAATAGAAATAGCTAGAAACCACATGAAAGATTTTGGGTTTGCGGGGGGGGGGGGGGGGGGGGGATGGGTCTAAAGACTACCCTGAGAGATGCCTGCTGGAACGTCGGTTGAGTAAGACAGAGCAGAATGCAATACCTTTCTGAGACGACGTTTAATGGTCTGCATCATAAACCAAAAGCTTGTGTAACACTCCAGCATGCTACACATTATCAAAAACCTTTTCGATATCTGACAAGACATGATGACAGTTGTGCTAGGTGTCAATTTGTTTTGCTCTTGAGCTTTAGAAGCTCAGAAAGCCAAACTATTCTGGGTGCCATGCGTTACGTTTAGATGCTTATTGATGTAACCGTTCCAGAATTATTCTTGATGGTAACTTCCAGCAAGCGAAGCATCTTTTCCTGCACAACACATTCCTGGCACACATTTATGTGCTACAAAAGTAAACACCATGGCGATGTTAATAATTAGCAAACGACGAGAAAAATCGCTCAATCAGACAGATGATAAAAATTATGTTTTCTCTTCGTTATAAATAAGATGCTTAGATAGACTCCATAATGAGCAATAATACTTTAAAATGTGGCAAACAAACGTAATTTCAATACCAAGCATTATCCATGTTTCAAAGGGAACTCAAGTTAAAAACCTCAACTTTTCTGAAGGTTTTCTTAACTTGTATTAATGCATATTAAATTAAATCAATTGTGAAGACGAATTACATTCCAAAGCAATCACTTGAAACATATTTTTCTCATGGTTAAAAGCAAAAAATACAAATAAGTCCTTTAAGAGTAAAAACCTAAACATTAAGGTCAATGTTTATATTACTCCTAATCCGTGGTTAAGCTGTCTTTCACAAGGAATGTAAAACAAAAACGCTCACAAACAAACATCTGCCATAATTCCAAAGACTCGTACAACAATGATGAATAGGAAGCACGCAAGGAATGCGTAATAATATGATATACCTCATTATTTTTAATGAATTTTCCGTGAAGATGTTGCTTATTTTCATTACTACCAGGAACATGCTATGCTACCGCATTCTCGATAACAGGAGGATGGGACGAACGGAGTTGGCGGAGTAAAAACGGGGGCATATAAAAACAATCGACTCACGGTGGACAAAGGAAGGTGTACTCGAATCATGCCTTCCTTGCGCACAATTCGCAAGGTATGTTTCCCTTTGCTTTAGTGTACTGTTCTGCTCGTTAAGCTATCTTCATGTAAGAGGTTTTATTTACATTTTGATGTTTGAAATCGATCTGTTTTAGGGAAGGAATGAGATTACGACGTTACGAAAAGGAAATGAACGCATAATTATGCTTAGAGTGAATAATTAAGTAAAGCTGGCCAAAACATAATGCTGAGTGGAACGTTAAATAAATTATACCAATTTGAAAAGAACATTAAAAAGCATATGAAAGATTAAAAAACATTTAATTTGGAAGTATATGGATTGATCATTTCAACCCTGATCATTTCAATAAATAAACATTTAAAATATTAGTCGACTTTTGCCTTACTATTAAGTAATAGTAGAAAGCAATGGAATAAAGTTCAAAACAAAACAATGGACAGTAAAAATAATTATCTTTTCCACTAAGATATCTTCATCACATTATCATGCGAATTACTGAAACTGGTGGCTGTCGAAATTCACGAAGCTATAGACTGCAGCTTGAGTAAAAGACACACACACACACACACACACACACACACACACACACACACACACACAAACACAAAAAATAACCGTACAACAGTTTTCAGAACAACGCTCAAACTGTCACAAGCCATCGAATAGTCATTCCATTAGCAATTGGGGGATTTAAGCAAATTGTCGAGCCAAACATTTCCTCCTCGCTTTACCGCCAGCCGCACCATCAGCGTGCTAGTAAATGGGGTAGATTTGCATTAAAAAGCGTCACTCTACCCTCTAGTTTCACTTTCTATCCCGTACCCGGGCTTGGGGTTGGATGGCTCAGCGCGCTTCATCTTGGCACTGGTATCTAAATGGTGCACTGAGGGCAAATCCTGTTAATAATGCAACGGCTACCCACGGCTGATATTCGTGCGGTGAAAAGTGTCCATTGCCGGTACTGTAACGGTTCTTCGAAAGTTCACTCCTTTATCGTTTCTTTTTTCCCTTTTTTTTTGTTTTTGTAGCATTTGCCAAAAACCTTCAGGAACCTCTCGTTGCTGGAGGGCAGCAAAGGGACGGCAGGCAGGAAACTGAGAGGTGTGTCGTTGCCCTGAAAAGCATAAAAGTGGAGCGACATTCCTGTTGAAATATTCAAAACCATCGCCAGGGAGCAGAATGTGAGGAAAAATTTATATCACTTTATGTGAAAAATAGCTTCTCGACCATCGAAGCTCACAAATGGTCGGTTTCAATGCTGGGTTTAAAATATAAATAAATTCGAGCCGCTGCACTTACTTCACACTTGTGTGATTGTATTGATTGTTCTTTAGCATTAAAGAGAGAAGAAACTGGTTTTATAAAACTGGTATATTATTGAGTTTTATTGACACAATTTTAATACAGTACGAAACGTATATATCGTACAACAAATAAGGTTGACCGGATTGATTTGGTGTTAATAATAGCGTACGAGTGTACCAAACAATTCACAACAAATGCAAGCTACTGGTGTCTGGTGCTATCTGGTGTACTGCCTTTGTTAGCTCCGACGGACAATTCAAGTGTCTAGGATACAATCACTCCAAACACAGTACTGAGTAGCAAAAACGAATGGATAGTACTGAAGCAAATCGCCACAGTCTTGACTGGAAGCTATTTTGGGTAGGTTACTGGAAGATGTATAGTGAGATGGTGAGTTCTCACGAGCGTGAGAAACATGCAGCACTCAGTGATTTAGACTGAGACCGTTGGCATTGGAATGAATGCATTTATAAGCAATGAAGCTATTCAAGAACTGTATTTGAGGAATTTTGAAAAAAATCAAAAAGGTTTTAGGAAATTGATGATTATTTTAGATTCATACAACCAGCTTATTATGGTTTGTAATAAAAGGCTTCAATGCTTCTGCTTCAAATACGCAAGACCTTAAATCTGTCTTCAAAATCTGGCTACATTAATACTATCAAACGACGTAAAATAGCTTATTAAAAATAAACCATCGTTTCGAAGTCAAAATGTCAAGCATTATTTAAGCTCGTCGTTCGCATGGAAAATGGTTTAGCAAAATAAATTAATTCATAATCCCTGCCAAAAATTCACCCCAGCGTTCCCAGCACACCGTGTGGCGGAGAGAAACAGTCTGCGATGAGGATTGTTACGATAAGCACTGGATTAAATTTAGGACGATGTAAATCGCTACGACGAATATAAAGCAGTTCGTATCGATTATTTCGTGCTCATCGCTGTCGTCCTTCATCGTTTAGTGCGGCAAATCATAGCGAGCGCTGTACTTAATTTTATCAGCTTAATATCAGTCAAATTAGCTCCAACTCCGGTTCTCGGAATCCATGGTGGCAGTGATGAGGCAATGAACCATTTTTCGTCTTTATAAAGGATTGAAAGATATTTTGACATTATGACTAAATACTTAAAGCCGGCGACTATAAGCGATTGCTTTCTGCGAGTTTGCGGAGCGACCCAAACTCAACTCAGCGCGCAAGGAAAAACGCTCAAAGTTTTAACGAACAAACACCTCCCTCCCGAGGTTGGGGTGAAACGAAATTGGAGATAATAATTCTTTCACCGGACGGTGCGAGGCTGTTAACGAATGCTTGGTTCTTTCATTTTTATGTTCATCACGTGGCAAATGGGTGCCATGACAGCACACCTGCACAACAATGGTTTGGTGTTGGTGAATAAATTATAATTTTTGTTTGTTTTACGGATTCGTACACTCACAAATCGGTGCTTTGTCGACAGAAGTCGTCGAAAGCTTGCTGTCACAATGCTGATAGTGTTGTATCTGAATCCGTTTGCGTTTATCCTACTAAAATAAAATGGAAACAGGCAATGTTTTAGGAATTTAGAAAACTATTTCTGATAAACTTTGGTACTGTTTTGAAATTTTGAAGACCTGGTATTTATCATATAAAATATAAATTAACAACAAAATATGCCTAACTGAAATATTTTAAATTTTTCGATGTCCAATTAATAAGAAACAGATCAGCTAAATCAGCACCAGGAAAATATTTAATAAGTTGGTCACGCATAAAACTATTCGTTACCTTTTTGGTTCTTATGTTGTTTAGTTTCACAACCAATAATATTGTTGTATAACCAATGGTATGAGGGCTGCCCAGTGGTACAGGCGACTGCGGCACCGGTCTTCATACGACAGGACCGGGACAGGACCGGCTAAAATCAGCATGTCTGGTGTCCTTAAGCCTAAAAGAAAAGAAGATATTATTGGAGTAAAAAATATTAATATAGTTACAGTAATGGTCGATCTGGTTATTAAGCATAAAATCAAATTAATTTCATCCGTTATGTTTCATCAAGAAATGGAGTAATTGGATACCAAAACGTAATTTATTTTATTAGGAGCAAAGTAGAAAATAATAAGAAGGAAATACCTTATCATTATGTTTATATAAGTTAGTCATCACAAGCTTGAACATCGGTTGACAATATGGCTTTGTACCGTCATAATGAATCAACTTAGCTAATCATTTTAATTCATAATACGGTTTGTGACTTAGAAATCCCAACACCCTTCAGCCTCGGGTACGAAGAATTTCATAGTTCAACATGGCAATGCATCAGAATTCAATTGATCAAAAAGATTCTTACTGATTGTGTACACAATTAAAAAGAAACGAACAATCAATTGAAACCTTCATTCTTATGGTTTATCCTCAGCTGGAATGTCTTTATACATAAACAGGACAATGTTTTTTTTATGTTCAGGCTTTTATATTACACTATCCCGCCAGCACGCTTAGCACAATACATTTCTAAGCAAGAAGAATCCCTGCTCAATACAATAGATCAATGCATGAGGTCAAACCGTTGTGCAAGATCTTTTAAATGAATTATACCGAATACGTGGGATATCCTTTGTAATGGTTGTTTTTTCTGCTTTGTTTTTCCAAAGACTGAATGGAATGTTGAGTGAAAAAAACCTTCCTACAGATGGTAAGCCAAGTTTTAGATCTTTGTTATCATCAGAAAAGTAAACGATGATGTAAATTGATTTTGCATTGTGTGATTTCCAAGTTGAATGGGTTCCAATAGTTGAAATTATTCTATTCTGTTTTTATTTATTCTGTTATTTAATCATTCTTCCTTAAGCTTACGCAGCGAGAAAGCGTGTTTCGCGTGGAAGCGTCTCTACAGATTATAAGCATACGGTAGATAGGGATCATCGTTCTCGAATGCGACTGCGTTATCAACGTGATTACCCTTGACCCACTAATCGGAGTTTCCATGTTTCTTCGATATTCGCACGGAAATTGTGGCAATAAACGTACGAATTAAGTAAAGATCGACTAGTAATTCGAGAGTTGCAGGTATTCTAAGGACAGTCACAGGATTTTGGTGGGGCGCACATCCATCAGACGTCCTGAGACTGTGTAAGACAACGGTAGTCTCCGTAGTGGAATATGAAAGCATATGCTTCCATTGGGCATTCAATACGCCTATACTCAAGCCTGAAAGGCTCCAGTATCGCTGTCTTAGACTCGCACTAGCGAGCATTAAATCTACACCCATGTCCCTAGAAGTGATGCCGCTCAAACTGCGTTTGGAATTGCTGTCGCTTGGCCTTCTAGTCCGTTGTTCAGTACCAAATTCCTTGATAATAGCAAATTTTGAAGCGCTTCCAGGGGCAGATTCTGAGTGTAAAATCTTGAAGATCTAATAAGATTTTGTTACCCTACAAGTCCACATCTTAAATCGTGCTGCCCTTCCTGAGACCGGAAACTTAGACCATACCGAATGATCTTGACTCGAGGGTTTCTCCCGGCATTTTCATGAACAAGTATCAAGTCAGTACTACACTAATGGATCTTTCTCTGAGGAGGGCGCTGACCTCGGTGTTTTTGCGGAGTTCTGAGAAGCTTTTTTTGTTTCAAATAATGCAGCCGTGAAGAATTGAACACCGCATAGCTAGCCGAATTCTTTTATTGGTTATAGCAGCGAACCCTTTGGACCAGTATTTCATTTTTACAAGTAGCCAGAGTGCTATTGAAGCATTGCGATCCCTACAGACCGTTAAGAGTCAGAATTTCCTTACCATCAAAATCAATGAACTATTTGGCTCGATGTTCGACATGGACTCGCTAATTTGGATCACCGGTCAAAACAGGCGTCCAAGAAGACGCATTTTGCAGCGTCCCTGTGGCCTTGGTTCGATAGGCTCTCTGTAGATAGAGCATTCATAAGAAAGATGCCTCGACTGATGTCGAATAATTGTCCATTGAATGATATAAAGTGACTACGGCGATGGATTCCACGAAGTAGATCATCTTCTGATTCACATCCTTGTTGAGCACAGTCGAGCTCATCGGCAGACTGAAATCAGCAAAGTGTTGGCTTCCAGAGCCCTCCCTTAAATGAGGTCCATCTACTGACTCGCCAGAGACAACAGTCTGGTCCTATGATTCAGCATCCACACCATCCTTCTAATCCTTGTATTTGTTTCATCATTAATTTTGCGTGACTTAACTGGTCGTTAAGTCCATTAGAATATCTCCCTTTAACTTAAAATGTACATCCTCTTAACTGGTTAAACTAATCATTTGTTTGTTTAAAAATTATTATGATTGAATATGATAAAAATTGCAGTAAGACAATTATTTTATATTTTTGTATTTTCAAATAGAAAATGCCACAAGCGCCAGTAACATGAAGCGTTCTTCAAGAATTTATTGCTGAAGATAACAATTTTATCTACGTTTGTTGCTTGCCTTGCAGTTGATGCTGCAGCCAGCCGTATCTGCAATCACATAAATGACTGCGAGACAATCGGCATAATCTGATAGAGTCCTAGCTGCTAGCAAACAACAAAAAATCACACACACATCCACCACGGGTCGAAAAGATTGTGCCTGCGTTCAGTAGCGTTCGAGTAAAATGACCAATTTTCACGGCACATATCCGTGGGGAAATCTTAGACGGGCACGGGAATGGAAATTGGACCCCGTTAGTGGTCGATCGATAATCGAACTCGGACCTGCCCGGTTCTTCCATGGCACAGTTCATTGAAAACGATGATGCCGGTTGATTTTTATTGAACTTTATCGGTCGAATAACAATAAATTTGATTTATCCATTCCCATACCATCACCATAAACGTGCGCCGAGTAGTTCGATTGGAAATACCTACCAGGGAAGTGAAGTTCCTGCTGCGTCTTAATGCTATTGTCTGTGCAGCTGGAACAATCGAACACGGCACAACAATAAAATATGTGAGTGGTGTCATATTTCATCGTAAATAATTTGATTCAAAATCGTGCGTCGCCTGTGAGAAACATTTTACAAATATTGGTATTGGTAACATTGACTACGACCAATATTATGTTACCAGTGTAAAATATCTTGCCATAGTATGTAAGGAAAACAAAACGTTTACAATTGTGGAGTTAATTGGTAAAATAAAACTGGATAAAATACTTTGCATGTTGCATAAAATAGATCGACAAAAGCAGCTTTCAAAAATAAACACAAAATAGTTTTACGATCCCATAATTTCTAGTTATATTTGCTTAAAGCTGCTGCTTTTTTTTTAAATAACAACATACAAGGTTTTAAAGTCAATTGCATTAGAAAAATCGTTACATGACTTGTACTGTTGCACATTGTATACATCCCGCTGCAATGCAAAAAACCTAACTTTTTACACCGCGTTCTATCATCCGCTGCCGAACTGCGGACCAGTTTATCGCATCCGTTTGATCATCGATAATTTTTATGCTAGTTTTTACGGCTTATCGGACCCGATGGCAACGAGAAACACATGCACATACGCCCATTTCGAATGTACAACTTTTCTGCCCAAATTGCCATGTCCCTGCGATGCTTTTGTACACTACGACACACCGTTTGATATGAGTTTCCTTTTTTGCGAGTACCACTGGCTTGAGAAATGGCTCCCATCTTTTTTTTTTTTTTTTGTTTGTGGTAATGCATAACTGTACCGAAATTGTGCTCACCACGAGCGAATAGCAAGTGTATCAGCACGTTGAATTATTTTTTTCCCCCTTCAGCCTGAACTGCTCACAATAGTGGCACTGAAGCTCTCCTTTTTATTTTAGTAACGAAGGTTTTAGAATCCAATTCACTGGGTCCGGCTACATTCGTTAACTGATTCATTGGACGGCACCAACTGACCGACGTGGAAAAACCCCGGCAGCTATTGAAGTTTCCGCTCGAAGATTCATACGAAGCCATCGCCTCTGTTTTTATGGGTATGTGTGTGTGTGTGTGTATATAGCATAGCCTACGAAATGAAGGATAGTAGCAGGAACAAAACAACTCACAAAAAAAAACAGAAAAATAGATTCGGATTTTGTTTCACACTAGCTCTTCTACCACGGCTAGTGCCCGTGCAGTGCGCTTTTTTGGAAAATCGATCCTTTGACGAATACCTGAAATAGGATGCCAGCACTGAGCTGAATGGACAAATAACGAGCTTAGTGTAGGGGGAGGTAGTGCGAAGCGAAGCGAGAATCCAAATCGAAACACAAACCAACGTTGATCAGCTAAAAAACTGAACGTTAACGAATCAATTTTCCGTATGAATCTATTAAAAAGCGAGAACTGGGGTAGTTTGATAAAAGGAACCATCGCTGGAATGGAAAAAAAATACTTTTTCTAACTATTTGTATTCATAAAAAAATTAGGGAAGGCTTACAATGAGTAAATAAAAAATAAAAATTGTAAATAAATAAACGATTTACATAACAAATGAAAATAACATAATATTACACCAGGAAAAAATAATAAAATCTCAAGAGAGAAGCTCCTCGGTGCGTTGTTTGTGACTGTCGCATTTCTGTTACACAAATTTCGAAACCAACTTTCAATAACACAGCCATTAGAGGACATACTCGCAAAGTTTTATTTCGACAAAAAATAGTTTCATAATGTGCCACTTTTGCACCCTTTCAGCACAAAACAAAATGGGACATTATGACGCACCATACAGCAATCATTAGCTCACCAGCTAGACTCTCACCTGCAGTTTTATGCTTCATCATAATAATTTCCCTCAGCAAGCAGATATCGCAATATAAACTCACTCCTGTTTTCGTGCCATAAACATACGCTCCTAATTGTTCCATCGCAGTGAAAAACAGGCATTGGGCCAATCCACCGGTATGAAAAAAATAAAAATAAAATTACGCTAAAATGCTACAAGAAAGAGACAAGCACAAACAAACGCACGCTACTCGCCGGGTGTACCCAACAACATAGGCGAAGGAAAGTGGCCCCAAGTGAAGTCATGCCTGCCCATAAAAGCATAAAACAGATTAGCTGCACCGGCACGAGTGTCGTAAAGTGGGCTGGGAAGGCCAGGCAAACCCACTGCTAATGTATGGTGGGAGCAGTAACCCCAGACTCGGAGCATTTTATTAAAGTCACGCAGGATCTGGCGGAGGTCATAAAACTATTGCATGACGATGGTGTTGGCGATCAAGCAAGCATTCGCTCTACTGGTACACACGGTTGTGTGATGACGGGGAGGGGGGGGGGGGTTGTCGTGGCTCTGTTTCCTTTTCCCGCTATGACCCACAGGATCACCGAATAGTTCTAAGTCAATCGTGGTAAGTAATCGACGAAACAAGGAAAAATGGTAGGACCTTCGTCAAGAAGTCACACACGAGGGTTTGCGTTACGTTACGTGAACCTTTCCACCTTTAGTATAAAACGCTCCACAACGGACCGATGCAGGTTTCTTGCGTGCGAAACACACCTTGGCTGAGCCGAGCCGAGTACAGATGGAGCTACGCGTCGTCGTTCACCCCATATTCCTGCTGCAAACCGGTTGTTTTGAGTGCGAACATTGTGAACTTTGGTGTCTGGTTGTTGGGTGTTGATCCGTTTTACTGTAGTCGGGGTTTGCTTGGAAAAGCGAGGCTTGCACCATGCTGGCTGGCATCGAATGAGTATTTACGAGTGCATGGTTTGCGTGTGTATATGCTCCTATCCCAACCACACTGCCGGCTGCGGTTAGACGAATGGAAAGCAAAAAAAAAAAAACAAGAAAGGAAACCATTCCTACGGAAATACTCTCGAGGTTCTTGGCTGTGGGCTGTAAAATTTATGGGTTTATTATTGCGATTTGTATAATATGAAGATATAAGGTGTTTTATAACAAATTTACGCTCCGCTTTTATTTCCTTTCACTCTAAGGGAAAGGAAAAACGCGGCAATAGAAAAACGCCAAGGGATTAATCGGTCAACCGGTTGTGAAAGAGCGTTCAGATGAATAAAACTGCATGCTTTTATGGATAGCAAAGATGACTGGGTGTAACATTAGCTTTCTCGTGACAATACATATCCAGGTAATTATTGCTACGATACTACTAAAATGATGCATCGGCAACAACGACAACAAATTTTCTGCTGTACCAAAAATTCTGGTCATTGGAAACGTCTACAGATCGACTATCATCTACGAGCTGCATAAGTCTGTACGTTTCATTTTCAAAAACTAGTTTGCTAAAGATTATTGTATCATATTTACCAAAGCGTCAACCATCTCAAAGTTTTCGAAGCTTACACTGTAGTGATTAGGTTGCAAAGAAAATAACGCCACCAAACGCAAAAGAAAAACACATCCGGCAGCATCCGAAAGTCGTTTGTACATGGTGTATTTTACGTTCATTAAACATTTAGAACGTCCTTTACCAACATTATTTCTGGTGCTCTCATGATCCAGGGGAAAAAAAGCCCAGAGTTTCTTTTAGTTTTTGATAGGATTTCGCTTGTTTGCAAAGGTTCACTTACCCTAACTGATGGCGCAAGAAGCAAGGGTCAGATCAATATTTGAACAATTTAGCGAAAGGGGCTCGTGTAAAGAGACAAAGTAAAATTACGAATGCGTAAGCCTGTGTGCAAATTGCTTTTTTCTTTCTTGCTAGCTGCTTTTGCTGTTTGTACATCGCAGGAAAGAGTTTAAATATATCTAAGGTACTCCAGTTCTAAGCACATTACGTGGAATGAATTTTCCAACAGCAGCTTATTCGTGTCATGCTGGCATTGGTTTAGTGTTGAAAAATGTAAACACAGTTTGATTCGAGTTGGTAAAATCAGTAGTTGAAAATAATTATAAAAAGAGCTTTATAGTTAGTAGTTTGCGAAAGAATGTATCATTTTATAAGCCTTTTCATGTTTCAAACGGTGAGAATAGCTTAAAATTAAGTAAAAATAACTGTAAGCTTACGCACAAGTGACCGAAGAACGAACAATAAATAAACCAACCTGAAGAGGATTCACACTCTCTGCGTTTCGATTCACCTTATACCTGGACGACAGCATGTTTGGCATTAACTCGACCAACGAACGATGCTAATTGAAAAGTGTCATGTTTTTCTCCCGGATGTTACCACGCTTTATTACGTTAGCGCTCGATCCGTCGAGAATATCTCCCACTGATGTTGCGAATTTAAGCCCTATCCACAGTCGTTTGTACATTCTTTACCCGTCTGCTATGGTGCTCTTGGTTCCCGCCGCCCGTGTCCTTTGCCGTAACCGCCGTAATCCCTCTAGTCACCTCGGTTACTATTAACGAACAATTCGTTACCATTGAAAAGCATTATGGTTGGCTTTTATAAAACCCACCCGGTAATACCACTTTTGCATTGGCACGGAATGGTCGGGAATGCGTTGAAGGACTCACTTTAAAATTAATTAACGTTGCGTCTGTTCCACAATCCATTCTTGACAGCGCCGTATCGAAACCGGATCGAAAAAGTCGTTGGCTGAGCGCTCGTCATGGGCATTACTGGATGAGCGTAAGTAGAGTCCCATTCGCATTATTTAAGGTAATGCCAACAAATGAGCATCTTAATTTATTTCATAAGGGAGGTTTTTGTTTTCCTTGTTTTCATGGGGTAACACTCACACACACACACATACACGCACTCGTCAGGTTGTCGGGCATTGTAATACACATTAATTAACAATGACTCACATAAAACTTGAACTTTTACACAAAATCCCACCAAATTTTCAGGCATCCCATTTTTTTTCAAACTCCTCTTTTATTGTTCATTAATATTTGTTTCCAAAATATATAAGCAATTTAGCTATTGATCAATCGGCGGGATGAATTGTTAAAACTAGAATGAATTAAAACTAGCAGAAACACACGGTTCGATAGATTCATTCGCCCCTCATTCGGCAAGCTTCAACTCCTGGTTGTGGGTAAGCGACAACCATAATCGTGTCGTTTCCCAGAATTCTTGTACAGTAATCCGCTTGCGTTACATAGCTTCGTTTACTACCATGTATCTGCCATGGTTTAATCCTCTAGTAACGAGCTTGCGGCTACTCGGCAACCGATGAAGTACGCTAACATCTTTGTAGTATGAATATTCATTGCTAATTGTGAGTTTAGCGTTTTCATCACATTTTGAATATTCAAACTCATGCAAATGATGTCCTCCGAAGAATTGTTGTTTAATGCCTCCTGTTTTAAAACTCGCACCCAGCAAATGGAGTGATATTTTGGACTGTTTTTTGAGGTTACTCATGCATTGTAGCAATGACTAATGAAGCGTGTTTGACATTTATTTTAGTGTGTTTTGTATTACCTTTCATCCAAAAAAGCCACATGAATTGTTACTTTAAAAACTTAACACATTTGGGGCGGTTCGGTGTAAAACGCGATGGAGGCACCTGCCTTCACAGACAAGGCTACGTAAAGATAGTAAGTCTAGTAAACCATTCGATGGCCAGTGTGACCTAGCAGTTCGTTAGGTCAAGAAAAAATAAGAACCCAAATCTTAGCTTAAATTGCTCAAAAATTAAAATTAACAAATAGAATAGTGCCCTTTGTCCCATTTTTTCGAATAAAAACTTAAAGCTTTTATAATGGTACGAGTATCAAACAATCCAAACAACAATCATTATTTCGAGTTATCGTACAGAGTGTCCGAGGGCGCGTTTCATAATGGCAATTTTCTCAACCGATAACACAAGTGCGACACTAATTAGCAACCTGGTGGCAGTATTTTTTAATCAGCTTTTATCGATGGTTTTCCGTTTTATCGAGTGCCATCCGATAGTTGGCGTCGGATAAATCATTTCAAGTGCTTTTTGATTTATCAAATTTAATTGTTTTATTTACGGTTTCACTTTATCCCAAGCAAAGCGGAGAGCGCACACGTGGAATGAAAAGCTTTGAAAATTGTGCATTTGATCATTCATAACAGCAATTATGAAGGAGAAGCGTTGCACAATCGAAACGATTGGATTCGGATAACAGTGTTGTATAATAAAACTAATTGAAAGTGCTTTAAGGCGTTTTTACACCAGTAAAATCATCAAGTAGCACGATTATAAGAGTTTCTACAAACTAGAATGATTAATTAGACTTGTTGCATGACAAGTGTTTGATTTATTTAGTTATTTATTTATTATCAAGAATGACCGCCCAACGCCGTATAGTCAACACCATGTGCGATTGAAGCAATGAACATTAATAATAAGGCATTTCCTTCTTATTCTTTGCCTTATCCCGGGCATGCTCATTTGTGGCGGTTGTGTGGTTGTTGTCGAGATATATTTGTTGTTGTGTACTGTATTCCTCGGATAGATGTAGTTGTTTTATTGCTGGTACTATTGGTATAATTATTGCAGCAATGAACGTTGAACATATCTGGATTGCCCATTGTGCTTTGATTGCTATTTAGAACTTCTCCAGGCGTTGGACTGTAGCAAACCAAGACTTTGTTAGAACGGCACAAATAATTATTTGCCTCCGTACAGTGTTTAGCAAACAGTCTTTCAATGACAGTTCCAGTTCTACCTGGCCTGAACCCTGTCATCGCATCACCCGTGGCACTTCAAAAAACACTTAAGCATAAACAACACTACAAATAACCAAAAAGAAAAATGGTGGAAAACGAATAAGGAATGGAAGGATACAGTTTTTCTCTGGTCACAGAACAGGTGTCTCCGAACAATACGTCTTATTATTATTATTCAGTATAACATCGCTCACTGTTCCAAACATGGAGACTCCCGCTCTATGACCTGAGAAAAACTGTAATGGGGACGTGGAATCAAAGAACAAGACCGTTGTCTCTGGCAGATCAGTAAATGATTCTCATGTAGCGGAGATCACCTGCGCAAGATCAATATCAAGATCATGTAGGGGAGAGCGCTTACCAAAGCGGGTCTGGTAGTTTCAAATTCCACGCAGGACCACAGAAGGTGTTCCACATTGTGGAATCCGTCACCACACTCTCGTCTCAGCGAGAGTTATGCACTTTAGAAAACCATTCAATGCAAAATGATTCGACATCAGTCGAGACATCATTCGTAGGAAAGCCCGATCTACAGAGAGCCCATCGAACCAAAGGCCGTAGGGACACTTGCGGAGAGATCGAGAAGAGAAAACGCCCGAGTGCATACGCCTCCCACATGCTCTGCCAGCGAGACAGGAAAAGCTGCTGTGGCAAACGAAGGAACTCCTGGACCGAAATAGGTTGGTCGTAAAAAGCACCTTCTTGACGCCTGTTTTGGTCAGTGAGTCAACCTTCTCATTGCAGGGAATTCCACAATGAGAAGGGACCCAAATTAGCGAAATCCTGAATACCTTATCGAACATTGAGTCAAAAAATTCAATGATTTTGATGATGAGGAAATCCTGAGTCTTAACATCCTGCAGGGATATCAGTGCTTCAATAACTACAAAAGTTTATGCAGGGGCGGCCCATTGGTGTATGCGACAGCGGCGCCGGTCTTCAAACGGCGAGAACAAGGTTCAACTTCTATCCGTACCGTTCCCCCGTAGACAGGACTGACAAACCAACTACGTGGTATCTGACAGCCTTATAAGCCATTTCGATGGCCGGCATAACCTTAGTGGTCGTTGGGCCAAGGAGAAGAAGAAGAAGCTTGTGCTGTCCTTTATATTTTTCATATAAAGACCTCGAGCCCGTGTGCCCGGAATGCTTTGAACGCTTCCCACTTCTTGTTAACAGCCGCTTAGCGTTAACTTTGAGGTTTTTTGAACGTCCTTGCTTGGTGGAAGCACCTTGATTGGACTTCAAGAGCGCACTTGTTTTTAAATGAAATAAGTTTTTCGTACTCCTGAACTGGACACAAATCTTCCAAGACAATAGAAAGCGGAGCTACTAATTCACCGCATCTCGTGCATTCGATATTCCTCGTTAAGGCACATTTAATGGGGATTTCACCTCCTGGACATCCTCCCTTGATGTGGGAAATTTCTATCGGCAGGTGGTCACTGCCGATAGGGTCCTGGATCACCTTCCAACTAAAATCCAGGGCCATCGCTGATGGACATAGAGACAGGTCCAGTGCAATCGCCCTGCTCTTAGGTGTCTGCATCCTAGTTGCCTCCCCTGCGTTGAGAATTGAAAACCCAAATCTGTCGCAGATGTCTCGGATAATAGGAGCGCGAATGTCATCCTTATCGCAGCCCCAGTCAACTCCAAGGGAGTTGAAATCTCCCAGGATCATATTTGATCTTGAATGATGAAACTCAACTCATATTATTTTATAGAAAAGAAGGCAACTAAAAGCTATTGCAGCAGTACTTTAGGAATCTTATCATTGAGCAATATATCATTAACATTTTTACGTTTATGTTGTAACATAATATATTACTTTTATTAGCGCATTCAAATAAGGCCCGATTGTGATTACCCTAAAAGCGTTAACGGGGTAAGTGTTGAATAAAACGAATGTGACGATTAAAGTACGAATAAACGATGTAGCAACACTTTTGTTCATTACGAGTAAAAATGTTTCTGTCTTATGCGTGACCTCCGTAGACAAAAATCATCATTAAAAACAGTTGTACTCAACGTGCATAACAAGTTGCCATGGCCCATACCAAACGAATGTTGCTTTTAAAGAAACTCATCTTAATAGCCATCACCGCCCACACAGTGCACAGTGATTGTGACGATTTCAATGTAGTGAAAGAAGTAGTAGCACCGAATGAACCTGATTATGGATTTATGGGAATTATAACCACCTTCCAAATGACCAATATGCACTCAATGTTTCAACAAATGAAGTACATACCTCTTCACTGCATAGCAGTTGATGTACGCTATGTGAGGCCTGGGTTAACAATTGAATTTTTCTGCAATCACGGTCATGTAAAGGTCCGTGAATCAGCAGGTTTAATATGGAATGCATCTACTGTTAGACCTGTGTATTCTCATCGCAAAGAACCATACTCTAGCAGCACAGAGCAAGATGTGATTGAACTAATCGTTTGCAGCAATAACACTCTCGGTTCGTTAGCAATTCAATACAATCCAGGTTACCTCGAAGACGAACAGTACAAATCGCTGAATTCTTCACCATGTCTGTGTAACTTTCAACACTATTTGGTCATTATGTTCCCGGAAAATGCGCTAGCCATAGAGTACAGCAAAGTAACATCTTGGCGACATGCTGTATTTTTGGGAACAGTAGCAATGTTAGTTGTTGCGGTTTTCGTTTTTGCAATTTATTTAAAATTTAAAACATTTTTATCTAATTAAGCACCTCAAACAAGATTCGTGGCAATAAATTTCTAAAATAATGCTAAGCAGCTCATTATCTGTTGCTTTGGTGGAAAAAAGTTAAGCACTTGAATTAAAGGCACTAAAATAAACCAAAACATGTACAAAAACTAGAAGTAAAGTATTAAAACTGTTAAAAAGAAATCATTCGAAATCATAATTGATTATTTTTTAAATTATTATTATTATTTGTTTGGAACTTCCGCACCACCTTTGAACAGGTAGCAGATGCAAGAAATACGTTGAGCATGCCCACAGAAAATGTTTCTGTAACCCTATTTATTATTGTTATTTGGATTTTATTATAATTATTGGTATTATTTGGAAGTTTGTTTCAAAAGTAGAAAAATCAAGCACCAACTTCACAATCATACTATTAAAATATGATAAATTTTCAAATTAAAATGCTAATAACTCATCTTTAAAACAATCTTGAGAACAGGGTCTTTAGAAATCAAGCTTTTTGAATCTCATATATTTATTGCAAAGACTGAATGCACTATTACAATAAACATATATCAATTTTTTCACTATCAACAGCATAACCAGAACAACTAAAACTAACCATTTTCAGCTCACATATTATAATTTCACACCAAACTTTGCTTCATACCGCTCAACAAACTTCCTTTCAAAATGCTGAAGCCAATCGTCTTGCTCGTAAAAGTCGTACGGCTGCAAACAAACATAAAAAGGAAACATCGCTTTGCTGTAGTATTCGCATCATTCATTTGACCCCTTCTCGATCTTACCTGATCGTCAACGATAGTCGGTACGAATGGAAGCGGCCGGTGTACGTTGTCTGTTTCGTTGGCAAACTTTTTGAACAAACTGTTTCCCTGTTCCCCCTGGCTGCAATTAACGATGGAGTTTTTGAACGATTCATGTCCTTCGATGCACTTTTGAACGAAAGTGTGGAATATCATCAGAAAGAAACAAACAAAAATAGGGTTAGGGAAACATTTTCCGAAGGCATGCATCAAAGTATTTCTTGCATCTGCTACCTGTTCGAAGGTGGTGCGGAAGTTTTTCATGAGGCATGCCACTACCGCAAATGCCTTTTTCGGAGGCAGTTTTTTAAGAATGCAACCGTGCAAAATGTTCAGCTGACATTCTCGAGGACCGTGTTGGCAATGAAATTTGGGCTGTTCGTTAGGCAGCTCTTCAATCTGCAACGATGCAACGGAATGACATTAACGCTACAGCTGGCTGTGTACGCATAGTTGAGCAGACGATAAATACCCAAGCCTTGCCGAATGGTACAAGGCGCAATTTCATTTCTTTCTCGTGTCGCAACCATGACGGGTATAGTTGGTGGGTGATGAAAACCATGCTGTCACTGCAAAGCGTTTCGTAGTAGATAGTGATTGGTAACTTATCAGTTTTGTTGAGGGTGTTCGGCCTTTGGCTGGTGACATTTTCGGTTGACGATGCTTCGGCAAAACTCGAACTACACACCATCACTATTGCTATCACTAACAGCATCACTGAAGAGACAATTTCATTGAAACCCATTTTATGTAACACGCCACCTGAAAACTGTGAGAGCCGTAAGAAATTATGCCAAATCCTTTATGTATTGCTACAACCTATCGAGCTTTATGTAAAAAGCACTACTATAACTTAAAGGTAAGAAATGTTTACAATTCCAGATAGTATGAAAATACCAGAAGCTAAGATGAAACCACAACCAAATCACCCTTTTGCTGCAAACCTCAAACCGACACCAGTTGTGAGCTAATGAATCACACGTTGTGAATACATGCTGTCATGAGCATATGAAGATGGAGTCATTTTTCAGAGTGATTGTCTTGCACTTTGAGTATTGCACATCCAGTTTCAAAATCAAAATATATTTTTATTTGCAATGAATTTTCAATGAACAAATCTAGATTCACTTACTAACAATGATTACGCTCATTATCTACAGAATTATTTCAAAACACATTTTTTCTGAAAATAAATAAAAATTGTTACCAATATGAGTCACTGCTGCAGTCAACAGTGTTCGTCAAAAGACCATGATTTCATTATCTGTGTAATGTGTAAAATGTCTTCTGTGCCTGAGTTGACCTTTCGATCGTTAACGAAACTCGTTATCATGTTCTCATGTTGTGGCACTACCCCGGACTAGGCGCAACTTCCCTGGCACGAAGCATTGTTGTTATTTGTTGCGTCATGGGAAACCGCCCTTCTATGTGGTTATAGAAATAGACCACATTTATTTACCAGCTTGCTAAACAGCCACACAACAATTCTTGATGATTCAAATAAAATTTTTGAGATCAATACTTTAAGAAAACATATTATGAAGAACCTTACTTTCTACAGTAATAGGCGAAATATTGTTAATAACCCGGGCGGCCCGGTGGTACAGGTGACAACGGTACCGATCTTTATACGGCAGGAACGGGGTTCAAATCCCATCCGGACCGTCCCAACGTAGTAAGGACTAACTATCACACTATGAGGTACCGGCAAGTCTAGTAAGTCATTCGATGGCTGGAGTGACCTTAGGGGTCATTAAGCCAATAAGAAGAAGATTATAAATAACGTGCTGCAGGTGGGGTTCTTTCAGAACAAGAGACAGAACAGGAGTTCCCTATATTATTATGCACAGCAGTAAAACGATTGATCACACAACTGTTTTGGCTCGACACTTGATTTATACAGTTTTTCTCCTTTCAGCTGTAATTAGACAGGTAATAACTGACTAACAAACTGTAACTGTATTTTTTTTAAATTATGTTCATATATCATGAATTTGGTTACCACTCTTTACATACGCTAGGGCATTAGATTGCGATAAAATTGGAATTATTGTCACCCAACGCTTTGCTGACATAAGGTAGGAGTTGTTCTCTGCCTTTTACAAATTTGAGGTAGTTTCTAATTGTTCCCAAAAGTACAATTTTTCAAGCACATTATCAACATTATTGTTGTTTCATACGTATACAGCGTACATCGTAATCCAGCTCACTCATCATTCTCAATAAGAGCTCGTGAGACCGTATCGGATAATGTTGGAAGCATACTTCTAACCAGTATTCGCGGAAATGTATTCCAAGGGGAGCGAAATGTATTTGATAATGCTCCCACACTAATCTGGAGACATGTTCATAGTTGTAACCGGCAGTCAATGTCTGCTGACTATTTCACTGTCCACGATACCGTGGACCGATGTCCAGTTGCTACACGACTAAGACCAGCCAATGGCATGGTTGTATATTTACGCGCAATATTCATAAATCCTCATTGCCATCGTTCATAAACCGAATTTTGTCTCTTATATGGGTATGAGTTCCGTATTTGCTGTATTTAACGGTCCATTGAGTTGTGCATTTGAGGTCATTACAATTTTCTATCACACAGTGCATGATGCGTTTATCTACAGGAAGCAGTGAATCCTTGCTGCTAGGTGCTAATGGACATTTCGCGCTGTATTGAATGCAGTATCCGTTTGGGAATAGACATTGTATGTTACGGAAAATCGAATGTTTTCGAATCGAATCGAATTGGATAACACATACGGGTAATTGAAACACAGGATGCACAGAGAAGATATCTCAACGTATTTTGTAGAAGAAAAAAATCAATCTTTTTAACCTTATCCAAAGCTAACTTTTGACTTACAATACAGCATATTGATGATTTGGTTTCCGTTCAAACGACATTTTTTTGAAAAATACTCCTGTGCACCATGATATATGCAATAAAGACAAAAAAAAGCTGCATTTTCCCAACTTTTCCATCGATGCAGTGAGTTACTTAAGAGAGCATTCTGACCGCTCTCAGGAAAATCAGAGATCTCTCCCTATTATGCTGGAAATCTGATCACTCACGTTCTCATTTACAATATGGAGAACATTTCGTCCTGTTTTTCGTTTTACCGTCGGGGAAAACACCGAGCAAACAGCGACGATATCCGAAGAGCCACGGACAACGTCGCGATGGCTGCGTGAGTGCCTCGTGTGTACGCAATCCGGGAAATCTGAGTCATTCATATTTCATTCGTCAGTTTTGTCTGATCCGTGGTGCAGAAAGGACAAGTGTTTGATTGTTGCCGAGACTTGTGACTGCTGTGGAATATCGTCCCACGGCATGTTGATCACACGCTCGTCTCCCCATGCGTGATTCGTGGTTCCAGCTCGGGGAAAAGTTGTTGTGTGACATAAAGTAGGTCCTGTTTATGACAAATGACCGCGTAGTGATGTAAGAGTGTAGTGCCCCGTTATAGTAGCACTGCAGTGTTAATGCCAGTAACGCCAGTAAATCATTGCTGTCGAGTTTGGTGCAAGCGGAAAAGGTTGACTGCGACTGTAGGAAAAATGTGAGTTTTCCTTCTGCCGGTAAATGAGTATGGGATTTTCCAGGCTGCTTTAAAGGCTTGACGGTGGAGCAAATGTGAAACGACTTGCGTTACGGATTCAGAAACAATTTGAAACCCTTCCTTTCTGCAATGTGAAAAGTGCTTCCAGTCCGAACACTTCTTGATGCTACGGAACGGTTCCACTGTTTGTGTGCAATGGTGCGGTTGTGATTCTAATTAGCCAACACTCACAATCATGCCACCTGGGTTGGCAAAAGGTCAGCAACGGACTTTCAATTGATTATGCCGAAGGGTGCAAGTAGCCTTCTTCCACCAGTTCGAGAGCTGCTTTGCTCACCATATGCAGACAACTCAGCAGAACCGGAAACACTTTTCCATCGTTTGAGTTTCCCCTTTTCCTGGCGTCGAGGATTATTGAGGACTGAAGGAACAATAATTAAAATCAAACGAAACGGAAGGTGCTTCAATGCTACGTGAGCATACCGACTGGTTACCATGCTGACAGCCAGGGACTTAGCCCAGTGACACGCTGCTCGACGCTGATGCGTTGGCAACCAGCATCGTCAAACGCATGACGATGAGTTCCACTCACTTCTTCATCATCGTGGTGCTACAGAGATGCTCATAAAAGGCTTCGTGCGATAGTCATACTTCTTCGAAATGATAATCCATTTGACACAGTTCTTGTTTGCACTCGGAACGAACTGGGGCTGGGTAAACTCATTACTTCTATTTGGATGCGCGCAAAGTGATGAGTTAAGTTTTATGCAAGTGTAAAAAACGCGATAACAACATTTAAGTTGTTATCAATTACAAATATCTGGTAATGTTTCAAGCAATAAATAAAGCGATGAAATATTTGTAGTACTTGAACGAAATTAATACCAGCAGAATCGTTTTTTTAAACAGCTAAAAAACTAACAAATACATCATACCGATTATGGGTAAAATATCTATCGTAATTTTATCTAAAACCTTACCAATCGACGATTCTGACCTTCTTTTATATTGTTCTGTTCCAAAGAACTATGCTCATCGATTTACTGCGATACTTTGAAATGGTTTGACGCTCAAGGGTGCTCAAAATGGATATCCGCAAGAACATTTCCGTTCACTTTAGCCATTCGAACTTTTTATCTTGTGCTCAAAAAACTGTCACCATTCAAGTGGTGTCCCCAAAGGACGAACGAACGAAGATCCCTTATTGTCAGTTTATCTGGTGCCTTTTGCAACGTTCCGTCCCTGGTACTGCTTGACCGATCGTGAAACGATTTTTACCTTAATTGGACATTTGGGAGGCGTGTTCAATACTCAGCAGTAAGGTGGGCAGATGTTTGGGTTTTCGTGTTATTTCTGCCCTTTGCAAATGATGGGTTTCATGTGACACATTCATCACAAACAAAACTGCTGTTTGACCTTTTGCAACACACTGGGGCAGGATGTTCTGGTGGAGGGTTTTTTTTTCATTATAGATTTTCAATTCCGGGAAATCTAGGTTTCTGTTAGCGTCTCAATTTCCGGCTATCGTTACCACAGTAGATTGATTCTAATGGTTTCGCTGAAAAATTAAAGAGTATATCGTGCTTGTGAGATATTTCTCTTTAGCTTACAGTTGTGTGCAGAAAGTGCTATAATTCAGCTTTAAAGAATGGCAGCCCGATGTGGTGTGGCGACACGGACGCCGGTCTTGACACGATACGGCTGGGGTTCAAGTCCCATCCGGACCGTTTTTCCGTAGTGAGGATTGAGTATCCCATTACGTGGTATCAGCAAGTCCTGTAAGCCATTCAATGGCCGGCGTGGCCAAATAAGTCGTTAAGCCAAAAAGAAGCTTAAAAACAGCTTAAATAATAACATATTTATCGGATTAAATGCTGAAGCAATTTATCGTAGAACGATAATGACTCTACAATAAAAAAAGTAAATCATAGTTGAGAAAACCCTTGTATCTACTTTGGCACTTTAATCGTTAGAGGCATTTTCTTGTTTCCTGAGCTGGATTTTACACGTAGTTAGTTGGTTGTTTTCGGTTTAAGATTACGAATGTGTTAAAATGCAATGTGTAAGTCGACATTAAATTGCAGAATTTTGGTGTACAGTTACGTTAAAGTTGAGGTTCATTTATTGTTAAATACGTACACTCGTACACTGTGAAGTTTTTGTCTGATTCTACATTTCTTTCACACGTATCTACCTTTGATTCTCTTCATAGTATAGTTCTGACTCACTCTTACTGCGACTCACTGAGGGGTTCTATTTATAATCTATTATCTAATGAGAATTTTTTATTTGACTGTGATATTAGCTTAATAAATTTAAATAAAACTTCTGTGATATATTGTATTCATTTTTAATGTACGTTTAATGAAAGAAAAACTTCTAGTAGTAGTAAAACAAAATGTACCTAAAATAATTTTTTTTTTTTTTATTCATCAGGGACGGCCAGGCCGTATTGCTGGTACCTAAAATTATATAATTAAACATTTCATCCATTGCTTCTTATCGTGAAATTTATTAAATAGTATAAGTGCTGGTTCATCGATTGCATGGCTCGACTTTACGACGATTTTACTTTGGGTTCCTACATAATATTACAGTCAAAAAGACTCCCGATACCGACCGCAGCATGTCGCCGAAGTGGTCGTCCACTTAAAGTATCTGAATCGCTTATTCACTTTGCGCTTTTACGACGGGTCGGCTAAATGCTTCAATCTTTGATCTCGACCGATGCCTTGTCCTTCCCATGTTGATGAACGTTGATGCTCGTTCACGTTCTTACTGGCAGCCACTTCAACCACAAACTTCACAACAGAACACAACACACACACACAACGCAAAAAAAAAACCTTGTTTCCGTCGGTATGCCGTGAAAGTCGATACTTTGAGTACAAACAGTCGCTTCTTTCACCTTTTGGCCAACCTTGGCTGATTCACTTTAGCCGTCGATTAACTTCCAATCAAAGTTTAAGCACTTTCCAAGTACCGGAAACTTTGCTGCCTCTCCACACTTTCTAGCCTGGTGTGGGTAAAGCGCACCAGCAATCGTGGGAAAATGGAAACCACAAACTAGCTGACGAAGACTTCACAAGTTGAGGGCAAGAGCTAAGAAGCTAGCCAAGAAGAAAATGATGGACGTTGCATAAGTTTTTTTAAAGTAAAACCCAGTAAAACTTTGCCTACAGCTCAGTAAAGGTGTGCTCTGTAAAGGTATCAGTTGTTTGTGATGAATTTAAATCTTTCAAATGCATAACTCGATTGTACCGATAATGACTGAGCCATCCCTTTTCATTTGTAAAGCCGCTCAATGCACATATCAATGCGCGAAATCAATTGACCGTACTGCTGGCCATGTCTGTCAGCAGGTCATAGAAAATGAAGCTCGATTGCTTCTATTTAATTAAACATTTTTATTGCTTACAGCACTGTACGGATTGAAAGCCTAGCTACACATTGATCAATTCGTTGCCAAAAAAGGTTCAGACGGCTTAGTGTGGCCATTCCACTCATTCCCAGTAGCGGATATTTGCTAACGCAGTGACTAAAAAAAAGTAGATCAACACTGGGATGGAGGTTATTCAATTTAACAGGAAACAGGCTTTGTGTGTCACGCACGCCATCGTCCATGTTTTCACATTTCGCTGGGCATTCGCTTGTTTGAGATCGGCTTGAACGAGTGAACGAGTGCAAGTGGTGTTCATATACGCACATACAGCGCTCACATATTCAACCATAAGTGGATTTGGATGGGTTAACGGGTGAGTAGAGTGTACGGGCTCAATATAGTTCAGCGACAAAGTGTACTTATTGGAGGGAGTATGAAAATTTCACCCGGTGATGCGTGTGTATTCGTTCGCATTGTGCTTTTTTTAAAGCTTGGTTTAAGTGCTCCTCCATGAGTCCGATCGTAAAAAGGATAACGATAAATGATATAACGCACTAATAGAGTATCGGTAGTTGATGGCACCATTCAGATAGCAAATTTGATCACGTGTTAATTGTCACTGTCGCGTTGCAAATTCAGCTGCATTAACTTTTTACTGTCCGAAACTAAATTCGTTTATTCGTTTTTTTTTAAGTTTTGTATTTCAAACAGGGAATCGAATGTTTTTCAACAGCATTGGTCTATCAATACACAAAATTTTATGTAGGTAGTGCATATTGGCTGATTGATGAATGATTGTTCTTCGCGATAAAAATCTTGAGCTCTCGCTCTTATATAACATAATCTCGGCTTTGAGATTTTCATTCAAGCTAGGTGTTTCACTAACCGAATCGTCAAATCGCATCTCACCAGAGTGTAACTGAACTGAACCCGTCCAAACGCGCTGTTGGGATTAAGTTTTTCTTTCTTACTTACTTATCAGGCGCTACAACCGCTTTGCGGTCTTGGCATGCCGCAGCAGAATCCGAAACCGGTCGCGGTCCCGCGTCGTCGTCCGCCAATTTCATATGATTCCACGCCATCCTCCCACCTTAATCTGGACCTACCAGGCCTCCTCTGTCCGTGTGGACGGCCTAAAAGGACTTTCAGAGATGTGTCGTCTGGTGCCATGCGTATAACATGGTCAGCCCAACGGAGCCTGACGAGCCTAATTCGCTGCACGACGGTGTTGTAGCGGCTCCTCCATTGTCCTTCCACACCTACGGAGCCAACGATCCTTCTGAGCATCTTCCTCTCGAACGCGGCTAAGAGGGCTTCGTCTGTTTTGGACATGGTCCATGTCTCAGAGGCGTATGTGAGCACTGGGACTATAAAGGTATGATACAGTCCCAGCTTCGACCGTCGCGGTTTTTTGAGGTGAGATGTTTCCTCAGGCTGTAGAATGAGCGGCTGGCCGCCAGCATCCTAGCGCACAACTCCGTCTCTATGTTGTTTTCGGTGCTGACTTGTGACTCGAGATAGGTGAAGTTTTGGACGACTTCAAATTTGCGGTCACCTATCAGTCACCTGATGGTGCCACCATCAATTTGGTCTTTGCCTCGTTAATCTGCAACCCGAGGTTTTCTGCCGCATGCTCGATCCTTTGGAAGGCTTTTGCTACCTGGGAGAGCCGCAAACCAATGATGTCTATATCATCAGCGTATGCCAGGATCTGGATTGACTTAGAAGAATGGTAGTTGAATAGAATAGAAGATGGTTCCCGAAGTCTCCACCTCCGAGTCACGGATGACCTTCTCTAGCACCAGATTGAAAAGGAGACAGGCGAGCCTATCTTCCTGACGTAGGCCTTTGGTGGTTGCAAAGGACCCTGAGAGTTTTCCATCCACCTTCACCTGGCATGTGACGTTGGTCATGGACATTCTAAACAAGCCCGATCAGTTTGGCCGGGATTCCAAATGAGCTCATAACCTCGTAGAGTTTTACCCTGGCTATACTATCATATACAGCCTTGAAATCTATGAAGAAATGGTAGGTGTTCAACCGCTGTTCAGTCATCTTTTCCAAGATCTGCCGCATAGTAAAGATCTGGTCAGAGGTAGAAGTTTTTCTTAGTGCAACTAAAATTACCATTAATGACGATGGCTCGTTAATATTTCACAGCTGTGAAAGTTTGCTGTTGATTCGGTTGCCAATGGATGGAAGTTTTGAATTTTTGCCGTTAATGAGAGGGGAGCTTTCGTTTTAATTATGTTTTGCGTGTTATTTTTCGATTCTAGAGTTTCAATCGATTATTAAAAATACAAAAATTTTTTATTGCGATATTTTACCTAAATAATCCAACTTTTTACCGTTTTTAAACGCTTTTACATATAAACATTTGACAGTTCTTAACAACCAGTACAATTTTTGTATGTCGTGTATAGAAAGCACGAGATCAGAAACTTTCAGTCACTAGAAACAAAAGTTTCAGATGAGAGATGAGAAGCTTGCTCTCGTTCACTAGCCCTTTTCTATGGGGACACTTTGCACTCATCAGTCCTCAACCTTGGATTCTTTAGATTTCCAAAATTTGTTGGAACAGCTTCAAACATAATTTGATTCAGAGCATTGTACACATAAGGTGAAAATCCACGTAGGTCCCACACTGTGTATTTCAGTCAGTCCTCACTACGTGGGGACGGTCCGGATGGGAATTGAACCACGGTCCTGCCGTTTGAAAACTGGTGTTGCTGTCGCCTGAACCACCAATCCACCCCTTTTATTTATTTTATTTATTAATTATAATTATTTTTGACCGAAGTATGTCGTACTGTCGACACCGATTGTGGTGACTAATTTATATGAACATAACGATAAGGCCTTTCCTCTTTATTCTTTGCCTTATATCGGGCATACTCGGTTGTACAAACATAATTTGTTATTTAAAGTACATGAATCTAGAATAAAATAATCTTTAAGCCTTTATTTATTAGCAATACGGCCATGCCGTTTTATACAAATAAATTTCTTATTACTCTCTGGAATCGTAATTATCAGGTGCAATCGAATTTCTTATTCCTCATGAGTAACAGGTTGGCTGATAAGTCCCCGGTCTGACACATAGATGGCGCCACTAGTATTAAATGCATATTATTTTTATACAGCACCAACCTTCAAATGATTCGTGTCAAAATTTGACGTCTGTATGTCAATTAGTTTGTGAGACAGAGCGTCTTTTGTCAAGCAACTTTTGGTTGCTTGACGATCGAAAAAAGAACGAAGAAGAAAAAAGTGTTGTTCCACCAAGACAACGCACCGTGCCACAAGTCATTGAGAACGATGGCAAAAATTCATGAATTGGGCTTCGAATTGCTTCCTTACCCACCGTATTCTCCAGATCTGGCCCCCAGCGACTTTTTCTTGTTCTCAGACCTCAAAAGGATGCTCGCAGGGAAAAAATTTGGCTGCAATGAAGAGATGGTCGCCGAAACTGAGGCCTATTTTGAGGCAAAACCGAAGAAGTACTACCAAAATGGTATAAAAAAATTGGAAGGTCGTTATAATCGTTGTATCGCTCTTGAAGGGAACTATGTTGAATAATAAAAACGAATTTTGACAAAAAAAATGTGTTTTTCTTTGTTAGACCGGAGACTTATCAGCCAACCTGTTAGTCTACATGCAAATAACAAAAAAAAGTAAGATACACTCTAAGCTGTGTAAGCTACTGGCTAGTACATTTAACCGTCAATCCCTTCTGGACATTTCCCCCGTAGTGAGGACTGACTATCTAACGTGGTATCGATAAGTCTAAGACTAAGCCATTTGATGACCAGCGTGACCTAGCATACCGTAAACCCAAAAAGGATAAGAATAACAAGAAGAAGATCTTCTAAGAACACAACTTCAGTACTCCTTTCTACACAAAGCTACTGCAATTATTTTCTCATACACAGCACTCTTTCCTTTCTGGCAAAGTACTAAACCATCGCTCAATTTATGATCGTTCGAACCGAGTGGAAATGGTTTAAGAAAAGATCAGACCATAAAAAAAAACAAAAGAAAACCTCAAAGAAAGCTCAAGTGAGATATAGATTTACCAGTACCAGAAAGCCAAAAGTTCATAAGGGGTTTGTCCCGAAATCCACTCTACGACGAGGAGAAAGTGGCACGAAACGAGAACGGTCAGACGGGGTGGTGGAGTTTACGGAAATCGTGATGTGTGAGTGTGCCGGGTTGGTTGGTGTTCGGTTTTCCAAGGCACGAACGAGACTGAACCGTTTCGAGAACATCTTCATATCGTTTCGGATGAACTTTCGCTCGCCACAGGCTAGGGAGGCTTTGCGGAGGATCAAGCACGGTATGTGTTTATGAAACGGTAGTAGTGTTGCAGTGTACGAGCGATTTCGGAAAGTGGGCGTCTTAGTAATGGTATGGGACGGTTCGACGGGTTGGTGTAGGTCGCAATAAAGTTTTGTAAAAGGAGAAAGTTTCTTCCTTAGCGATAAGTAGTTTGCACACGATAAGCATTTGCAGTTGGGGGTTTATTTTTATGGATGTTGGTAAGTTGAAGTGCAGTGGAAAATTGCAATCGTATGGTATTGTTCTGGTACTGGAAGGAGAATGGCTAGATAAAAACAGTTCAAAGATTCACCACTCGTGTTTGGTTTTGATTTCAAATGTGCATCGTAAAAGCGTAAAGATCTTTGGGCGTATGTATATGTAATGTTCAAAAAATCTAGGAACATTAACTTAAAGCACACAATTCAACAAGAGTGTACCAAAATAGAGGTAAAAAGAAATATTTATCACAGCAGTGTAATAACACAGACAAATTTTTGAAAATACGCAATATCAATCTGAATGCAAAACAAACCAATTTTCCCAGAATTGGTGACACATATTAACAAAAGGAAAAATCGTGCTAAAAAAGGAGCTATCGAAACGTAGATTGCATTACTGTTTCGAACTTAGTGAAGCATTCTTTCGGTGAAAAATGTCTTCCGGGCGCAAAATCAGGTACACATGATGCATGCATCAGCAAAATGAAATTGATGTTTGAGCATTGGATCTTTTTTTTTTTTCTTCTACTACGTTCTACCTTTGGCTGATCCAGTCTCTCCAATACTCACCAGCAAAAGGTTCCTGGTGGGCCGTACAGCTGCAGTACAGCCATGTGTTAACATTTTCCCGAATGCGGCACTTTCACGTACTTGCACCGGTTGAAAGCGCACACCGAACTTGCACGTGCCAGATGCACGTTTTTTTTTTTTTGCTAGCACAGGACAAAGGACAACCAAGAGGGAAGAGAATTTTTTTCCATCCAAAGTAGTCAAGAGACAAAACAGAAACTTTAGTGCCCACTGCTCTAAACACAAAGAAGCCAAAGGCTCGTTGCATCACGGCCCATACCCACACCCTTCCACACCCTTAATCTGTTGTCACATAATTCTTATACTTGAGATAGGGATGGTTTAGCAAGGCGACGATCGGCTTCAGCGCATCGACAAAAGAGTGCAAAAGGAGGACACTTTATTGAGGTAAACGAGCAAACAACGGGCGAGCTTTCGGTTGTTTGCTGCTGACGAAGACGGCAAACGAGCATTCGCAGGCGGAAACTATTTAAAAAGTATAATGTTGGATGATAGAGAAAAAATTGCACCAGCGAAAAGTTGTTCACCTTTTACTTGAATTCTTGGAATGGTTTGGTTTGCGCTTCTGAGGCGAAAAGTACGGACAATTCAATCGAATCCTGAGGGCAAATATGTGTCTTTTTAGTAGCGGTTTCTAGGTTTTCCTAGTGCTTTCATTGTGCTTAATAAATAATTCTTTATTTGTTTGGTTTGTTGAGAAAAAAAAGTGATAGTAAAATCCAAGAACAACAGATGACAGCAAAGATGGAAACTATAGTCTCATATCTTCTTCTTCTCCTTCTTCCTGGCTTAACGACATGCTAGGTTACGCCGGCCATCTAACGTCTTACTAGACTTATTGGTACCACGTAGTTGAATAGACAGTCTATAGTCAGTCAGGATGAGATTTAAACTCCGGTCCTGCCGTGTGACGACCGTCGCTGTCGGTGCTATTATCGTTGAACCTTCCTCAATGTCATATAGAAGACAGGATTTTTTCTTTGCGATTTTTCAGGAGAGAAGAAACAAATAACAAAGAAATGTGTTGAAAACGCCGTGGAGTTTTTTTTGAAATTCGTTAATTTATAGGTCCAAAAAATTAGTATGCAAACAGGCTTTTGTTTACAACCTTGACTGTGCCCAGGGCCGGCGCTTCCTGCCCTTTTGCGCTCTTTCTTCTTCCTCTCTTTCGCGGACTTCCTACTTTCTTAAGCATTTTACGTATGACAGGAAGTTGGAACCTTACTCAAAATTCTTCTAGAAAAATCAATGTTCAATAGGATATCTCCAATTTCTTATTTTGCATGATGTAAAACAAAATAACCAAAGAATAAAAATGAATTACAAAATCAGCACCTTTATAGCTATTAACAAGTCATAAATGCTACAAATATATTTGAACAACAGCAGTACTACAGAAAATAGTACTAAAAACAAGTAATACAATGTTGACATTCTTTTTCTTGGCTTAACGACCTTTCTAACGTCCTTTCACGCCAGCCATAAAATATCTTACCAGACTTTCGAAAACAACTAGTTTGATAGTCAAGTCCTCACTACGAAGGGACGGTCCGGATGGAATTTGAACTCCGGGCCTGCCAATGAAAAAACCAACGCGCATTATTTTTTCAATTAACAAAAGAATGTTTATCTAAAAGAAAGGAAAGAATCATTTCTTACATCAATGTGGGTAAATGTTCAAAACAAAAAGTTTAGCTGAATGTCAAGTAATATATTAAGTAATTCCCAACGAATTAAGCGTAACAAATCGGGTCTTTAATTTGAGCATTAATTTTTAAATCTTATTTTGCCATAGCACACATTTCGAAATGAATCTTTATCATTGTAACATTAATTATTTACCAATAACAATTTCATAAGTTCACTTCACTGATTCACTCTCCTGAATGCTTATCATCTAATATTTTTAAAAAAATCACTGTACGGTTCAAAGGGCTGTTCCTCTTTTAACAGTCTTTCATTATAGAACTTACCAAATGTAAAGCAATTAAACACCTAACGATCCATAAAGAATTCAACACGCTGTTGAAGCGGTTTCGAGCATGAGAGACGTATGCTGACGGTGAAAGTTGTTGAAGAGAACATCACCAGAGATTAGGCGTTTGTGTGTGTGTGTGTGTGTGTGTGTGTGTACATGTAGATAAACTGTGACACAAATGCGCCAACGTTCGAAGATGCTTCTAGCTCATTAATATTTCTTGAACCATATCCGAATGACGGCGCGTCAAAGATGTTTGAATCATCGTGGTGTGGTGTGTAGCATCGTGTAAAATGGGAGTGTTTGGTTGGATGAAACCATATTCCAATTTACCGCATGATGATGTGTTCCACTGGCAGATTAATCCTTGAACCTGTGTTGAATTTTCACACTACATTTTTCCTCTTTCATGGTGTTTAAGTGTGTTACATATTAATATTACAATTTATATCATTTCTTGCAAATAAACCAAGTATTACTAGCGTTGTTACATGTAAGCCAAATGAAATTCAACTGTGGTAAATTGCTTATTATTTTCGTAGAACTGTAAGAATTTAATACGATTTGATGAAGTAGATAGAACATATAACTAGAAAGAAATATGGACTAAACTACTATAAAAAGACAATCTGTTACGCCAACATCTATGCCCAGAGTTTGACACCATGTGTCCCGATGAGTTGTTAGGAAATTCTTAAGAAATTTTAAAAACATTTCTCATGTATTTAAAGAGGCTTTGAGTTTTTGAAACTACAAGCGAGTCACTTATCAAGGCTGAAATAAATTATAATCGGTCGAAAACGAACAAGCGAGCAGATCCGTACGGTTAACACATAGCACAAGAGCCAATCCTGAAACAACCATTTAATACGTGAGAACCGTACACAAACCAAGCTTAGAACTTTTTCGGACGAGATTCGATTCTTCTTCGTCTGTCCAAGTTGAGTTCAAGCATTTGATTTGTATTTCGAGGTAGTAAATGAACTGACCAATCTAAAAACTGTCAATATGGAGCTTTTAAATGAACTGACAAATGCGAAAAGAGTCAATATGAAGACTCACTTCATTCGATTGATATGGAAATGATTTTTTCAACAGAAACTCTTTTAGAACCACACTGCGTAGTTGTCCATCTCGAATGTAAACCGTAAACCGCAAACATGAATGAATAAAGCTTCCCTCCAGAGCGATAATAGCTGCTGTTTCATTCATTCCCGTCTGATTGCTGAAGCTGTAGCCCACTGTCGAACTTAATATTTGTTGATACCATGCAGACTACCACAGCCGAAGGACAGATGATTCCAGTATCAAATAGCAACCGCAGCGAGAATGCAATATCAGTGCAGAGATTTATCCTACTGTTATTTGAGCTGTAATGTACTTACTCCGCACCACGATACGTGTACACCTACCTTCTGCGAGCAATATCCGAATCAAGTGGATAGCTTAAGGGTAAGCACGCAAAACAAAGGGGGCATACAGCACATAATGCAATAACGTCGTTTTGCTTCATTCACAGAACACACAAATGCCGATGAACGGGGAGCTGGTGGGACGAATGTGTGAGAAGCATTTTACAAGCAGCAAGCTGCAGGAAACGTGCCAAAGGAGCTGTGCTGTCTAAAATAGGGAATAACTACGTGATATATGTTTGATGAACATGGAAATCAATGAGAACGATGACATGTGATAAAGGCGTTATTATTAAAGACGAAACAATCAAAGGTTTATCTGAAATCAAATCAAAGTTTTAGATAGAATAAAGACAAAATGATTCTATTAAGGATGAAGATCACAAAATTAGCTTGATTATTAAAAATGTAATTATATTCATTAAAAGTTATTCAATGTTAAATGGGATAGTCATTTTAAAGTAATTTTTCGAGGAAAAAAACATGTAACTGTGCTCTTCTAGGTAAAGAAGCTTCAAAATAGCCTGTTTTTGATCACTGATTAGAAGTAAAATATTCCAAATTTATGACTTTTGTAGAAACCAACTTTATAGAAACCAACTGAACCTATTATGGCCTATTTTGCAACGATGTATGCATATGAAAAATTAAATTGGTACATGCTATTTCGTGGTGCGATACAGATAATAAAATGAAAGATGTGTTTTTTCCATTTATAACGGCCAATTCGTCGCATTGCTTAACAAAGGTGTGTTGTAAGATAGTAAATTTGTAGATGTAAACAATTATCAGAATTAAAATAAACTAACAACATCAATCAAAACAAGCAAAGCAAAACAAATCACCATACACTCATTTCCCCAAAAAACAAGTTTATTTACTTTTACTTGCATTTTTTTTTTCGTTTCTTCGCATAAACAACCCGCCAGTTATTTTCTTCACCTTCGCCTGTGTAGTGACCAACTGCAGCAAACGTACTATTTGAATTCAGGTTCTACTTGTATCCCTATCTGAACGTTATATAATTTATTGTTCCGCTTGCGAATGCTACATTTCGTTTGTTTTTGATTGCACCTCTGTTTAGTGCGAGACGATTGCCATACGTGCACAACAAACGCTTTCCCTAGCAGGTATCCCGATACCTTTAAGCTTTGGACAGTACTATGGCGTACTATAGTAAATATTTAACTTATTCGTGATTCGTGTAATATTTACAAAATTGATTCGATGTAGAATGTTTTACACTGCATTCTGGAAAACTGGAATACTTTAAGTACGCATGCCGCTTGAAAATAGCATGGATTGCAGATTGGTTTAGTTCCGTCACAATAAGCTCTTGAGAAAGGTTCTGCCATTTTCCTCACTCTACGAATCATGTGTAACAAGATTGGTGTGAATGTGTGTGTTGTTGTTTACGGAGTTTAAAGATGTGTAAACAAAATACCATACTAATTATCACTAATCATGATTTGAATGTACACGGTGAATATGATCCTTACTCTTCGCTCTCTTTTATTCTATTCGTGTACTTATAACGCTTTGTAGATAAAGTAACAGACTTACTAATATGATGTACAAGCAACGATTTTGGCTATGCAAGTTCCCAGAACTTTTAACTGGAAGAAACAAGACAAGAATTCAAAACAGACAAGTTAATACTACGCATTCTACGGTTGGAAGCCTAACTGCTTCAATGACAACTCACGAACTCACCCAAAAGCATTGCAACACGATTGTCGATCGTCGGCTGCTCCCACTGGACGATACTCTCCTGTCCGCCGCGCCATAAGACGGGCGATAAGCTTGCCACACACTTTATCCGAATCATTCCATCGATGTAGTGCCGATGGTTGACGACCATACTCAGCCCAAGAAAGGTGGTAATCAACCCATGTTGATTTTGTACCGATGGGTAGTGAATGATGTTGTTCGGGTCTGTAACGAGCAGATCGTTGAGGAACCACTGGAGCGTTGAGGCTGGATAGGAACGGCCAGAAGTGCAGTTCAGCTCCATCGTTTCCCCTATTTGATAACTTTTAACTTCATTATCGCTTATGTGAGGTCCGTCTTTGGGAACATCTGGTATATGATGGGCGGGCAGAAACAAAAAAAAACAGGAAACACGCAAAAACAGTTTCACAAGATCGGCTTCATAGAAGGATTCAATTCGTATTATAAAATTGAACCGCTACTCACATATCACATCCATCCGACCTTCGCCTTGAACCGAATCAAAGTTTGGCGCTTCCGCCGAGATCTCACAACGATAGATACCGGAGGATTTGAGTGTTAAACCACGCAGCAACACCTTCGTCCCGTCAGAATGGTTCGGATCAACCCGGATACCCTCGATTTTGTAGCTCTTAATCGGTTGCGAAGCGGACGGCACGTAACGATAGAACTCCTCGTTGTCTTTGTACCATTTGATGGAGTAGAGCTTTTCCTCCTCTTCGTAACGTTCACTTAGATAGTCACTCTGATAGGCATGGTGTCGTCGATTAGTGCCGTCTAGTGAACTGTGCCCTTTCCGTTGACCGTTCAGCTCGTAGTGACATTCCAGGAGAGCGGATTCAGTGCGAAACTTGTACGGTGGTATACGTACCGTTTTGAGTTTCAGACCGAGCGATGCTGCAAAACATATGAAGTTGACTTTTTATTTTAAAGGGGAAATGCTTGTGACACATGTTTTTTTGTGAAATAGATTATCATGGATAAAGTTTCAAATGTCATTGTTGAAGTGAGATCCTCCTAGAAGGCTTCAAATATGCTATAACTTTGCATAGTAAACATAATGTATGGTTTGGATTGGGTTTTATGAGTTAAAAGTTTTAGTTTACATGTGGTTTTAACTATCGGCAACTTTCTTACGATGTCAAGTCCCGTGAAACATCGAATATTATCGGTTGAGCATCGAAGGTTGAGCAGTCATGCGAAATGTGAAGTGAAATAAACAATAACAGACAAGAACTATTGCTCCTAAACAAGTTTCAATGTTTGACAAGCCTCAAAACGTTGAGAATCATTCTACTCGTACAGCGAAGCCCAAGAGCTACCCTCTTGGGTGGAAGACACTTAAAAAAACGACTACGTAATCTTCTTCTTCTTCTTGGCTTAACGACCTTTTATCCTAGAACAGTTAGCCGGCCATCTAATGGCTAACTGTGCCTCGCATCGCCCTGGTAGATACCACGTCCAAACTACGGGGGTACGGTTAACAATGTATCTTTAAGCTAACTTTAACGGAAATAAAAGGAAAAGGAAGTGGTAACGGGGTATGCTTTTTTAACAAATACTGAAAGCCTGTTCGAAACGATTAAGTCTAGTAGTAATGTGTAAAAGAGCTCTCACACGCAGGTGCCAAAAAAGGTGCATAAAAACAAATAGCATACATTGTGTAGGCCATGAGTCCATCAAAAACGCAAGATTCGAAATTTGAATGATGGAATTTTCTATTGAGCTCTAGAGAAGTATTAGAACCTGCAAAAATGACCAATGCTCGAATCTACGAGAACAGCTGATTGTTATTAGTAAAATAAAATCTCTCTGTATTTAAAAAAAAACGGTAAAAAAGCTCCGCCGCATGGATGTAACTAGTCATTTTAAATTATTGAAAAATTGCAATCGTATTTGCGTTATTGTAAATGTATGTAGTGAGGACAGACCCTACAGCTACGTGGTATCAGCAAGTAGTAAGCCATTGCATGGACAGCGTTGCCTAGTAGCTCGTTAAGCCAAGAAGGAGAGACCATTAAAAAAAGGTCTACCGCGATTCTTATGCGTGCAACTCTGCCGCGACCAGTTAAAATGACTGGTCCGGTAGTTCTGTAGTTCTTCTATTTATCGAACAGAACCTTGTATTAAATTTTAAATAAATTAAAAGCAATGAAAAGTCAAAAGATCTTAAGGAAATGTTGAATACAGTTTAAATTTTGAGTGCTGTATTTATTAAAAGAAGACAATACGGCACTGGACCGTCATATTCAATTGTAAATAAATAAAAAAAAATTTATTGAAAGAAACAAACTATATAAAGTATTCGTCTAAAACACTCATTACAATTCTAAATAAACAGAACTCAGCATTCTTATTTATTTTATAAACGCTTCAAACTAGCAAAAGTTGACTTAATGTTCCGTTTTTTAAATTGTCTTCAGTCACCATGCAATGTTACGTTCTTTTAAACAAAAGAATAAGAAAAGTTCCCTTTCCAGTAGGCGGATGGCATCTGGTCGTCTCACTATCGAACGTCGGACATCAAATACCCAATTAAGGTTTGAAAAGTGTCATATGAGCGATCTGAAGCAGCAACAAGGAATGAAATGACGAAAAAAAAGGGACCAGATAAACTGAAAAGCAGGGATACTTTTTTTCTGTCCGTCTTTGGGGACACCACTTGAATGGTGACAGTTTTTTGAGCACAAGATAAAAAGTTCCAATGGCTAAAGTGAACGGAAATGCTCTTACGGATATCCATTCGGAGCACCCTTCAGTGTCAAACCATCCCAAAGGATCGCAGTAAAACGATGAACAAAAATCTATAAAGCAGAACGAACGCACCAAAGGGCAATGACTGTTGTTGGGGGAGGGTTTCAGCAAGGATAAAGGGGACCAAGAAGTAAAAACAGGGCGTTAAATGACATTACCTGAAATCGAGAGAACTCCAAGGAGGAGCCCGATCCAACTGTTCAACACCAGCAGCATTGTATCCGTTTCCTGTGTCGATTCGAACATCAATTTGGCTCGCTTTCAATTTTCATCAACTTTCTTTGCGTCACTTCTATACATGGAACGCTTCAATATTTCACTATGTCACTTATCACTTTGCACATTTTTTTTAAATTTTCCTACTCAAGATTGCTCTGTTTTCCGGTTTTTGGTATTCTTGTGTTCACTTTCGAACATTGAATATGCTCGTTTCACTGCACTTCTAGGCTAAATACTTTTTAAAAAAATTGATGATAAGTTTTAATATTTATTATTTTGATTTGAATTGTATCTTAATATCGTTCAGTAAAAATTTTACGTTTGATTTATTCTCGTGATGGGTCTTGAATTCAAAACAAACAACATATTAATCCATAAGCTTAACGCAGTTGACAAAAAAACATGTAATCTTTAAGGAAACAAAAGTACTTTTGAGAATATTTATTTAATGAAAAATCGGAGAAATGAGATACTTCAAAAACAAACGTTAAACACCACGTTTATTTTAGCACATAGTACTGGAAGCAGGTCAAAACAACAACCAGCAACTCTTCTAACCATAAACACGCACACCATAATTGTTTTGAGCTCACGCACACATTTCACGTCTTAGTATTGTGTGAAAATGAACATAAGTGTTGACGCTAGTAGAAACAAAGACCGATTGTCTTTGTTTTGCATACGCAGCAAAAGCACACGTCACCATCGCTGGCAGGAACTGTGTCAAATGGATTATCATTTCGAAGAAGTATGACTATCGCACGAAGCCTTTTATGAGCATCTCTGTAGCACCACGATGATGAAGAAGTGAGTGGAACTCATCGTCATGCGTTTGACGATGCCGGTTGCCAACGCATCAGCGTCGAGCAGCGTGTCACTGGGCTAAGTCCCTGGCTGTCAGCATGGTAACCAGTTAGTATGCTCACGTAGCATTGAAGCACCTTCCGTTTCGTTTGATTTTAATTATTGTTCCTTCAGTCCTCAATAATCCTCGACGCCAGGAAAAGGGGAAACTCAAACGATCGAAAAGTGTTTCCGGTTCTGCTGAGTTGCCTGCATATGGTGAGCAAAGCAGCTATCGAACTGGTGGAAGAAGGCTACTTGCACCCTTCGGCATAATCAATTGAAAGTCCGTTGCTGACCTTTTGCCAACCCAGGTGGCATGATTGTGAGTGTTGGCTAATTAGAATCACAACCGCACCATTGCACACAAACAGTGGAACCGTTCCGTAGCATCAATAAGTGTTCGGACTGGAAGCACTTTTCACATTGCAGAAAGGAAGGGTTTCAAATTGTTTCTGAATCCGTAACGCAAGTCGTTTCACATTTGCTCCACCGTCAAGCCTTTAAAGCAGCCTGGAAAATCCCAGACTCATTTACCGGCAGAAGGAAAACTCACATATTCCTACAGTCGCAGTCAACCTTTTTCGCTTGCACCAAACTCGACAGCAATGATTTACTGGCGTTACTGGCATTAACACTGCAGTGCTACTATAACGGGGCACTACACTCTTACATCACTACGCGGTCATTTGTCATAAACAGGACCTACTTTATGTCACACAACAACTTTTCCCCGAGCTGGAACCACGAATCACGCATGGGGAGACGAGCGTGTGATCAACATGCCGTGGGACGATATTCCTCAGCAGTCACAAGTCTCGGCAACAATCAAACACTTGTCCTTTCTGCACCACGTTTCAGACAAAACTGACGAATGAAATATGAATGACTCAGATTTCCCGGATTGCGTACACACGAGGCACTCACGCAGCCATCGCGACGTTGTCCGTGGCTCTTCGGATATCGTCGCTGTTTGCTCGGTTTTTTTACCGACGGTAAAACGAAAAACAGGACGAAATGTTCGCACTATTGTAAATAAGAACGTGAGAGATCTGATTTCCAGCATAATAGGGAGAGATCTCTGCTTTTTCAAAGAGCGATTAGAATGCTCTCTTGAGTAACTCACTGCATCGTTGGAAATGTGTGGAAAATGCAGCTTTTTCTTGTCTTGATTTTATACATTATGGTGCACTGGAGTTGATTTTCACAAAAATGTCGTTTGAACAGAAACCAAACCATCAAAATGCTGATTTTAAGGTTAAAAATATGTTTTGGATAAGGTTAAAAAGATTGAATTTTTTCTTCTACAAAATACGTTGAGATATACTACTCTGTGCATCCTGTGTTTCAATTACCCGTATGTGTTATTCAATTCGATTCGATTCGAAAACATTCGATTTTCCGTAACATACATTGTCTATTCCCCAACGGATACTGCATTCAATACAGCGCGAAATGTTCATTAGCACCTAGCAGCAAGGATTCACTGCTTCCTGTAGATAAACGCATCATGCACTGTGTGATAGAAAATTGTAATGACCTCAAATGCACAACTCAATGGACCGTTAAATACAGCAAATACGTATCTCATACCTATGAAACGAAATTCGGTTTGTAAACAATCAAGATAGGAATGTTTTGACTTCGTGGTAATATTTATTTATAATTGATTATGACGCTACAATGCCATAAAGTCAACTTTGTTTAGCGGATAACTGTTTTTTTTTTTATGATCGTAGCATGGATGACTAATTAAAAAACATGTCACTTAATTTTACTGAAGTTTGCAAATATTGAAAAAAAATTTCTGTGGTGTGGATGGAATTGGGATGCCACTTATAAGGAATACAATTTTTCCGTTTGTTTTCTCCTTCGTAATCATTACGAAGTATTCATGAAAATAAACTATTTTGTCTATTCATTTATCTTGATGAAAATGTTTTAATATTGAATAGCAGTTAGCAGTAAAATTGACTTGATCATAAAACTTTATTTCAACAAACCTCTGATATTAATATATTTTGGTATTAAATGTTTGTTACTCTCTTTAGAATCACATTATTCGTTTCTTTCAGTCAGCCGGTCTTCATACAGCAGGAATAAAGTTCAAATCCCATCCAGACCGTTCCTCCATTTTGAGAGCGAATTAATCAACTGCGTGGTAAGTCTAGTAAGCCATTAAATTGCAGGCGGGACCGTAGAGGTCGTTAAGCCAAGAAGAAGGGAGTAAATTTATTTCTGATGTTATGAGAAAACGCTCAAACAAAAATTATAATTTTTTTTTTTTACAAAACAAAACAAAAATTATTATTATTATGGAATTTTCAAACAAAATAAAATCTTTAGTATTTATGGGCTCCATTTAAGGTCCTGTTTGGAAGTTTAGAGTTCATTTTTATATTTTACGACGCTTTAAGTTCGTTTAACAAAAGTCATTAGAATCTTCAAGAGTGCATACACCAAGAGGGAAAAAAATCTCTGATTTTCGGAACACACATGGTGTACATTTAAAGTCGCCATTAATTTGGACTTGGATCGTAAATTCATCATGCCATATACATATGTTGTTGGTTACATTGAATGCGTGTGCCTGGAGTTTTTATGGTTGATTTTTGATTGAATTATAGCTGCAAATGTCGCCTGTTTATGGCATGATGAGCGGTGATTTGATGAGGCGATACTTTCATTTAATGTAGTTTTCTTACGATGGAAATTAATATCTTTTGGATTTTTATTTATATTGCACTCTTCTTCTGATGCTTTTTAGCAAACAAAACAAAGGAGCAAGCCGGGACCTAAGGGTATAATGGCGCCATCAAATCCTATTCGGACCATCTCTCTCTACGTTGGACGAATTAGAAAGCAACGGGAAGCCATTAGCAGGTTTAGAACTTTCACAGAGATAGTTGCAAGAAGAATAACAGGAATGATACTGCAAATCATCATGATATGATTATGTTTAAAAATTCGTTTAATCAATCATATAATCTAATAATGTTTTATATTCGGCAATATTACCAGGTCGTTGTAAAGAAATAAAACAAAATTATTTAATTTGTGAATTTATTTCAAGCTATTCAAATGTTTCAACGAGTTACGTATAAAAGCACCATTAAAAAAGATAAAAAACTCATCAATTGTTATCAAATGAAACTTCTTACCCAGTGTGTTAAGTGTTTGTTCGGAATTGCTGTTATACACCAGCTTATTTAAAAATGAAATGGCGGGCGTTCCCTCCAATTGCTGATGAATAAATAGTTTAGTCATTTTGTCTCAATTTTGTCACGCTGCACAAAATCACGATGACACTTTCTGAATGTTCGGATTATATTCAGCGTTACCTCGCGTAATCCACAATTTCGAAGTGATGGCGTTCCCGTGAAGCGGAATGATTAATGGGTCGTTTACACGCTTTCAAACATTGATGTGTCATTGGTGTTAGGAGTGCTCTTTTTCTATCAAACATCGACTACCTGTAACGTTCGGACTGGGTACGAATTCACTTACTAGTAATATTTTAGGGACAGCTTGAAGGATAGTTAAAATTCGTAAGGATTTCTTTCATCACAGGCAAGTTCATATTTAAAGCATTGTTTTGTTCCAAACAGGTTTTTCCCAACAGGAAATGGAAGCCCAATAAAGGGAATATAACAAATCACTATGCCAAAATCGTAATCTTATATTCAAAACCCTTTTTTCCAATGCCTTCATTCAAAAAGTAGAGAGCTATTCTGCAATTCTAAAATGTAAACGTTGTTAAAATAAACTAATAATCTAAGTTTTCCCTCTTTTACGCATTGCATGCAGCTGATGATGAATTTGTTGAATGCATATATAAATTACATTATAATTACCAAGCTGACATGTTGTGACACTAAGATACTTTTATTTACGATAAGAGCAACCGCCAGCTTTATGCAATTTTTCTCCAAAGAGCACGGATTTTGCACGTCGTGCGTCGATAATGAACATGGATGCTGTAATTGAATAATTAGATACTGTGTAATGGACACATTAGCAATGAACATACAGAGAGCGAAGGCTGGTGGTCTTTTGTGTGATGTTGCGTGACATTTGTGCTGTCGATTCAATTAAGCTAACTGAATATTTCCCATTTGCAAACATCATGAATAAGACAAATTGACAAACAGCTTTTTGTATCTTTCACTGTGTAGGAGATAAGCTTATAACTGGGATTATTTCATAAATTAAAGAACCAATAGAGCATGTGGGTTTGCTTTTAGAAACAGTTGAATGAGTCTCAACTATAAGTGTAAAGCACTGTTTTTAGTATTTTGACTGTGATTGCAATTCTTTTCGGGAGTAAGCTTTATAATTCCGAGAATTATGAGCATGTATAATTATAATTGATGAATTGTACAAAAAAGACTGATTTTCTTTTAACCCTTTTGAACCAACTGCTCAATTATAACGCTTTATATCGATTGCGTCTGCTGTCGTTACAGTACTGTGGGGAATGGCTTGGCATGATGTGGCATCACAGTGGGGTAGGTTATGTTGTTTGTAGACGAAGCAAGACTCTACCAAACGTGACGAATAGTACAGGGAGTAGCGTGACGTCGTTCAACGGAAAAGTACTGCAATATGACGATCGTTATCACCCGCGGGAACGATGCTCGATGCTTCGCTGCATGACTATATGTAAAGTCCGTCATCAAAATCAAACATCATTGAAAATCCTTGCGCTTACTTCAACATCTACGTTAAAGTCTGTGAAATTGTTTTTGTTCCAAAAAAAAGGTGAAAACTTCAAGCATTTGATCACCAAAATTTCGGATCTTATTAATTCATTTCGAAGTATATCCGTCCTTCTGCTCTGCTTTTGCCACATATAGGAGCTTCAAATCACTTTTGCCCCATAAACATATTGCAGGATGTAGATTGATTTGTAAAAAGTGACCGACATTTGTGTCGCTAGGTTATGGATAGAACTCTCCAGATTGAAGAGAATACCGACAAGCCTGTCAGCCTGGCACAAAACATTGAGTCATGTCATGGTAATAAAATAAATAAAATTAGGCTCAGGCAGGCAAGTGCTCGGTTTCCATAGAAAAGAGCACTTGAAATATGTGAAACGTTTGTCTGTTCAATAATATCTACATCTTCTTTCCTTTGGTTGATTAACTTCATTGCAAAGATATTCTTAAATTCATTAAACTTCCATTCCAAGTGAACCGATCTTGCCACTGTCCTGGATGCCAAAAAGCGTCGAGGATTTTGAGGATTTCATCGAGTAAAGAGATACCAACAATCAATTTCCATATGCAAGTGTAGCATTCGCTTCAACGGTATAACGGGCGTTGATAACTGAATTGACTTCAGTCTCTATACGATTGAAAAACAGAAATATCATCGTTGCTTTCGATGGGTAAATTCAATTCGTCGGATGCATCACTACTGTACGCCATACTGATTGACATGTTCATGGAGTGATCGGTACAACCCATCAATCAAATGACCAATTCGTGTCACAAACCACTCTTTCTCTCGATGCGTCAACCAATCTAAGAGCATTGAATAAAGCTCGGGAGTAAAAATTCTACCTTGGGCTGCATTTATTAGCTTTCGTCTGAAAGCATGAAAAACTTTCAAAACTAATATTAGTTTTACTGAAAACACGATGCACATGGTATGACTTACAAAACTTATTTATCATTGCCGGATGGCATAGTTCCGACTATGATATTTGATTAAGGAAATTCAAAAGAGGTTGATGTTTTGAAAACATTTAATCCATTAAGACGTGATTTATCAAAATACTTTATTTAAAATAGAAAACGCACAAACAGTTGTGGGCACGTCTGCAATATAATTATCTTTCGGTGATTAAGATAGAATGTGAAAGATTTAATACAATAAGGCAGGACCAAAAGCTAACCGTGCAGCAGGTCAGAAATAAACCATCTTTATTTGGCGAGCCAAAATCATCAGGACTTAAGCAGTTTGGTTTCCGTATTTACACAGGTTGGTATGACGTTTGACTATAATTCGCCAGTATTTCGTGAAAAAGGTAACAGGGTCTCAGGTTTGGGATACAAAACAAATATTTGTCCATGGAAGCTGTTACTCCATTGGGCTTAACATATTTTTCAACATTGTTCAGCACATTTTACCACATACAAAAATTATTCAATTTCGAAAATAAGAATAAAATAAGAAGTAAATAATCTAAGAAAATGTTTAAATTAAGTAAAACTTTGAGCTGCTGATTTACAAGGGGAAGGACCAAGTACTTTTCTACTTTAAACATGGCTTTACCTCACCATTGTAAGCTACACGAACAAAGAAAGGCGAAAACACCAGTCACAGCACAGAAAATGTTCCAGAGACGAAAAAGATTTCTTAACAGTTGTATAACCGCTAAGGACACTGATTGCTACTGGTAACGAAAAAGATTTCATCCGATAGAACTCTTAAGGATCATTTATAAAGGACAGAAGTGGTTCAGTGATCCTACCGCAATTAACGTAACCATTTCTTTCCATTCCTGCCATTTGTTCGCCGTAGGTTCAGGTGGTAGCCGCTTCAGAAACTTCTTCGGACTATTGACGATAATGGCAGACCCGGCACCCTGCACACGGTACGCCAACAAAATCCTAATTTGACTATCCGACCGCTTTAGTTTCACAACCAATGCTTTCCGTTTGAAAAGCAGCAATATCCGTATAACGACCCTCGTCAAATTAACACGCAAATTAAATTTCCTCAACTTACTTTACCGTCGACGGTTGCTCCAACGGTCTTCGAACGGTTTCGGGAAAATATCAACCTAACGAATTTATCTTCAAGCAATGCTTATGCTCCATTGGATGATCGTGCTCTCGCAAGTGTGTCATTTCCATAGCGGGTTGCTGGTAAAGGTGTTACTGACTGGCTTTCAAACAAACGCACACTCCTGTTATTTTTACCCTTCCATCACTTTCATCCGTCAATTAGCGGAGTGTAGCTCTAAAAAAATGAACCCAATTCCAGCTCATTGATCCTCCCTGTAAAAGTACATCGTTCATCACCTTTCCTTCCATCGCCTTGAGAATCAGTTCGGGTTGAAGTGACTCAGGGAGGAAAATTGAAGAAAATATTAGTAATAGATAAACAAAAGCTTCACAATAGGTGTTTTTCGCTTTTTTACTGTTGTTTAAAGAGGATACAACGTAAACGATTTGTTTCATTTATGGGCTTTTGCAATTATTTCCAATATAAACAACAATTTAACACTACAATATTGCTATGTTGATTTAGCCTTACAGGATACGTTAGGTGAATACTTTACCTTGCAACAATTAAATTGCAAAAATATTTCAAAGATTTTTTTCTTAATGGTTTAAAGAAGCTGCATGTGTTAAAACGTCTGCAGACTGCTTCAACACATAACATTACCTACCTAATTGCTATTACGTAAATGTTATCTTCCACGGTAGAAGCTTCCTGCAACAGCTTACTACTTTGTTCAGCTGTGAAAGGTTATGCTTCCTTGCAGTGAATGCCTAGCTATGAACCCTAACCCGTGTTCTAACCTTTATTAGGTGTAGCAAGGTGCCATTGTCAGGTAGAATGTCAGTGCCAGAAAATCTTTGAAAAAGTCGCGCAATGGCATGGAAAAGGGTTTTACGTTGCGCCAGCCTCTACGTAGGGCCGTAAATATTTTACACTATTTTCTTGGATTGTTAAATTGACCTTCTACTACAATTTGCCGAAACAATATGAATAATAAGAAGCACTCGCTAATACTAGTAAGCTGGTAGTGGTACCATAAAAATAGATTGGTGAAACTCCAGAGCTTTTAAAATATGTGTGCGTAACTTCAATGGAGGCGCATGGTGGCCTGTACGCGATGGAAGTAATAGTAATTTCAAAATATTCGAAATGTAGTGTATAACATTGATTTAAGAAAAAAAGAGCATATTATAATTTAAAATTAATTACATTAATTTAATTATTAAATTATTAATCAAAACTTGTTAGCATAGAAAGATCTTCTAAAAAGCCTCTCTTCACTCTACCTTTATCACTTCATGTACTTCAACACTTTAGTCTATCATACTGTACAACTATTTTACTTCAGCAAGAAAATATCTAACGAAGAATAAAAAGGCAACATTCACTATCAGCCTAGCCGCGAAAGATCACCAGCACAGAAAGCAGCACAGAAAAGCAACACAGAAACAAAAGAACATTGGTAAGTGTTTATCTTCTGTGTCATAACATTAGCAAAGGCTTAGGCTCCTCATCATTTACACATTTTCACGCCCGAAAGTGGTGCTTCTTGCAAAGCCAAAAATGGGAGAACTTTTTCTTACCTTGCGTCGTAACTTTCATCCAACATCATTCAAGATTCATGATGTGGTAAGGTTGATTGTAACTTCGGTACTTTGGCTCTCTGGGCATAATTTGTGGTTCGCAGAATAATTTGCCGAGTACTCTGCTTTGGGCATTACTACTTCATGGCAAGGGTAAACATTTATTCGCAAAGGAAAAATTTACATATCTTGATTAAAGGAGCATATTTGTTAAAAGAATGCATTATTGTTGTTAAATATTTTTATACACCGCCACTGTTCATACTAGCAAATGACTTACTTCATTCTACACTTTAGTGTTCTCGAAATTCAGACAAGCAAGCTAATTTCTTACTTATTATTATGACGTACTTATACCAGACATTATAACAAAGCAGAACGAAAATTCTCACCTGCATCATGGAAACGCACCTTCAATGCAAATACTTACGATCAAACTTTTCTTTCTCTGCGAAAGAAACCCGATAGTCGGAAACGCAGCAACTAAAACAGTGGAAAAGAATGAAAATGAGCATGAAAACACGCAACACACCACCGAGGCAAGAATAGTAAAATAATGATATTGTTCGCGGTGTGGGAGTGTTGCCGTACCTAGGCCAGGTTGAGCTTTTAATGTAGAGGCGGAAAACGTGCACGTAGCTTGTACGGTTTCCAAACGACTAATAGCTCTCAGGTCCGACCGTCGTACGATATCCATTACACGGCCAAGTACATCCATCGTGATGAAGTATGGTTCGGTAAAGCTTTGTTACGCGAACACGAACAAAGGAGAAAAACTTGTGAAATAGAGAATTAACTACCGCATTGTTTTTGCTGCGTTGGGCCTTGAGTATCCAGACAATGTTTCTTTGGAAAACTTTTCCATGGAGTCTTTTTTTTTTTGGGTATCGCACTGTCCGTGCATTACTTCTAAGCTTAATGCTTGAAGCTTGCTATGAAAATGAGAAAAAGCAGCTCCAAAGTAGACGCAAAAATGAGTGGATTATAGAAAGCAGAATCTGAACGCCGGATATCGCAAAAGTAAAATGGGCTTCCTGCTATACCACAGTCTAATAGAGCAATTTGTTAGCGTTTAAAAAAGTAATTCGTAGCTATCGCTAATTATGTTCATTTGCAAAATGAACGTAAGCTGCCACAACAAAGGTGCAATACGGAATTTTGATGTGCAAAACGGATGAACATACACGGATGCTCGGATATTCAATTATGAATCTCGAGCATCGTGTAAGTAACTGCAGCACGTGTGTAAAGGTGGGCTAGATCGGTTAAAACTTCGCAAAAGTCTGACACTATAATTATACGGCGCATTGTTTGATTGTAAAGTTTCAACTTTGTTTCATGGCTGCAGTGCTGGTGCGTCTTTAATTGCCGGAACCGGATACTGTGTTGCATCAATTTTGGAGTGATGTGAAGTGAGTGCATCATAGGTTTCCAACTTTGATATATCACAGGAAATTCAGTTCAAAACAATAAATAGTTCAAAACATGCGCTATTTCATATGAAAAAAAATACTTAATTCAAAGAATAGATATTGTGAAACAACCTTTAAAGCCCTTTAATTGTGCATCATCCTCATTCATACAAATTTCTTTTCCGTAGCAAAAAAAAACGGCGGCCCGGTGGTGTAGGCGACAGCGGCGCCGGTCTTCATGCGGCAGGACCAAGGTTCAAATCCCATCCGGGGTCTGTCCCCCCGTAGTGAGGACTGATAAACCAACTACGTGGTATCGGCAGTCTAGTACCCCATTTCGTTAGCCAACATGACCTTGGAGGTCGTTAAGCCAAGAAGAAGAAGCAAAGAAACGGTTGTCCAGAAACGTAATTTTGGCCAAAACATTCAAGTAAATGTGTTCAAAAGCTGGTTTTGATTTACTCAACTTTTAAAGCTGTAATTTTTCAATTATAAACCATTCCTTTCTTTGGTAGATTTGATCCTTTCTTTTTTCAAAATCATTCTTATCCATTCAATCCGTTTGGAATATCCTTACCGTTTTGAATGCAGACAATACACTTCAGTAAGTGCATTTTGCCCTAATCAAAAATCCGGTTGACTCTGGCTTTCCCTTGCAAAAATTGTAGTGTGTGAAACAATGTTCAAGCCTACCAACCACACTCGCACTCGCCTCGCTTAAGTTTTAATGTTTTTACCGATTTTTAAGCGCCCTGTTCCGTTCCTTTTGCAATTTGTGCCAGTTCCGCTCCTTTTTTTTTTCAACCAATTTCCCAACACTAATCGAAAAAATCATTCAACTTCACGTTGTAATTAACATTCACGAGTCAAATTATGTAATCTGGAATTAGATGCAACGTTGATCTAATGCTTACCGCACGAGCAGAATGGATAGTGAAATCTAATTGTCCTTGAGGATAACATCGATCGGGCGGCTAGGCAAACGTATCCCTTCGATAGTTCAGATGTGATTTTTCCGATTTATAGTTACATTCTGTTTTCAGATCATTTTTATTTAGTTTTACCTGACACAATACACACACACTTACATACACACATACAACAAAACAAAAAATAAAAGTAATTAAAAAAAGGCCCGCTACTGCCGAAACGCTCTCCCGCTTTACAAAAACCCCAAACGTAACAACTTTTGCGCGTTTCGTTACGCGAGGGCAATTGTGCAGAAGGGAAAACGCGAGGTGAAAATAAAGTGCCGAGTAAAACATGACACTTTTCAATTAGTTGCGCTTGTAGTCTATGTTTGTTCAAAACATTGCACCTAGTTCCGCACTTTGGCAGCGAGCCATGCAATTCGTACTGTCGGTCACACTTTAATAATAAAAAAAGAGAAAATATAATAACACCTGAATAAATATCGCACGTAACAGGTTTCTAATTTCATTCGATTTAGTAACCGTGATCGGAACGCGGAAAACATCACGTTCATTCCGGAACGTAAGAACGTTGAAGTGGTTGAAAAAATCCCGCATATTTTAATGCAGCAAGTACAGCAATTTAGGTGATGAAAGTAGGTGAAAGCATATTAAAATAATATTCTTAGTTTAATATTTAAAATGCTTGAAAATTATATTCACAAACTGCGATGATGAATTTGCTCGAGTTTCGAGTTAAAAAACACAATACACAGTATCAGTTTTGAATCTAAACGATTCAAAAATAAAAAATCAAAATAATTTTCAATGATTGCTGCCCAAATTTCATTTTGATATATTCTATTTGATTTCAACAGACTTTGCTGTTCAAAACATAATTTTCCAAATTGCTAATGGAAGGATCGCAATTTACACAGCAAAAGCATATGTTAACACTTATGAGCAAAGCTAAGCTTCCTCACAAACTATAAAACCTTGGAAACATACTGTACTATTTGCCTCGTTCGCTCTGATAAGTTCCTTCAAACAAGACCGTACACCCAAGGCACCCCGAGGCATTAAGTTTTCTAAGCTTTAATACTACCCCATACGCTACGTGTTCGCTGGTGCTTTCTTGGAACGTATTCTTCAAGCCGTGAACGAAAAGATCGACTCTTACGTTCTGGTTGGTACTATTCTAGTTGCGTCTTGAGCGCTAGACCTTTTGTAAATGCGGCTTGAGCATGCCAAGGGCGGCGTCGTTATAATACTCGTTGCGTATTTTGCAACAGTAAAACCGCCATAAATGCTGTCTGTATCAGTTTGTAATTATCTTTAGCGGAACAAAGAGCATATTCCCCCAAGCGTGTGTTATAGAAATAGCTTTAAATTAATTGAACAGCATTTATTTCATTTAAATTCCTGTTTAAAGTTCAGCTGATAATATATACGAGGCAATTATACGGTTTCCTTTTCATTTTTGTTTTACATGATGATGGTTCAAAATGTTTACTTTTAACTGCATGCGTATCTTAATATGACAAATCGCGTCAAATATGTTACAGTGATCGCTATTTGTACCATGTTGTTCAAATTGGAACACAAAAATTCACAGTTCGCTGTAACAGCCGAGTACTGACGTTATTTTTCCAACTGTTTTGAAATTCTGCCAAAACGGCGACGTGCCATCATACTTAATGATAAAAAAATAATACATTTTGTAAAATATGAGCTGAACTCATCAAAAAGAATGCGATAACACTATACCACCTATTGCATTTATTTATGACAGCTTTGTGTTTCGCACCTGCTTTCCCAACAATGGTACGCTAATTTGTGTAGTACGCAAAGTTTTCCAATCGAAGTTGTTCTGCACAGTAAAGTTGACTTTATCTGTTGTTTCATTTGTTGATATTCCTTTCAAGCAATTGTACAATTCATCGCTCTTCACTTCAGCAAGAAACAGCCTATTATTCATCTTTACACAAAACTTATCCATCCACTGGAGTGTGAAATAACTCTGCCAGTAGTCATTGGGGTAACATTTATAGGCTGTTTTTTTTTTTTCATTATCGCTTTAATTTTCTTAACGCCATATTTATCACTCTTTAACGCGACATTTGTTTTCCACATCTTCATCTTCTATTTGATCCGCAACGAAATGAGGTGGGATCATTATCATCCAATTATTATTATTAGACATTCAACCAACTTAGACAGCACCAATTACCATACTCTCCGAGTTGCTGTATTGTGACCGATGAAAGCAGTAAATAAATAGGCTTAAACACATCGGTCCTCTAACCATAGAATAGGCAGGAACTTTTTAATAGGCTTGGCTAAGCAAAAGTACAGTGCCGAAACTGTGGAAGCTCTTCTGTCGTGCGCCAAGCATCTCAGCGAACAACGCCGGAAGCAGTGAAGCTTATCTTGGTTGAACGATGAAGCCGGGATTGGACAAGCAAAACGTTTTGCTTTTTGCGGACATTGTGTAAAAGATGCTGTGCTCGTATAATAGTTCATATAGAATGTTGAAGCGGATAATCCTTATTATTATCCTTATTATGCTAAAGTATGGTTTGCTAGTTGAGCGATTATATTAAACTAGTTGAAAACGAAATTCTACTTTCGAAGTTTTGCTAAATGATAATGAAAATAAAACTATTTTAAAACCCTTTTTACGCTTGGCATTTTTTATCATCACAAGTCATTGTTACGAAACAAGGTTTAGAAGATAGTATTGCAAAAAACCAACAGAACGTATTGAAAATAATGCATTATTCTTAAACAACATTACATACACCTCCATCATACATTGAAATAAGGCACAAACCCGAAAGGAAATGCCTTGCGGAATTTGTAGCAAGTTAACACACTCGGTGTTGACCATACGGCAGTGAGACAATAATATTGGGAAAAACCAAGAATAAGATAATACAAAAAATCTTTGATTGCATCATTTCATTGTCCTACGAGAGGGATCAACACCCTCGAGCGACCTATTGTAGTTGTTTCTGCAAAATTACACTGGTATCTAGGTGCAATTGATTTGTTTTTGAATCCGAAAAAAATTATGTTATGCAACACGGTCAGGTCTGAAAAAAGGAATACGCATTAGCACAGCGTGTACTAATCGTGAAATGGCGTGATCAGGTAAAATTTTCAAATTCTTTCGCCACGAGAAACATTTGGTCTCCACTGCGTAACACACAGTGGAGACCGTTAAAAGTTAAATGGTAGTAAGTCATGTTTAAATACGTGTATTTATCTGCCATGTTGCTTATAATTATTTACAATAGCTATAGCAATAGTTCTTAAAAACAATACAACAATCAAACTTCTTATGTTCAATCTGTAAAAACCTCCAGTAACAAACAAGAGAAAATCATACAATATGACACAATGGTGTGTAGTTAGTCTACAGATCGTAGTCGAGTTACCGCACGCCCTACAAAGACGTGGTTTTCGTGCTCAATTGAACCACGCTCAGCTTCCTGCTGTTGATTTATCCCGTTCTCTTCATAGGATTTGCCGTACTTCATGATGAACATAGTTGCTTCAAACGAAGGCAAAGATGCTGTTTGCACACATAGTTCAATGCAATGAATTTTTCATGATCAAAAAACAAAACTATACGAAAAATGAAACATCTACGACGCCAAAGCGATAGTTTGATAGTTTTGTTACATTTTTTCATTTAGTTTGCGATAAATTATCTGCTAAAATAGCAACAATGATACAATTTTTGCCTCAAACCCACTATCAAGCAAAAGGCAATAGATAGTACGAACTCGTTTGTTTAAGTGGCTTTGGCGAGGATGCCTAAAACGTCCTAACTATTTGTGGTTTTGAGGAAAACTTTACTTTTTAGAGAGCTCAACCACTTCTGGTGCTAAGATGCCCAAGTATACCAACCACCGTAACCTCTATTCAGACAAAGTATTTGGTTGTGCAGCAAAGTACAACCGAACAATATGAAGATGTTTTCGAAATAGTTCAGTCTTTTTCAAGGCTGAAAAACATAAAAGCTCACTTCACTATTCCCGTAAGCTCTAGCACATGACCGGTTGTGTTCAACTTGCCCATAGAGTGGATTTTGGGTAACCCTTGTGTACGTTCAGAAAATGATAAATCCGTATCCGTTTTGGAAGATAGATTTTTCCAATCGTACATCTCATTTTTCAAACATCATTTTTCATTTGTTTTTGTTTATTGGATGAACAGGGAAATAAAAAAGTCATTTTCAATATAAGAAATCTAAAATTTTGCAAAAAATTTTAAAAGATCTCTGATAAGTCGCAAGTGAAAATATTTCCAAAACAAATAACATACACAGTACATCCCTGGATTGAAACAATGCTTTCACCAGTGATAGTTAGTGTAAAGAACGAACGCACTGTGGTTGCGAACAGCGTTACGAAACAAAGCGAAACAATATTTCTTTGTGTTTCCACAGTGGTTCAAAGCCAGAGCCAATGTAAATACAGCCGAATAGATTCTAGGGAATGATTTAAAAAGCAAATGCGAAACAAACGTTTGCTTCGCTTTGTACCTGATGTGTTGGTTTACGGAGGAAAATACCTGCGCTTGCGTTGCCTTTGGCAAGAATGTGGATTTGGCTTATTTGAATTGTAAATCTAGCGAATGATTGGTTTCTCAAGGTAAAGATAACGACTGCTACGGATGCATTCATTGCGAATTGTTCATCCGATCCAAAGATATGTGTACGGATGTACACAAAACGTCTGACTTTAGGAGACGAAACAAACGCTTCACAACGTATAAGTCAGTCCAATAATTAACAAACATAAAAAAGTAATAAATTTTCCTTCTTCGGAGAGCAAAGATTTTTTTTTAAATAGAGCCTAATAAATGGCGGCCCCGTGGTATGGACGTCAGCGGCGCCGGTCTTGAAACTGCAGGACCGGGGTTCAAATCCCATCCGGATCGTCTTTATCTGTCTGTCTGTCGGAGACTTTATAAGAAGAAGAAGAAGAATAAAAGCAAACAAAAACATAACAAAACATTACGTTAAACTTTACCTAAAAAATGTTGTTTTTATTTCATTTATTTATCCTTCATTAACGAAAAAAAAAATTAATTTAAACTCTCTAAGCCATGTAGTATCCTTACAGAATTTATAGCACATGAAACAACGATACTTTTATAATTCGTTAAAAAACAAATTAATTTTATTTCAGCACTATATCATGGCTTTACACCCTTACAATACCTGTCCATCCAAACAAATCCACTTACGGTTGAATAGTTCTGCACGGTGTGCACTCTACAAGCGAGCGTATTTGTCTGTCGGTGAGTATGTGTATGCATCACCACCCACACTTATTCACCCGTTCAAGCTGATCTCAAACAACCGCATGCCCAGCGAAATGTGAAAACATGGACGATGGCGTGCGTGACACACAAAGCCTGTTTCCTGTTAAATTGAATAACCTCCATTCCAGTGTTGATCAACTTTTTTTAGTCACTGCGTTAGCAAATATCCGCTACTGGGACGAGTGGAATGACCACACTAAGCCGTCTGAACCTTTTTTGGCAACGAATTGATCAATGTGTAGCTAGGCTTTCAATCCGTGCAGTGCTGTAAGCAATAAAAATGTTTAATTAAATAGAAGCAATCGAGCTTCATTTTCTATGACCTGCTGACAGACATGGCCAGCAGTACGGTCAATTGATTTCGCCCATTTATATGTGCGTTGGACGGCTTTGCAAATGAAAAGGGATGGAATAGTCATCACCCGGAAATGGATACGGTACGGGTGCCTTTAAACTAGTTAATTGGGACAGTTCTTAAAGTTTTACAAATATCTAACAGAGCAAAAACTGTATCGTGTTTCACCCAAAGTAAAGTGTAGCTCTATCGTGCATGGACACAATAAGCTTTTCATGCAGTTCAACCAATAAATGACATTTGTTTTATTAACTTATTTTTATGGTACCCTCAACCCCATAAGTATTCGGTTAGAAGCTCAATACGATGCTACAATGGAATGTAGGGTCGGTTATCAACTTAATAAATTAACATTTAATACTGAAGAGGCTTTGTCCTAGCATACAGCATTAATTCTTCGGTTAAGTAACGATCGTCTAAATTTCCAATCTAAAAATAACTATTAATAATTGCTTATACTGCTACTAACAACATATTTACTACTACTACAGATACGATACGATATGCTACTACAGATATTTTGCTGAAAGATATGAATTAACTTCTGCAGAATGAAGTTTCATCATCAACAAGAAAAAATTACACATATCAAACGTATTGCAAGCGTAGATAGCTAATCAACTATTTGAAAGAGATAATAAATCATTCGTTGGCACAGATAAGAGCCCATCCTTAGGTTGAAATAATCCCAAATATCCTAATAGTTTTATTTCACTGAATCGTTTTGGGATCGAATGATTATTTTTGCTTAAAAACCAATCATGTTGCAATTGGTTCAACAAGGTTGCCCGAATCGTTATCAACATCTTCAAATATATTGCCCGGCCCCACCCAAATCAGTTATGGAATAATTTTTGATCAAAATAATGCAACCAGCAGGAAGGACGTGGGATGGAAAACAAACGACGCTGGCCAAAGATCAAACAACTTTTCGTTCCCGTCTAATCGTGGCATTAAATTCTCATGAAGCAATTTGGACGCTGTCTTTGTTTGATGACCGCCATAATTGAATGCAGCCTTTCACCTGCAACGCCTGTGCATAAATCAACACTCCGTACGAGCGACCGTATAAACTCGTTAGTCGACGATGCCGCCACTATCTGCCAGATTATCTAATTCTCAACAATGATTCAGTTTCAGCTGGGCAGCATGGTTACGAGTTTTGGGCCGGCAAATTAGCTCAATGCGATGTTAATTAGAACAATAAACAATTATAATCCAATTATAATCACAACCAAGTGAAATTAATGCCTCGAGGAAAGTATTGAATGAGCGAGCGATTCCACACCGTCGCGGCTACTAAATGTGAGTTTGAAAATGGAATTGTGTTACAGCTTTAAAAAATCTAGGGCTTTAAAATGAGTCCTTCACATATATTCAATATGCAAACGAGGTATTTCAAATACGAAAATTGATACAATTTTTTAAAAATAATAACAAAAATTTGTCACAGAAAAATACATTAACTCCTCAACTTGTATCTTCTGTTTGTTTTTCCTTCTTTAGTTCAATGGTACGATAGTGCAATAAACAAAAATAACCCTCAACCCTTGGCCCTCTAACATCTATTTATAATTTTAATTAATTTAATGCTCTTTGTCAATTGCATGCGGTAAAATATTGTTAGAAATATTGTTTATGAAATTCATTAGTAAAATAAATTAAAAATTACCATTCCAAAGGATATATTTTGCTAATCATATTTTTGTTCATCATCGATCACCTGATTCCATATGCATCAATTACGTTGATTGTGTTAATCAGTTAATACTCCATAAACAATAAAAGGCCCGTTCTTCTTGTTCCCTCGTCAATGATACACTCCGTTCCACATTTCCACTTTATTTCAGTAAAAAGTGAAATATTCTTGGGAGAAGATGGTCTACCAAAAGATGTTTTTCAACAGAAGCAATGCTGCGCATGATGGAGCGATAACGAGAAGTAAAGATAAAAAGATACGCACACATCAATAGACACAGGACGCAGGCTTTGAAACAGGGGCACTCATTCTTTTAATCCTCGCTCTTGGTTGCACTGTTGCAGACAAAGCATCCGTCTCCAGCGATGGTGGAGGAAAGTTTTCCTATCACGAGTTCCAACTTGTTCTAGCCCTACGGTAGCGTGGACGAGCACACGTGGGTCTCGGCAGTAACGCATATGTGTGAAAAATAACTCCGAGGCATTGTTATCCCGATTTTACAGCACAGCTTTCTTGCCACAGGGGGTACCACAACTGGTGACTCTCTGCATGGTCGGTTTATTTATTACAAATATTAGTTTTCATCTCGTTTGTAACGAAAATAACTTCCTAACTATCCAACTTTGTCATACGACATCCTTGATGGTGCTGGTGCTGGACGTCACCGAGGGCCTTTGGGGAACTGATACTGACCGGATGTGGACAGAGGTTGTTAGCCTGCGCATGCGAAACTTTTTGCCAGAAAGAGGTAATTGACTGTGCTTTATATAACTTTACTAACCGTTGAACAGGCATGGTGTTGCAGCCGGGAGTGTAGTTTTCTCTGACAAGAGATGAAAAATGAGAAATTGGATCCGATAAGATGTACCGTTAAAACTGCCCTGTAAGCTGTTGCAGACACTATAGAAACAAAAGTTTAATAAGGAGTGTCATTGATCACCGGTGTATAGCAGTTCATTCATTAATAACATTCATGCAGCATGTGTTTCGAGGACAATAAATAAGAGGTAAGCTACAACTAAAATAGAAAGAATTTATTGAAAGAGTACGGTTAAGGGGTTGGTTGCTACTGGATTAATTATTATTATTTATGTTAGTTAAACGGACAAAACGTCTGATTGAACATTCAAAATCGATAGTTATAAATACAACGTGTTGCACCTTTCTCACCCAGGTCCATCTCAGTAACTATTGTTCTTGAAAACAGCGATGTTAATATTGTAGACGTATAGGGCGCTAAATTCATTGAAGTTTCTGCTAATCGCTGTCAGCGGGGCATTAATGGATTATTCAGGATTTATTCAAGTGAGATATTCGTTATATCTGCCTTATTCTAAGCTTTCGTTCTGGTTCACATAGGTTTATTTACTCTAATGAATCCGTCAATTTCAGTTGATAAAATTTTAGCTTTGAGCGTTGCTTGAGCTGCCTTAACTTGCTCTTAACGCGTGCAGACCTTTCCGGATGTATGATAACAGAAATACCACATACACTTCTCAGCCCATGTTTAATATTGCTGTGTCGTGGCTAAAAGAAATGTCTATTTCCCACTTCAAGTTCCTATCTTAACGCGGCAACGGTTTGTACAGTTCTGTAGTGGCTGGTTCTCCTCGCCAGGCTCGTGCCTACGGTGTTTCTTATGCTCCTGCCCTAATATGGGCATGAGTTTTCCTGTCCTAAATCGTGCCCACTTTTCTAATTTCATACTCGTATTTAGGCATGAACTTTTCGTCATTGAGGATAACCTACTTCCTCGTGATTCTTCTCTTCGTGCAGTGTCATCGTAGAATAATACTGAGACAAAGAGCGTCACTACGTTTCTTACTAACAATTTCGCCGAACCCGTTGACGTCGAAAAAGAGTGAGCAGCAGTTAAGATAACTTATATGTACAGTTGGACAAAACATCGGTTCAATAATAAGTGCTAGTCTAGTAAATCTAAGTTAAATCAATTCCAGTCCATTAATGCATACTGATGAATAAGGTAACCAAGTCACGGAGATAAATTCCAAAGTTAAGCGAACAAGCGGGGCAATAATTGATTTAAGGCGCGTTCGGTCGATGATTTCTTTGGAAAGATGATAATCACAGCATAGAGCTGTCATCTTGGAGTTGTAAAATGGTTAAATAGTTTAAAATTTCGGTTCTACTTACAAGAGGGTAATCGTCAAGCGTGTAGTTATGTAATACAAGGCTCGTTTTACGATTGAAACTTATTTTACTGCATTCATCGATTCAGATTCAATGTACTCTTTCTCAATAATGTACAACGAATGTTATCCAATGTTAAATGTTGATGCAACGTTCGTCGTCTTCTTCTACTTGGCTTAACGACCTTCTAGGTCACGCCGGAATTGCTCCCTACTACTATTGAATTGCTTACTAGACTTAGCCAGTTCTCACTTTGGGGGAACGATCCAGATGGGTTTTGAACCCCGTTCCTGTTGTGTGAAAACCGGCGCCCACACCCCATGGCCGTCCTGGTCCATTTTGTAGTTTTTTTTTTTTCAATTATACACAGTCCAAACACTTCTCTTGTTCGTGTTGCTTCTATTCGTGACATTGGTGTGATACTAGATGGCAAGTTCAACTTCAAAGAACATGTTGATCAAATTATACTGACAGCCATCAAGGCGCTTGGATATTTTACTTATCTTAGGACATTATATTGCAGTCTTGGGCGGATACTTGAGAACGAATGTGTAGTTTGGTGCCCGTTTACTATTGAGGGTTTCAATAGAAATGAAAATATTCAAATTTTCTAGTCAACACGGACCTGGAGAATGTCAGCTAAATATTTTGCACGGTTGTTTTCTTAAAAAGCTGACTCACCTTCGAACAGGTAGTAGATGCAAGAAATACTTTGAGAAAGCATTCGGTGTTGTATTGAATGCATTGAAAATGTTTCCCCAATCTTGTTTGTGCAAAGTCTTAAAGCAAAGCGAAATCTTTCTGTATGATTTTTTGCATCCGTAAAACTTCCTTTTCTTTTCGACTTAGCGAACCCCAAGGCACCCGCTAGGAATATAGTGAGATAGGAGTAAAGCCAATACTATGATGTTTAAAATTGATTATTTTATTGTCATTAGTCAACTAAGCAGATTCCGTTACTGGACCGTCAAAATCAGTTGTAAATAAATTAAAAAACTAAGCATATTCACCGAAATTAAATATATTTGTTTGAAAAGCTTTGTTTTCTCATGCAGTTTTGAACTTTGAATAAATTGCTAACAAAATTACTGAAACGCAACACAGCAAAAGTAATCCCATTTCAACTACATGGCGCCAGGCTATTTCGTTGTATACAATGACCAATTTCGTTACTTGATATTCCGTTTGTGAATGTTTTTCTGCAAAGTGGATCACCAAATAGCTTACAAAATTACACGCACAGTTAGTAGAACTCACTAACGGTTTGTTACTATCCTCAGGTTGGAGATGACTGCGACGAATAGTAAGCGTCCCGTTTGTATTATTGACTTTGCTGCAAAAGCTTAGTTCAATCACATCTTCTTGTGTGTTTGGATCTTCATAGCGAGTAAACATAGAACTAACAAGCGACGAATTCCAATCGATGATTGATGATGACGGCACCTTATCATCAATGTGGCAGCAGACAAATGTCAAGTACAATTTAGACTTTTCGTATAGCACATTTGCTGTCATGCAGTGAATAAAGTTTTGAAACGTTCCATACATTGTGTGCATGTTATCCATTTGAAAGTTTGTTATATTTCCTTTAAACTCAAATTCAGTTGCATTTGGTGCTGTTGAAACATCACAAAAACTTTTTACTGTTCTGGTAATGATGGCAATCAAAATGAGTTGCTTTACAAGTAACATTTCTTCCGTACACAAACCATGGACATCTGAGCTCCACGCTACAACTGATATCAATACTGAAAGAGGTCTGTGAGTGCCTCAGAACAGACAGAATAACGTTAATGGTTTAGTAATAACAGCCAACGCGTTACCTTATGGTTGGATCGAAATTATATCAACACTTTTTTGTATTTCTGACAATACTTTCCCCTTGATCATGGTTCTTATATGGGGTAATCGTAATTGGTCAATCATCACCACAACCTATTTGTATTGATGAATGTACTATTGTGTCTTACAACATGAGCTTTTCTTACTTTAGCACTACAACTTCGAGTAGCTGCTGTCCGTTGATTTCAACTCCTTTTTATTTAGTTTTTATTTTTGTGTTATTCCTGAGAATAGTAATGAGAGTTCAGAGTCCTAAATGCTATTAAATAAAAATAATTTACCAAGTTCCCTTATGGCAAAATTTCCTTATTCACCACTACTAAAGTATTTTCAACACAAATTTGCCTTAACAGCGCCTTAGTTGGTAGATTTACAAAGATTTTGTCAAATGGGTTATGTACAATTCTTTCACTTGCTTCCATTCACGTCACTTTAAGGACCCTTTTTTGTGGATTGGAGTCATAAATGAATATCCATGCCTCTAGAAGAAGTTTCATCAGTGAAACACATACCTCTTTAGTGTATTTTAATAACACTCTCGATGGAACTCCAATAGGTTCAGTACTGTTGGAGGATTTCATTCTTTTTATGACAGACATCACAGCGACTGGAGTAAAGCATAGGTTATTGTAAGCAAACTCACATTTAGCAGAACAGAAAAAAGGGATGCGCTTTAAGTATCCTGATCAATATGATAGTTTGCAAAAGCACTGCGAAATGTTGTGGCAAAAAGCTTACACCACGTGGAAAATTCAAGGTGTAGATGCTTTGAAGCCAAAAAAGTTCATTCTTGATGGAACGGATGACTGTTAGTTTAGCGTTTGCGATTCACATATGCCCAGCGTATTTTAAGACGGCAATAAAACTTTAACAAAAAAAAAAACAACTATCTCAAGGTAGAATGTTCTCTGCTTAACGAACCCTTGCATTTATTATTCACTGTAATACAAATACATTTGATTTTTTAACAAAGCTGTCCTTGATCGACATATCGGAAGGTTGAAACATCGAACGACCGAAAATGTCACCAGCCAAAGGCCGAACACCCTCAACAAAACTGATAAGTTACCAATCACTATCTACTACGAAACGCTTTGCAGTGACAGCATGGTTTTCATCACCCATCAACTATATCCGTCATGGTTGCGACACGAGAAAGAAATGAAATTGCGCCTGGTACCATTCGGCAAGGCTTGGGTATTTATCGTCTGCTCAACTATGCGTACACAGCCAGCTGTAGCGTTAATGTCATTTCGTTGCATCGTTGCAGATTGAAGAGCTGCCTAACGAACAGCCCAAATTTCATTGCCAACACGGTCCTCGAGAATGTCAGCTGAACATTTTGCACGGTTGCATTCTTAAAAAACTGCCTCCGAAAAAGGCATTTGCGGTAGTGGCATGCCTCATGAAAAACTTCCGCACCACCTTCGAACAGGTAGCAGATGCAAGAAATACTTTGATGCATACCTTCGGAAAATGTTTCCCTAACCCTATTTTTGTTTGTTTCTTTCTGATGATATTCCACACTTTCGTTCAAAAGTGCATCGAAGGACATGAATCGTTCAAAAACTCCATCGTTAATTGCAGCCAGGGGGAACAGGGAAACAGTTTGTTCAAAAAGTTTGCCAACGAAACAGACAACGTACACCGGCCGCTTCCATTCGTACCGACTATCGTTGACGATCAGGTAAGATCGAGAAGGGGTCAAATGAATGATGCGAATACTACAGCAAAGCGATGTTTCCTTTTTATGTTTGTTTGCAGCCGTACGACTTTTACGAGCAAGACGATTGGCTTCAGCATTTTGAAAGGAAGTTTGTTGAGCGGTATGAAGCAAAGTTAGGTGTCAAATTATAATATGTGAGCTGAAAATGGTTTAGTTGTTCTGGTTATTCTATGAAAAGTTAGACACAGTTTGATCTCAAAAAGCGTTAGAATTCAAACATAAATATTCATGCATTGAAGGATGGATGTTTTCCTCTCTCCTTCCCTTTTTTGTCCTCACCTTTTTGATAAAGTGAACTTCTTAGGAACATAGTTAGATAGTGAGTCTTCATCTACTGAGGAACGGTCCGAATTTGAATCCCGATCCTGCCGTGTGTACCGTAGTTTCTTTACAGCCCAAACCATTAGGTGTCAAGCCAAATCTAAGATGTTTAAAATAATTTTTCTCTTTGTATTTGTGTAAAAAAAAACTTGTGTTTGTGTGTGGTGTAAAAAAATGTCCGCCTCAAGGACAACGACGAAAATACAAGGATGAGCTACAACGACATCAACAGCGTCTCAGACATCAACATTTGTCAGGACATTTGTTTATTGACATTAGTACCATCAGTGTCAAACTTTTTCAATTGTTAACAAACTTGGTAGATTCGCAAAGCTTAGTTATAAAAATTTGTACGAAAAGTTTTGTTTACTCACGCAGTTTTGAATTTTGAATAAACTGCTAACAAAATGGCTAAAACGCAACACATCAATATTATTCCTATTTCTGCTAAATGGCGCCAGGCTATTACATTGACATATTTTGTAATTTCGGATTCTATTTGTGAATCTTCTTCTGAAAAGGAAATAACCAAAGCGTTCACAAAATTACACGCACAGTTGGTAGAATTCACTTCTGTTTGTTCGAAATGGCTACGATGAATAGTAAGCGTTCCGTTTGTATTATTGACTTTGCTGCAAACGCTTAGTTCAATCACATCTTCTTGAGTGTTTGGATCTTCATAGCGAGTAAACATAGAACTAACAAGCGACGAATTCCATTCGATAATTGATAATGACGGCACCTTATCATTAGTGTTACAGCAGACAAATGTCAAGTACAGTTTAGACGCGCCGTATAGCACATTTGCTCGGATGCAGTGAAGAATGCTGTTGAACGTTCCCTGATACATTGTGTGCATGGTAGCCATTTGAAAGTTTGTTATATTTCCTTTAAACTCAAATTCAGTTGCATTTGGTGCTGTTGAATCATCACAAAAACTTTTCACTGTGCTGGTAATGACGGCTATCAAAATGAGTTGTTTTACAAGTATCATTTCTTCCGTAGAAAGGATGGAAAATAGCTCTTAGCATGTGCACATCTGAGCCTCGCGCTACAACTGATATCAATAGTGAAAGAGGTCTGTGAGTGCCTCAGAACAGACAGAATAACGTTTATGGTTTAGTAATAACATTCACCTTATGAGTGGATCGAAATTATATTATCACTTTTTGTGTTTCTGGCAATACTTTCCTTTTGATCATGTTTCTTATGTGAAATAATCGTTGCCGATGATGAAATTCGGTCATATCAACCACGCCATCATTATGTCTGCAAGACAAAGGTAAAACCTTACAAATAATATTGTTGAGCAGATCACGTGAAGGATTGATCGATTGCAAACTTTCGAGCAGTTGCGTTGTCAAATCTGCTGGAATGAGTTTGATAAGCTTTTTCCTGGTCAATTAGTTCATAACAGACTTTTCGTGCGTTTTTATTATTTGAAGCGCTTCGGAATTTCAATTCATTTCAGACTTCGGACGGCTCAGGACGGCTCCAACGGCTCAAACGGCTCCAGCGGGTACGGACTGTTCCAAAGGCTCCAACGGCTCCGGCTGTCGACTAGTGCCTCTGGACGGCTCCGAACGGCTCCGACGATTCCGGACGGTTCCGAACTCGAAGTATTGCACCTATCTTCCCGAACTGCTTCCACAATTGGATCGGTCCAGCGATCGCATAAAACATTCGCTGGACCATTAGTCCGTTCGATCGAGCCCATGTTTTTTATGTGTATGCGTTGGCATTCTTTACATACCTATGCTGAACGATAAATCAAGCGTAGGAACGTTTTTAGACAGTATTTCTGCTATTTGATTTGTCATACAATGAAACAGTTTACATTTACATTTACATTTACATTTTGCATCTCAAACACGTTTTACATTGGATTTCTTTTATTCTCGCGTTCGCACTTCATTACGACATTCAGTAACCGTTTATTATTTTAACAATTAATATGACAATAACATTCAAATTTTGCCCCTAAATCATCGTTAATTAAGAGAACTTCAATGAAGTTGATAATAAAACCCTTAATCTTATAACCAAACACCAAGGAAAGTAATATATAGATATTATGTGAGGATGTCTTGCTAAATTACTTTTTTAATTTAGCATAAACTGCAAAACCGATTACGACAACAGCAAACAGCGAAACAAGTACCACTACAACACCGTTCAAAAACGTACTAACATTATATTTCTGCCATTCACTGGATACGGAAAGAATCACTGTAATTACGAAATTACACGTACACATCGCGTTATAAGACTTGACCAACGATGAGTAATCTGCTTTCTTAGTGTCGTCCTCATAATGAATGGCCAGTGACCCATTTGTGTTGTCGATTTCATTGCAAACTTGTAACTGAAACACTCCTCCACGTGTTGTAGGAGTATTGGAACGGTGGTATGCTGATCTAACTTCAGTGGCATTCCACGTAATGATTGATTTATCGGGCGGCGTATTATGACCGTGTTGACAGTAGAACATAATTCGCATTGTAGGCCGCTCGAAGTGCAGGGTAGCTTTGATACACTGAAGAAGGTCGTTGTTTATACGCTGAAATACAGGATCCATGCTTTCCATCTCAATGGCAGCCAGAGTTCCCGAAAGAGTTAAATATTCATCAGCTTCTTCCGGTCGAATGGATAAATCACAACCGCCGTGCACTGTGTTGGCCAGCGTGACCAAACATAGCAGGGTGTTTTTGAGCAACATTTTTCACAAACCAAACGTTGTTGTAACCGATATTACAGATAAAATGTGTCTGCTCATGTCACGCTGTGGGCAGAATCCTTTTTAACACGCAGGTACCAATTAATACAGCCTGATGTGACGATACCAATATTTTCACTAAAGCTTTTACCACTTTGCACATAATTAGGACATGCTGCTGCTCAAGTTTGGTAAGAGAGTGATGGATGCAAAGTGTGAATGTTATGCAACATAAAATGGGTAAATGAAATAATCCGTCGTTAAGAGCGTTCATTACGATGTCGTGCTCTGAGCATCACAAACAGATAGATATTTTCTGGTTTTCTTTTACGGATGAATTTGATATATAACTTAAAAAAAAGTTGTCTAACTATTCATTTATCGTAATGAATTGGTACAATGCATGAAATAAATATAATTAATTAGGGCACATCCGAACATTGGTATCAGGTTGATATCGTTGGTACAGTAAGAACTCTCCAACAACCTCCTGTTTCGTCGGGAGGCCTACGCTTCCTAGTTGTTTGAAGTCACTTATGATGCCAGGATAGAAGGACAACCAGCCAAGTCTCACTAAGAGAACAGATGTTGGCTATCCCCTTCCGTACAATCCCTCCCAAGGGGTTCGGTTTCCCCGTAATACCCAGTCTCACATAATTGAAGAAATACATTACTGTTTTGTACGCCGTGGACGTATTGAGTCGGAGTAGGATATGAAAAAACCTATTTTATTCTTCAAGAGGCGTCGGATTCATACCCATACCAGTGCGGTATGACTACATACACTACACATACTGTCAATTTAAAAATTTCAGAACGTAGAACAAAGATCCAAAACTAGGTAATGTAGTTCATTTAATTAAAAATGTAGAAAATCATACGAAGTAGTTGATAAAAATATTTTATTGATTTTTCGCGTCAATAAATATCGTTTATCATTGATCAGCAAGATCATCAGATAAACCAACATACCCCTAATGCCATCAGCATCATTACCAATACGACGATCAACCAAACTGCCGTGGGTTTCAGCATTTTATTGTTCTTTATCGTGTTTGTTGTCACACCTTTTCGCATCGAAACGACAAAGTTTAAATACATTATCATCTCGACGTGACTATTACATTTGCAATCATTTGTATATTTTACTCTAGAAATATTCGCATAATTCACCATCATCAATGGAAACCTTTCATTCACCGCTAAGCCTCCCATAGTTCTGGTAGATGGGTCGCAAATCAAAATTTCCAGCGCATCCTCCAAGAGAATATATTTGACGCGTTTTTTCGATGCTCCTAAATGCAGTACGCTAGAACTTTGCTGTTTGCGGCTTTTGTACCCGTTGCACACTATTGTTACGTTGAGCAGACCTTTCGCATAAGACACGTATGTTTCCATGCACAATCCATTGTTGCGATCGATTTCAATCGTATCCTCCACTCCAAAATTGTCCAACTCCATGTAAGTCAGCGAACCTTGGAAGCTTATATCGTTACTGGGCAGTAGATTGTTACCCCAGTACGATGGACACTGGGAATTGTTCAGTACAAACGCTTGGATATGAGAAATCAGAACGAAATACAACACCACAACGCCAATGCTGTTAAACATTTTATTCTTCATCAACAACTAAAGCCACAAGACTTCCCTGAAAGCATTTATACCGGAAGTGGAAAGACATAACGTTAACTTCTTTCTACCACTTCCGTGCTGTGGTCTGTGATGCTTCAACACTGTTCTATTGTAATCGTATCATTGCACAATTGCTTTCACAATCACAGAACATATGCGTGTACGCCGAACAAAACTATGTGAAGAGTTTTATCAACTTTGTTTTCTTGTTTTCAATAACTATGCATAACTTTGGTTGCAAAAGTTATGATTCCAACTAAATGTTATGAAGACTCTCCTACGCATTATCCTAGCCGATATGCAACCTCATACAGTGCAGATGCAATAAAAAGGAAAAGCAAATGCAAAACAGATTCCGATCTCCTCGTTGCCACCGGTGTCGGATGCGAGATGTTTTTTTGCAGTGTAACTGGATAGCGAAATCGCACATTGCCATAATCAATATTTATTGTCTTTTGCTGCCTTTATTAGAATAAACAGAAGTTTATGGGTATAATCGTAATAAAACATACACTATAGCACCGTGTCGTTATAGCTCACATATGACACCAGGTACCATTGCAACTGTCTTCCTGTGCTCTACGTTCTGCTCCGAAAGCGATGTTTTTCTAGCCAACATTGCCGTTGCTTTACATGGGTAAAATCCTGGAAAGCAACAAACTATGATTCATGATACTGCCGCGAAGTAAATTTTGCCGAATGCCGCATGTGACTGGTTTCCTTCCACCTATAAGAGTATGCGTTTGAGCGCCATCAATCCTACTCAATTCCTATAGCTGTATTGATTTTATTTTGTAAAAAAAAAACAACACTATTAGGATGATTTTTTTCATATTGCAGAATTGTTTCAACAAACCGAGTATGCCCGTGATAAGGCAAAGAATAAGGAGGAAATGCCTTATCAATATGATTATAAAATGTATTCAACAAAAACGGTGTTGAAAATACCGCACTGGACCGTCATAATCAATTATAAATAAATTAAATAGATAAATAACTGTTTCAACAAAAACCCATTAGATTTTACACATTCGGTTTCAACATGTTTTCAAAAGTAATAAGTAAATGTACATGTTTTCTTTATTTTCCTATTCTATTTTCGCCATAATAAACTCATTGTTGTAGCGATTTTTTTAAAAAGAAAGAATACTGCATAGAGAGTTTTATAGTACTAACTGTATTGAGAAAACGTGTCAAACATTCAAGTTACAACGGCCAGGCCGTATAAACCCCTTTTGGGGATTTATGATCGAGAAATTTTAATTAGTTTTTATTTTTTTCAACCATTAAAATCAAATGGTTTGGATTGACGTAATTTTCATCGATTCGATAAAATGTTTGATGCTAGTAAAATTGAATTTCCATTTACGCTCGAAGTGTCGCTTCAGTAAAAACTCATTTTAAATTTTCCCAACGGACACATCACACGACCTTTGCTCGTTCAACTTTATGTCTTCAAATCGTATTCGCATGTTATCGGTTTTTGCAGTAGTTTTTTTTATGTATTCCACAATCGTTCACTGGAACATTGTTTTGACAGCAAATGCGAGCTACGCAATTATATTCAGCGCAAAAAAAAAAACAACGCTCTGGTGGCTCATAAAGTCAAGGCTACCATGGGGTTTAAAAACTTCGAATAAGCTTTGGTTGGTTGTTTCTTGTTTTGTCTTTACAAAATTATCAATCAATGTGTACAAATAAGCATATATTTTTTATGTCTCCTATGAAAAAAAATCTTGCCTTTAAACTGAATCAGAGGTCTTACTGTATTTTTGAGATTTTTCTCTTAAGCAACAGTAGCATACAACTCACGCATTCCGCCAACAGTAAAGCCAACAGTCACAACTAAAATTGGGTAACTCAAATGGTAAAATTGGGGGACATGGTAGAAAACAGAACATTAGATTCACTCTCTCAAACTTTTCACCATGCGTAGATCAGATCAAGCGCTATATGGTCAACAAGTCTACCGGGTGAAACCAAGCAACGCCTATTGAGACTTGAACGCAATAGCTAGCTTGAACACAATATCGTTCTGGCGGATTCGAGATAGGTGAACCGCGCAAACTAACATCAGATTATTTGTCATATTGGCCAATAGCTGTGCTCTCATGCTTTCGTAAATTCTTTGAAAAAAATATTCTTCTGCAATTTGGTTCAACTGTAATGTGATAACTTTCTCTCAAGTACACAGTTCTATTTTCGTAAATGTAATGGTTCGAATTACTGCTTAGCGCTTTCCTTAACAATTCATTAAACTTATATCCTATTTTCAGGGTAGACAGTTCCTTCTCCCTCAATTCAACTTTGTGTAGCTACAGTAGCATATGCACGCATTCCACCAACAGTAAAGCCAATAGTCACAACTAGAATTGGGCACATGTTAGAAAACAGAACATTAGATCCATTTTCATATACGTACAGGGTGCATTTGATTCAGTATATCCTTCAATAGTAAGGAAAAAAGTGTGGTAAAATTCTGGAACTGTTTTCTGGAGCTGTGTGGTAAAATTCTGTTTTGGACTAATACAAAACATTATACCTAATTATGCAACTTAATTTCAGAAAAGGCAATGAAACTTTGATAACGACCATATTCAGCTGGAGAGGAACTGTTTTCACGGACTAGCACAGTGGTCATTTTTGAGCCCACTGTTAAACAACTTTTGCGTTCTTATTCTTGAATTGTGGCCAACGAAAACTGACTGATGGCGGCTTTTCATCTCTCGGAAATAGGAACGCTGATAAAGTCCAGAACTCTTTATAAACCGCTCTGGACTATGGTCAAAAGATGGACGTTACCAAATGTTCTAGATACCTATGGATTTGGTTTGATTTGCGGGATTAATTTTCACTGGTATAAACACGAAAGATATTTAGTGCAAAAGTAATTTTTAAGGATCAACGTTTAAGAAACCATTTCTAGATTCTGTTGGACAGCACACTCCACAGATTCGTTGGGCATCCAAGACGCATCTAAGAACATCAGAAAGAATTCAGTATTGCAGCTTGAGGATCGCCATGGGCAACATGAACGCAACTCATAACATATGCTTGGCCCCTGAAATGCCCTAAAAACTAAAATGTTTGTGTCTTTCGCTCTGTCCGAACCTTTTGATAATTGAAAACATCATTATGTTCCTCTTGAAGACACAATCCAAAAGTAAAACCATAAATTTATACCGTAACACCCTAGCTCCGCAAAAACTACCAATCGTGTCGCGCCCCTAGAGACTTACAGTTAACTTTTAAGCATTCATCCCTTGCCAAGAGAGGAAACTAAAACTATTCCAGCTATCCCAGGCTGCATGATCATTCCCAGCATGTGCGTGGATAAGCACGGTCATTTAGTTAGCCAACACTCTACACTGATTCACTTGTTCATCAGCAGAGACTTGTACAGGTTTCGGTGTATACAGCACAACCACCGAAGCCTTACAAACTCAAGAAACCGTGTTTTTCTCTTTTTTCTCCAGAAACAAGTCGATAAGCATTTTTATGTAGTAGATTTTAAGCTTCAAAAGCATCGAAAGCTTATGTACCAAGTACCAAGTAGTAACATAAATTGTCATTATGCTTCGTACCGTTTGGTGCCAGTGGTTTAAATATTTCAAATGGATTGTCGATTCACTATTTGATCATTACAGCAAAACTACTTTTTTTTCAACTTAAACAAAGCACGAGGTATAACATTCATAAGTGCGATAATATTTCAAATCCTCGTTCCAGCTAAAGGAAAGGACATTTTTCACTGCACTGCTGAACTCATTGCTTCCACAGCGCTAACAGTGGTGCCATTGAATTATTAATAACTTTTGGCAGGGCAGCACCATTTGGTCTGAGAAACGTATTCAAAAGAACAAAAAGCTATGAAACAATACAAATCCTACTAGGAAAAAGGGTGAATATTTTAAATGGAACACTCGGTTTAAGTTAGAACTTATGCCATTTATAAAATCACATAAAAGAAGATTGGAATATTTTTTATTTTAAATCACTAAACAGCGCTCGGGCGCAAATATGTATCGTTTAGTATACAGTGTATTGTAAAATCGGTAATATAATCACGTCCCGCCATTTGAACATTACCAGCAAGCACGGTTTGATGTAAATAAATCAAAAACTTTTTCCAACGTATCACATGGTTTAAGCCTGTTTCTAAAGCAATCTTTTTATTCCAAAACCGACGACGATTACGGTATGCGTTTAAAAATCCGTTACACTTATTATATTTCCTTTACATTTATAGAAGAAGATGTAAAGATGTCGTGAGCAATAAGCGTAAATATAATTCTCATTTGTAAAACTGTCACGAAGAATTGCAATGGCTTCAATGATACAAGTTCAATGATGCAAAAGCTTTTATAACAATATTTAATATTCTTTGAATTTTCATAAACCTTTCCAATAAAAACAAATCAGGGGTAATTAAAGGCATTATTCTTTCTTAGTATATTAAAAAAAACTTGCAGTTTTGAAAATGTGTAACATAAATATCTAATTTTTATTGTAAATAAAACTTTGTATTTGTATTTGTAATTTGTATTTGTTAATAAAAGGACAAACGCACGATCGACCACGGAATAATCAACGTCCGATTCAGTATTGAGCAGAAGCTTGTGTCTTGATTGATATGAACTCTTTTACGAAAAAATAACAACAAAAGCTTGGTACGAACTCAAACAAACTAACCAAATACGAGACTATTACAAAAATTCCACCCCAAACCATCATTGGAGTTTCAACTTAAGATTAGGCGACATTCATAAGCTGTAAGCTTATGAACAAATAAAAGCCACATATTTCATGCATTCATTTAATATTCCCTTCGTTACTGTTACCTGTAGTATCCATCTTGCTCGGTTCTCATGATCGTATCAGATTTTGAGGTTTAACAATCGGAAGAATGGCGCCAGTAAGCCGTCTGATAGGATGCGATGAAATGATCTGTGCTGCTAACGTTTGACTTTACAGCGACCCGTTGCGTCCATAAATCATTGGCTTGAAAGGATTTGGAATCGAGGATAGCAGGTCGCATTCAAAGCAGTCATTATAAACATTCTCGCCTCTCCTTTCAACATCTATCTTCATTAAGCGCAGAACATCATTTGTCAATGGGTTCATTTATTTGCTAATGAATTTTGTCACTTTAAAAATCAAAATGAAATAAATCATTCGTAAAATTTCATAAAGCTTTGTTTAAAACAACCATTAGGAGGGACAATCTCTGATTGCACTTAACGGAGCACTTAACAATCGCATATGTTCAGAAAAGTTTCATAAAATTGTAAAAAGCACATTAATTTTTCTTTAAAGTGGACATATTTTTGACAAATTCCAAGGGATAGTTAACCCAATATTTTTTAAACTATATGTTTCATGGACAGCGCAACGCAAGCGATGTTTCTTCATTTATATGTTTTAAGAATCTGCGTTGCGTTATTCCGAACAATATATAAATCCAAAACACGAATTTATGCTTCAATCACACAAATTTCGCAAAAGATTTTGCCCAGATGGGGTTGATGAGGTTGATGAGCATAACGCAGTCTATTGATTTTTCGTTTTGTTATCTTGATTTTCGTCTATGCGTGATTCCCGCCTTACATCAACTATCAGCACAAAACGCACAGAGTCTTGGCAATACGTTCATACCTCGTCACAAGCAATACTACAAAGGCACATGTAAAAAGAAAATGATGGTGGAACACGATAGAACAGTCCATTAAATACTAGTTCCGTAAACAAACAAACAGTAAGGTTACGTAGAGTTGTTGCGTGCAAGCCACACCTTAGCCAATTGGAAAGCACCGTATCAGGGTTTCAGCGACTCCACTTTTACACTGATCAATAAATCTTCATCATGCTTATGTTTTTTTTATTAGTTATGTAATATACAACAGTATTTGAGTAAATCAAGTCTTTTTTCGTAAGTCATTGGTTTGAAAGTAATTATCCATAGCTTTGCAAAGTAGCAAATAGTACGAAACATTTGCAAGTTATAAATAAAGAAATAAATTATAAAAAAGAAATTTAAAATTTCAAATTTAAAAATCATTTTCTTTGAACTATCTGTGTAAATTCTTGCATTATTATCATACAAACAGTAAGGAACCTTGGATAATTGCTCTATTATATGCACCGTGTTGATCATATTTTGATTTGCGCTTCATACGAAGTGAGTTCCGTAACGGAAACTAATTGATGAATGCATGCTCAGCTAAATGATGTTTGTACACATTGTAATAAACCTTGTACCTCACATATCCCTAAAAAGTAACATAATTACTGAGAAACAACAACTGAGAAAGCCTTTTGTACAGGCATAGCCCGTCTAACGTGAACCATACGTATGAGACTCTTATTGATGATGATTTTCTCTCATTTGGAGCATGTTCCAAGCTGCACTAATGTTCACATACCGTGGTTGAACCATCACATTGCAGCATTACTATAGACGCTACGCGAGATTAATGATTCAGCAAAGTGACAATGGAACTGTTTCAATACAATTTTCCTCATATGTCAACAAGCTCCAGTTTCGAAATGGTTCTCACAAATGTGTCCGGAAATGAAACACGGTACTAAGCGGGAAACAGCAGCACACTTCTGTACAGATGGCGGAGACATTCTCTTTTCGAGCGAACAATTCATTTTGAATAGTTTCAGGACCGTTGCTGTGGTGGGAATTAACAGAAGGTGGAATCGCCGAACGGATGCAGAAAATACATTTTAATTCTGGTAGCGCTTGTATTAATGTGTGAAGGTTAGGTTCCTGATACGTGGAACACTTACTGTTCTATCTAGAAATGATGAATAAATATTTGGTTTCTTTCTTCTCTGAAACTAGATTTGTTTTGCAGAACTGTCTTACTGCAAAGTCATAAATATTATACAAGAATTGTGTTTAATTATAAAGTATTGTAGAACAATCTGGTTTAAGCGTACTTTGTGTGCTGCTCTTCATTTAATTTCAAATTCAATTTGAACATCAAACTTCTTAACACAGCCAGTTGCTTGTTTTCCAAGTGAAGCATATTTTACTGATTTATTACTGCATACAGTGTATGCACTGTAATACACAGTTTTACATGATTGATCGAACTACAGTGTAGCAAGATTATGTCGCTTGAAGCCTTTTTTCAAAAACAAGAGAGTTTTATTTCCCTTTTCTTACTAGTGTCCCGCTGAAAAGAAATATTTCTCGTTCACAGCAAGACGATCAAGACGAAACAGAATGAAGAAATCGTGTTAGGAATTCCAACGGTGAACCTCTGCTAAAATATCTTGTGTGAAATGTATTGCTCAATGATTTAATTAAATTCATGCCTTAATCAGAGCTTACTTCATCTTCTTGTCTTAACGTCCTACTAGGTCATCTAATGGCTTACTAGACTTACTAGATATATCGCCAATCCGCACTATTGGGGAACGGTCCGGATGAGTTTTGAACTCCTATCGTGTCGTGTGAAGACCGGCGCCATTGTTGACTCACCACCGTGACGACCCGGTGCTACAATTGCCTATGATTTATGAAGAATATAATTTACTAAACAAAAAATATACAACGTACTTACCTGTTAAATAAATTAATAAACCAAGTATTACTTCTTGTTAATCAACGCGGAAAAATCTGCACCATGCGTGACAAAACAACAGTTGATAAATCACGATTATGTACCCTTGCTAAAGGTTACTATTTATGTATATTGTGAACGCAGTGTTTTCTATACGCACCACTTGACATCCGGCACCTGCGTCTCATGATTGGTTCTTCGTATAATTAAGGGCATGAAAAACTGGTCGAAGCGTAAAAACAACCCCTGCTTCGTATTTGCGATGAAGATAAGAAGCAAACACGAACATTCTCCAAAACACACCTGCATAGTTTTTTGTCAAGACGCAAAAAAGAGACTATGGTTAAGCAGAATCATCGCCTTAATATATCATTCTCTCTGGTAGTTACAGAAAATGGAATGCTATAAAGCAGAGGCTTTTGTGGGATTCGGTAAGAATATGCGACAGCGACGCCGGTCTTCAAACGGCAGGGCCGAGGTTCAAATCCCATACGGATCGTTTTCATGGAATCATTACTGAATTCAACTACCCTTATTCGATGCCATTCGATGACCGGCATAAGGCACCTAGAAAATGATTAAGGCAAAGGTAAGCGATCCTGCATTATACGTTGCGTTTATAAAAATTTATAGAAATTGAAGAAACATATTTTTTTTACATAGGCGCTTGTGTTTGCCGATTGGCAGTAGTTAATTGGAAATGTGTACATTCTTTAAATAAGTTGATCGATACTTGCTATACCAACTGCATATTTCTCTAATCTTGTATTCTCTCGCTTTCTCCTAGTTACCCTTACTTTACTTTGATTTAAGTTTTAGTTTGAAGTATATCTTTGTTAAACCGTATAAAATCCGTTTTCGTAATGGAGTTTGGCTTATGTAAATATAATAGAACAGCTAAAAATGCAACGTTGATCGTTGAGTGACTACCTCTTTTTCGTGCAGAGTTGCGTGCAAAACGCATCGCACGAGCGTTTACCACCGTTGAAGCCAAAAAGAAGAAAATGATGCTTACACAAAGATAACCACGCATTTTGGTGTTTGTAGATTTCTACGTGGTTATTAAGTTGCCCAAGGATTCCCTGTAACACGCGGGCACATATCGATTCTACGTTCTAGTTTTCCTTTGGTCAGATTGGTTGGTTAACGAGCGCGCGTCATATTTTTGGCTTGGAAAAAGCTAGTAGCTAGGAAACTATCACAGCAAAACTCCAACACGAGGCCCTTGTTACGAGGCAGTTTTTGGGGTCGTTGGCGGCCACCTACTTCGTCCTCCGTTAAATCCGTTAATAAGCTTTGCGATTGATCGCTTGGCGTTGCGTTACATGCGCACGCACAAGTGCTCATGCTTACGGTGTCTGTTTAACTTTTGTGATCCAAGGCCGTGTCATTAATCTACAATTGATCAGAAACACCGCTCGGCACGAGAGAGACAGGATACACGTGGTGGGTCAACTTTCAGGCTTCGGCAACGGCAAGATCAGCGTGCGAATCAAGCACGATCAAATAAGACAGCGAGAATGCTTCGGTCACGTTTCGGAAGAGGCCGATCGGAAGCAAAGTTAGATAAATTTCTAGTTGATTCTTCTTCTTCTTGGCTTAACGACCTCTAAGGTCATGCCGGCCATCAAAATGGCTTTCTAGACTGCCGATACCACGTAGTATGTTATTCAGACCTCACTACGGGGGGACGGTCCGATTGGGATTTGAAACCCGGTCCTGCCGTTTGAAGACCGGCGCCGCTCTCGCCTATACCACAGGGCCGCCCCTAGTTGATCACGTGTTTAAAAATTAACTTACGGTTCATACATTAAAAAAAATCAGAGGCACAACATATGGTTCAGTGATCCTCTACTTCGAGCATCGATCTTGCACGGCGAAACGTATAAGTGAAGGCAGTAAGGCCAGCGAGTTGATTCGGAAGTTCATTGAGTCCCGCAATAAACAGCCTCTGGGCTTTGAAATTTTGATGGTTTAGCGACCGGAGGCTTGAATGGGATCCTTAAGTTTAACCGCATAAAAAGGTAGTAAAGTTCATTTCAGGTGCTTGAAAGGTGCCTACTATTTATGCCAAAAATACTAATAAATTTAACTTAAAATAAATACAAACCATAAAGAAGTATCAAAGGAAATAAGAAACAAATCAAAAATACTAAAAGCTTTCTGCCTTAATACATCAAATCAAGTATACTATAAACCTATCTAGTAACGAAAACTGCAGGCACTCAGGCTGTACCTCTACATCCTATGTGAAAAGTACAGAGTACGAAAAGTTCTCCCGATATTTCGTCAACCGTTAGTCACAGTGGCTTTTTTCGAAGGAGAGAAAGCGTTGCCATTACATGAAAAGTAGCATACATCCACGGGTTTTAAGGAAAATGCTTCATATCCGCAGCCCACAAACCCACCACAAAAGCCCGAGATGCAGTTGGCTCGCCTTCTGGACATGGAGGAGTGCACGCTAGGTTAAAGCCAACGCTTTGTAAAGCTTGTTTTGCACAAGCATCAACAGTTTCTACCGGAGCATCATGGAATGGAACGACGCCGTAGCTAAAAAGCGTATAAGCCTTCACACGGAAGCAAACGAGCGTGCTGACTTCACCTCGGCTGCCCGTCACCTTCTCATTCTGGTTTAATATCGAACCGCTCGTTGCTCTACCTTGGCAAGCGTCACACGGTTTGACAATATAGCTTTATCATCACCGAAAATTTTCATCACATTTCTTCCATTTCACGTTCGCTTGGGCCGAACCAAACGCAGGATATTATTCCATGCAGCCAGGATGTGGCCTGGCCTAAAGCGTTCGTTTACAAGAAGAGCCCTTGATGTTGGAGCGTCGGACAAAACGAGCGTCTTCAATCAAATATTTTCACTGTGACGCTCGTAAATTGTCACCGGCAATGTCAGGAATAATCTAAACGGTGGAGTTTTCATTATGGTGTATGGTAAATGCAATACCAATGACAAGGAAAAGAAAGGAACACAGAGTGAAAATATAATTAGCAAACCGATACGTGCATACCATAACAATTCTCATAGCTTAGAAATCTTAAAAGTGAAAGTATACTTTTATGGCGTTGTTGTAAACAGCGTTTGATTATACGCGTAAAACACACATTTTTTCTTTCAGTTCAAGGGTTCTGTTGCCAACTAACAGGTCGACATAAGAACTATCGCGATCTTTAGGGATAAATATGGTCTAAGGATGCGCCTAGAACTCTTTTGCGATCAACGAGTCTAATAAAGCATTAATCTTATGATCCTCTTTTCTAAACGGAATTTTTGCAAATAGTTCCACTGGTTTCTCATCACTACAGTCATCGTGAAGATATTACCTTTCTACTTTACTAAAAACATATATGAATTACGACCAGGCTACATTCATTGTGATGCTCAATGCACTGTCCATTCTACTAAATAACGTTCTTCTCGTTTTATGCTAAAACCACTAATACTGCATAAGATTAATATATTGATAAAGGCATCAGGCTCAAATACGGTCAAAGATTTTGCACTAAAAAGGTTACCAGAGTAGCAAACAGTTCCTGCCCTTTACTTTTCACCTTCTCTTTGTCTGTTTGACTACAAAACTTTCTCTACGGAAGCTACCCATAAAAACTTTTTTGACATCTTACAGTTCCGTTCAGTTCAGTATCAGGTGTGATGTGCGGACAACGGAAGGCAGACCAACCTTCTGACCAACCGGTGAGCATCCTGTCACACACATACACACAAACACATGCCGGAAGGTAAAATTATCTCTTACCACCGGAAAGGATGTTTCTTTTCTTGTGTTATGGGATTTAACCAACATCCGATGCAAGCAAAGGAACAGCGTGTTGCTGGGTGTTCGTTTTGCTGGTGCATGACGTTCCGGAGAGAAAAACTTTCACAAACAGTTCTGGATGATTAGAGAAGCTAACCGGATATCTTTGGTTGGTCATTTTACTAAACACCATTCACGAGGAAGTCTCTCTGGCTGGTATATTTGGTAGATTTTGGTGGAAAAGAATCATGTTTTCATGTCTCGAAAAACGTACGAAAGGCCACATAATCAATGTTTCGATCGCGTCGTAAATAATGTCGATTTATGTTTCATTCATGTTTCTCCTTGAAAAAATAAACTTCACTCTATTCAACAGAGCAATCACAGAACCGGACAACACTGCACGTCTTGACAGTTTGGCCACATGACACCAAATAATGCAAAGAGTCGTTGCAAATGTTCATTGTAAACTAAATTCCGGTGATTTGAAGCTGAGGATAGTTCAATGCAGTGCCAAGAAAACGGATGAACAGCATGTGAAATACTTTCAAATTTACACCAACCAACAACAACAGCAAGTTGGACTAGAGGGTGGTTTTTTTTATCATAGTTTATAAAGTTGACAATGGTCAGTATCGTTTGTAAGCTAGCAAAGCCCTGCAGACTCGTTATTGTACAAGAATGATGATCGTACTGAAGTGGAGAGGAACGGGATTGGAGTTCAGTGGAACGTTACATTTTTTCTTACGAGACATTTCATTCCGGATGCAGCATATCCATGGTAAAACCATACCCGACAGCTACTACAACCGAGCATCGATGGAGGCGCCCAGTGCCTCGGACGTTTCGGTTGATTACGGAGCTAATTCACACGCATGCATCAGTCGTCTCAGTTGAAAGCATATCCAATCTTGATTCATAATAAAAGCAATAACAAAAAAATTGCTCATTTTATTCATTTTTAGTAATCAACAAAAGAATGCTAAGGTACTAAATATGTTATAAAATTATGAAGAAATCATAATAACAAAATTATGTTAATAATAATATATAAGCTAACATGAAAAAAAAATAACAGCTGCATGTAAAAACAGTTATTTCATAGATAATTTTCAGTTATTTCAGATAAAAAATATAAAAATGAAGAACTGGTTCAACACATTTCTGCAGTAATCTGGATTCGGAAATGGATTGTAATTTTTGTTTGCTGCTAAAAATGCAAAACTTTTCTAAAAGAAACCAACAAGCAAAAACTACACAAAACATGAATTAAACGATCATGTTTGTACTACACATCTCATCAAAGCAGTTGATTTTGAAAACATTTTTTTACTTTTTGGTAACTGGTGGCGGTGTGTTACGGAGCTGGAGGTGTTACGAAAAATTGTGGAATCAAAAGTCAGACACAAGACTTTTCAATGCTGTCGTTTATCAGAAGATGACATAAGATGCTTAGCGGACGATAAATAAGCAATTAATATCAACTGAATGTTATCGCGCCATCAGCAATTAAGTGTCCCTAGCAGAACGGCTGAACCGTGTGAGCTTTTGTGAAAAGAGAGAGACATGGTGTTTGTGCATGTGTTTTGTTTGAAAACGGCTTAAGAAAGCTGCCGAAAGCAAGAATGTCTCACTTTGGGGCTTCTTGCCTGGCTGCCCCCTCCTACCCTGACGACTGTTTCATGACGCAAACCGGGATGAAGTAAAGGATTAGATGGACGAGCTGAAGCTTTTGTGATTCACATTGCGGAGGATTCTCGTGCAAAGTGGAGTGTAGCATAAAACGCGGACGACAAGCGCGACAGCAAAAACAAATATATTTTCTTCACAAGAGCAGCGACTGAAGCGGCAGTGGGAAGGTAATGAGGGTATTAAAAGTAATATGCTGACAGAATAATAAAATTCCTTGCAAAATCAGAGCATGGTTACGTCAAACCTTAAGGCTAGTCTAACAAACGCACGGCTCCGGTATTTCTTCAGTAGGGTTTCCCTGTTCCTTGTTCTTGAACTTTATCGACTCGACTAACTATGCACAGGACTTGGTTCACTGTCCACTCTCAGTCCAAGCGAAGTTAAAGTTTAGCCTGCCTAGCGCACAAATAATCCCAATTGCATTTGTACGGCATGCATGAATTACTCTCGATACCTTCAAAGGTTGATATGGTAATCCAAAGTTTTGCAAGAATCATAAATGCTCCAAAGAAGAATAAATATACCCTTACCATTCAGGACTTATCGTTCAGCAGTTCTTTAAGCTATTTTAAAAGACATAAGTCGTACGATTGGGAGTGCAATTTATGCAAAGTAATATCAAATCACTGGCAAAAAGAGCCTTAAATAAAGGGGCATGGATTATGCTGTACTTAGTTCTATTGCTTCCATAGTATATTCATGCTAGTATATATCCATTTCCCTGATGACGTTGATGTATGGTAGGATAAATTCATACCGCATATCTGCTCATCTTATTCGCTTCTCCTTTCTTTCGGCATCTTCCTGTAAATCTTTTACAACTGTGCCTTGAATGGAATGCTGGCAAGGACACTCACTTGTCCACCCTCGTCCATTCTGCTACAACTATTTCAATAGAACGGATCTATTCAGGCTTAAGTTCATGCACTGCACTTGCTGCCACCAGTCTGGTCACTTATGCGGACGGTTGGTGAAGCAATAGCCCTGACAGTGGTCTGGTCAGATGCTTAGAGGACGAACAAAATACACGAGAAATCAACTGTGTATAAGCTGGCTGCTAGCTGGAGAATGATCGAGGAATGATGGTTTAGAAAATTCTCTCTTGCATCTTTTCATCGTCGTTTCTGGCTGTGGACAATTGTTTTGGGGAACAAGTTGACATGCATGCAATTGTAAGGATTTTCTGTCAAGATAGGGAATGAAAAGAGTTCGAAGCAATGAAGTGGATTGCATTTGTGTGAATACATCCATCAACTGACCAATTTATGTCAATCATGCAAAGTCAGATCGAAGACACCTCAAAACACGATTGCAATTCCAGCAGTATTGTCTCAACCGCTCCATAAGAAAGGCCTCGAAATATAACAACCATTATATGTTTTCTAGCTTCTTTTAACAAACCTTTATTATGGGTTATGGTTTATACTTCTTCAACAGTTTTATCTCGCTAAAGCTAATGTGGACCTGTCATCGAGCACATGTTTTAAGTGCGGTGGCCCTGGGATGCGTCGCCAAATCGCCATTAGTTTCGCTGACACAAGGTGACCAAAAATTATGTTGCTTGTTTACTTGGTCGCCGGGAAAACATACCAGTATCATACATTGCTATGCTTGGCGAGTTAAAATAGACCAAAAAAAAGATAATACCCGAATGAAAACTGCACTCATAAATTATCACCACAATGTCACGAGAGTTGGGGTTGAATTTCACCATAGTTCTTACACCACCAACTGGGCGAACTAATTCTTCCTCTTTTCAGGGGCTTGGTAAAACCCAGAGAAACCCAGAGTGTGTGACACGAAAAGGTTGGCCAGGAATCAAGCAACGGGAGGAGTAAAGTTTTCTCTTAGTTTAAATTAGTTTATTAACTTTCACTATCCGCCGTGTCGGGCGGTGTCATGCAAACGGAAGACTGACTGGCGAAGATGCTCCAATATGCGAATCCAAGAGTGTTGCGGTTCGGCGGTGGATGAAGTTTCGCGATTTTTCACCACGCTGTTTTTATGCCTCACTGTACGGGATAGTAAAGGAGGAACTTGTTCGTGCATGGATGCGAACATCACAAGGAAAACAAAAAGCGGCATAAACCTGAACCACCACCTCGAAAACGAAACAAACTCGGTACTGTGGAAACAAAATAAAAAAAAAAAAACATTGCACTCGCTAACCCTAGGGCGATGTCATGGTGCAGTACTGCAACCGCAGCGTAGAACGGATGCACGGTGTTTGGATCAGAATCCGATCCGGAGTCGATCGTGGAGCTGCGGTACAAGTTTTGATTTCCATTAGCTTGTTATGATTCCTGGACACCCAGGCACGTAGCTGAGAGGTTGTCGTGCGTAATAAGCATTAACAGAATTTCTAATTGAAAAACTTTCTCAGAACACTGCGGCCGTTCATTGATAGATGGCCGGCGTGTTCTCCAGCGACGGTTGAGATAATGAGTATCCGCTTTCGGGATGGTTCAATGATGCACTACAAGTTCGAACAGTGCAATTAGATAATATGTTGGAAAAATTGTTCCTGTGCTAAGTAGAAGTGAAGTGGCCATAATTATTGAAACGAAAATGAAAACAAAAATATGATGCTAAATGCTTCAATAAATCGGTCAGGACTTTTTCCATTAAAACCCTTGAGCTTGATGTTAATATTCTTAAAATTCGTGATTTATTTTAACCTAATAGGATCAATTTATGCAGCAATATCCTTAAAACTGATATCAAAATAATGAATACGCCCTACGACTGAGCGTTTATACCTTCTTGGACTCGTTTAATTGGAACATGAATTCATAATCATCACTTTTCTGTTTAACAATTTATGTACTAAACGCTGATTGTCAGACTACAAAAAAACATGAAACACAATCTGCATCTGTGCAGATAATGCTCATCTCTCACAAAGCCTACAATGAATACAAATGTGCATGTCAAATAGATGTGGGCATGGCTATGTGGTTTGTCGAAAATTCACCAGAAAAGAATGCTCGGAGCATTCCAAAGCGTGGAATATTGTTAAATCACGTGTACCAGCCGTTTGGGTGAGATTTCATTTCAGACAAACCACAACACTGCTGCCGGTCGACGGTGTGGTTAACGCCAGAAATGAGTGTGTAGCAAACCGCGACCCGGATGAAAGAACCAAGCAAAGGCTCAATTAAGATAAGCTATTTGTCTTTGAGATAGACGCAAATGCAAATGTTGCTCCTGTACGGCTGGAATCACGCTATCGTCAAAGAAGGTGTCAAGACACTCGTATGTTCTGCATTGTTCTTCCAACGTTTAACATGCAAACGACCTCAGCCAACAGGGATACGTAGTGGAGGCTAGAATTTGAAGGTGCTCGCTGCCCAAAAAGCATGCATGGCGATACATCGTGTCGGGCAGGGATTTTTTTCCAAATTGGACGAAAAATTCAAGCGGAAGAAAATGACTCTCACCAATAATGGACGACCAATTTACATAAGCTTAAGGTGACCTCGTTTAGTCCACAAGGAAAAAGGGCGATCTCAGGCCACGCCCACACCTTTGCATCGTTGCAGTAATGATTCGTACGGCGCGATTAATTCGTACCGTCAAGATAGCGGACTGCTACGGTTTCACTATCGCGATTAAAAATAAGTAGAATTGTAATGCGCGCTTTGTAGAAGAAAATCAGAAAAAACATTGATTTCGCAACCACCTGGGCTCTGGGTTGAAAAGTCTGATCGTTAATAGAGCCACGCTAAGGATTTACCATTTTTCATGGGTGCAAAGGGAAGAAAAAATCCCTCTGGGACAGAGTACGACTTCAATTGCCCAGTTACCGGAAAAGCAGACCGCATACTCACAATTTTTCCGTTTCCGCGAGGTCTCACAAACTTTTTTACTCGCATGTTCTTTGGCTGCTTTCCAAAAAGTGGCACGATGTTCACACCTAGGAGAGGTAGGTGTTGCGGCTTTCAAAATAATACCTTTTTCGCTTAAAGTTTAAGCTTCAGGATGTGGCGCAGACAAATCGTTAGCACACGGCATTACCGAGCGAATAGAAATACTTACTAGCTGCTCTGGAGCATACAGGGGCCTCTAAATTTGCTCCAGAATTCTCTGTAAAGCATTAGCTTTAAAGAACATTGATATCGAGAGCCAAAGGAAGCAATTGTTTGTTGTTGGGTACGAACCTATGGGTGGAAGAAATGAAGCATCTAAAGATACAAATCAAAAAGCCAGAGGATAACAGCGAATATTAAACGAACTTTCGGTCATGGGGATGAGCGACGAGTGTGGGGTGGTTTATGCTTGGAAGGCAAAAGGTTCCAGGTAATTTGAATAATTAAACGTTTCATTACCACTGGTTTCTAATTCATGGTTCGTGGTGTTGATACGGCAGATAAGGAAGAAGTCGTGGACTTTTATGCTTCTCCATGTAAACCATTTTATTTTTGGTTGCCTTGAACCACGCGCCTATAATAAGTACACTCATAAAAGAGTCGAAACACTGCTTTAAGTGACAAAAATGGACGTGAACGAACACGAAATAAATATTCTAATAACAAAGGAACTTTAAGGACTGCAGCGTACCAAACAACACTCATGGAATAATAAGTTTTCTGTTCAATCTTTTAGATAATCCCAACTTGTTACACTTAATTAGACTGATCGGTGTTAATTAGTGCTAAACAAATCACGGATCGTCATCGTTTTTTCTATCTCAACATGCTGGACATGACCCTCCGTGGAACGGTAAGGATAATATCGACTAGATCGGATAAATCGAGCCACTCATTCGGTTTGTTATTTCCTGTTCTACAAGGTTCCAAATATTCCAAGTGTTCCATGTGACCGACAGCCGCTTCCTTTACTTGAAGCACGTGCCGACTTTGGCATATCTTTGTTTATCTACTTTCTTCGTGAACAGTTCAGTTCCATGCCTGTTTCCATGCTTCCTACAGCCGCCATGGAGTGAAATTGCTGAATGACAATCATAGGCAAAGTTTCTTCCGTGCAGCAATCGTGACTGTTGCTAATTTTACTTCCTTTCGTACGAGGAAGGGGGCAGATTTAGGACGTGATTGTTGCTTTCACAGCTTGTTTCACACACGTTTGACGCTTGACACGGATGGGCGAGTAGTAGCGTCTTTCCAGAATTGCTGTTGGTAGCTTTAATTGCAGAACCTACAAGAATTGTGACACAAATAATTACAAATACTATTCAATATAAATAGATTAAAACAATAAAAGCGCTTCGGGAACATCATTTTTAAGTTCAAACCTTCTTAGATCCTTGAGTTTACCAACATCATATGTTTGGTTAAATAGGAAACATGATATTTTTCATATGATTTGCTCATTCTCCCAGATACTTTAAGAGCTGTAATGTTTGAATTGAGTTCGTCTGCTGTTGGAAGCTCCGTGTCCTTATTCAAAGCTAGTCACTAAGCCACTTAAGTGATAACGTCAAGGAGGGGTGGTCATTTGCTCAAGAGGTGTTTTATGCTCTATATTAGGGCCCTATCGAAAGCGATCAAACAATAAGGAACCGTGTGAATTGGAAAGAGAGAATGGACTGACACAAAGGACAACTTATCCGTTTGAACCCCTTTTCGGTAAGTGGCTATCGTTCGGTCATCAGCAATTAGTGAAGTGATATGTTCATTGAATATTTATCTCTCCGTTCACCATGTCAACAAGTAAGCAGGTGAAATAGCAGGCCATTTGCTGTCCAATCATATAGTTTAGTCCTTGCCCTAGCTCTTTAAACTTGTGAATAAGCAATTCTACATCGATCCTCCTGACTATGCAAAATATTTTATCGTTAACATTCACACTTATCACGTTTAACTAATTCTTCAATATTATTATCCGTACAAAATTACGTGAAACAAATTCCTCAATTCACACAAAACACTCGCTACAATCAATTAAGCTTGCCATAATGGTAATGATGGCGATGGTGGAAACATAATCTAAATAATAAAGGAGATGAAGATAATTTGGATATTCCTTCGCTGAGTGGCTCATCATCGTTCGCTCCGAAGCGACAAGAGCGAAAGGTGGTAATTGAAAAATGTAATCGATTTCAAAGAAAAAGACACAAAATCACAAACCAACATTTTCAATTCGCAATCATCGTTTAAATGAAGATTGATAAGCTCAAAATGCAATCGATTGTTGGCTTTGCTGATAATGCGAGCCAATTTATATTCCTTTTCCTTTTCATTTACTTTTACACATTTCCACCGACGAGTGAATCATACTGAGCAGGGAGAGAATGTGTCTGCAAACGTTGTGCTATAAGACCAAAAAACACCACCGAGCTCGTTCGTTATGAAGCAAGTCGAACAAGGAAGCACGGTTTGCAAATTGTTGGTATACGCATGAGATGTTGTAAATTTGAGTTCTTGATTAAAGGAAATTACAAGTCACTAGATATTCAATCGTATCCCCTTCAAAGAAGAAAGGCGAACTCGAGCCAAATGTGTACGCTTGATTTGCTAGAAAAAATCGTTTGATATTTTATTGTTTTAAGAGCCTTTTCCAATCAATCTTTTATGTTGTGAATGATAATGATTCAAATAATGTTCACTCTTTATTCATTGTCTGAAAACCGGACTATCTTCCGAGGAAACCTTGATCCGAGGAAATCCAAGCAAACAATCGCCTAAACAAGACTTATTAAGCAGACTTGGTAAACTTGCTGTACTAATCTAATTTTGAAGCCTCTCTTTAGTAAACCTGGATCATCTGCAACATGAACTGAAAAAAAGCTCAACGTTAAAAATATGTCTAACCGAATCCTTTCACGAATTACATGCGACTATTTCTTGCTGCTACAGATTGTAACCCTTTTATAAAGACTCCAATATGTTTTTAATTTACCACAATCGGACGCATCGTCCGATTTTTTTCCGAGCAAAGTTTTTGGAATGCTTTACGACCTCCGATTTAACGTTTCTGCTCTAAACTGATGAATATCGCTACAACAAGGAGTTACAGTACTATGAAGTTATACCAAAAACAACTCTTTGAAAAGCTCGTGTGTCAGTTTTTAAATCAGGAAACTGTTCACTTCCATGCCAGTTAACGCTGCTTTTGCTTGGTATCGTCGGTTGAGCCATGTGACGAGAATGATTCGTCCTAGGATGATCATATGTGTAGGTCGGCCAAGGGACCATGGACGCTTCATCATAAGTGTGTCCCACGAAGAAGAAAATTTCCAACACCGGATGCATGCAGTTTTCATAAAATTGCTTCGTCAGAGCAGTTTCGGTACAAGGCGTACCAGTTTGTGTTGTAAGGTTTAGCCGAAAGAGCACGAAAAATGTGCTACGAGAATGTCAGGAAGTGACCAAATCGGCTTTTTGAGTTGAACACGTGCCTTGCAGGATGCATCGTCTGAACGTATCACTTTTCGAAAGCGGTTTCGGTGGTAGAACCTTGAAACGATAGGATGCACTGTGGATAATAAATTCTTCACCATCAAACGATGCTCTAATAAGTGGCGTTATCATATTAAATAAGCTACCACACTGTACCACCAGTCAGGAGGTCACTCTTCAAGGTAATAATACACCAATGAGTCTATTGCTCTTGCTGAATGTGTTGTTAGTGAGTTTTCTCTTGGATGGAACCCACATTTGTGAAAGAATTCGTCAACTGGATTCTAGGTAAGTGAGGTTAAGTATTTATCACGTAAGTATGATTCCTTTGCAATAAATTAGTTATAAAAATTGCAAAAACACTAGTCATCAACTGGCTAATGCATTCCAGATAAAAAAAATCAATTTGTGCCACTTTTGAAATATTTGCTCGGAAGAAAAAACACATTTCTCATTGACCTGTTGTGCAATCACCAATGACAAATTCATCCTGTGCAAAATATTCTTCCATTTCCTCCAAAATTCGTCTTCCACTACAGAACGAGATGAAGGAGAGAAGGTGAATAAATTATTTGATTGCAATACACAAGGGATTTGTTCAATCATCAAACATTTTACCTCCAGATTGAGCTCACTTTTCTCACGGATTTAGTAGAATATCTAGAGAGATCAAAAGGCCAGACAACGTATCACCTGAGCTGGGTCAGACAAAGTCCAGCTGCGTAGCCGTTTCTCTCAGCCGTTGAACCTTGGCCTCAAGGATTTCCCCATGGACGGCGTGCTGATTCCAGTGTTGCTTACTTCCATTGAGCCTCTTAGCGTAGCCAATAGGGCTTCTTACCACTACCATTGGAGGAGCCTTCTAAACGATCCGACCACCACCGTGAGGTTAAAGATTGAGGTGCTCAGGCTTACACTGGACTCGCTGCTAGCGAATGCCGTTTGTTTCTGTTCTCCTTTCGGTGTATTTCTCGAGGAAAATTGTGTTTGAAGCTGTCTAAATTTGTTCAACGTCTTGGTCGAATAATTGGATTGCGTGGCGTGAGGGAAAATAGTAGTCTTTCGGCTGCTTTGGCGATATTTCTTGCTCTTGAAATCACGTTCTGGTGTGCCAGGTTTGTTTTGTTGCGCCCGCATTGCACGGGGACGGGAGGGATTATATTTACCGTACAATATCCCTTTGGCGATTATTCTTCATTTTGCGCCGCACAATGTTCTCAATTGCGTGTTGGCGCTTCAGGAAGCACTTATTGTGAGTGATGTGTGTTCTGTTCCCTCTACTATTCAACAAGACTTGAAGCGAAAAGAAATGTCCGATTACTTACTTTTGGAAAACACACATTCCACAATGATGGCATGGAAATCGTGAGATTGTTTGAAGCTTTAGACTCTTTTCTTTTATTCATGAACGCGTGAGTCAAATAATATCCATTACAAGCTTGTTTATCAATCAATTTGCTTATATTTTTTGGTTTGATGTGTGAAAGCTCGTGTGTTGACTCCGAATGTGTATAATCAGTGTCAATAATTAAAACGAGCGAATGATTCCTTTCGATTAGAACGTAAGCTTAAATTTATGACCAAATTAAATTGTAATAATTTATCGGAATATCATAAAGCTTCTCGTTATTAGAACAAATACTACAGTTTTATAGAAAGTGTACCACTTCAGTAATGCCACTCTATTCCACCTTCAGTTTTTCGGGTCAAATGAAACAAAATATCAAACACTCTTACTGCGTATGCTTCAGTGATTTTCTTTGAGTAGGGCTTCACTAAGCTCGATGCCTAGGTGCAATCACGGCCGTGACAGAAACGGTGGGTAATTCTATTAGCACACGTTAACCTCGTTCAAGTTCGTGCGTTTGCTGTGCGAACCAGCAAAGCGATGTAGGCTACTTATGAACATACGCTTGGCTAGCTCATTACCTTTAAAGCGTCTTAATGTTCTTAGATAAAGCACATGATTGCTTCCTATTTCATACGCTTAAGATTCCGGTTTAAGTCAGATTACAATAAAATTACAACGATCAAGTGTAAACCAGCTTTAGTTTTAGAGGCGAAAAAATCATTACTTACATTATAAAGCATAAAACGCACCGAAGACAATGGTTTAGCTCCGTGGTGATGTAATTTATTCAATAACTCCTCCGGCAATGCAGGTATTGTGATAAACGGGCGACATCTAAAGGAAATATTATTGGACAGGGAATTGAAGAAAGAACAGGTCGCCCAACGCCCCACGTACGACTGCAATTGGCACACAGATACAAACCCAATGCGATGCTCTCTGGCTACACACAATAAAATGCATTTTCCCTGCGAGCGGAATACGGACCGGAAAATGCGTTCGTTACGCGACGGAAATCGCACACACCGCTGCTAGTCTTCGTCTGAATAAATTGCATCGTAACGTATTCAGGCGTTGTGCTGCTCGGAAACACACTGATACTCTGCATTCTGGCACATGTTTTGTCTTACCACGCCGGGCCGTGTGATGGGATGTGCCGGGATTGCACTTCAAATGGACAGCGAGGATTGAGGCTGAAGTTGAACGAATAGTGCCGCCGGCAACACTAACCAGGTGGTACAGTCAGTAACGCTAATGCATTGGTCCACCTGTGAGTTGGCTTGATTTTCCTTCACACTACCAACGGGGTGGGTCGTTCAAGATGCGTTCTTCCGCTTCTGGGCGCTTGTGGATTACAAATTCAAAATGGCACTTATATTGCCTCAGTTCACCGCATTGAAATGTGCCTTACAGAACAGGATACGAGTGGAATCGTTTCAGCTGGGGCATCCATTGGTGAATGTGTGCCGTTTTAATAGCCTTGCTATTACGGTATCTCGGTTGGAGATTTGTATACCAATAGTTGTTGGAGAACTTGTCAAAAGTGTCCAAGGAGAGTAGCAGTCATTACTCGACAGGAAGTAGTTTATCGAAAAATAAATAATTATTCACTTTCGAACGTTCGTTTACTGATGACATTAAGGTTGAGTTGGTTAAATGGTTTATAACTTGTGTTGCGGCGAAACTCAACAACATACTGTCAAAGGTAACCTTTTCCGGACTTTTGAGCTAAAACTGAAGCTCAATCGTTCGTATAGGGGTCAACGAAGGACACGGACGCGAACAATCAGGTTCCACAAGCGTAACAAACGCACGATTGTTTTTTAAAACGCGAAATGAATTGGACATACACTGTTAAGTCGTTCGACTCTTGCAGCCAACATCAATCATTTTTTGCAGGACGCATCAAAGGTTTGTGATTCTTTGGCAGGACTTCTTAAGAACTGTGCCAAAAAACCTCTTTAACCATCGTCGATTGTAACTTCTTTAGCTTTTTAGTAGAAATTGAAATAAGGATAGAGAAAAAGCCCTGAAATTATCAATCAACAATCGTAGCTATAAATATAACGATTTGCAGCGCGTTTTGCACTTCATCAAATCGATCCGTCAACAAATATAAAAACGTGGTCTTTCTGAGGGAACCCAAGACTCTGTCACTATGGCTTACAAGATAGAAGTAAATAAAGCAACGTCAAGTCAAGCACAAACGCCGAAAGCTATTCCATCTGCAATGCCCAGAAGAAGTGCCTCGCTTTAAAATAAATGTGATTTAAAAACTTTTCGCGTTAGGAATGACACTTTTTTGCTTCTTATTCGCCTCGTTAAATCCGTCCAAATTTCAGTAAGTTCCTTTGTGGAAGTTGCAGACATCAAAACTGTCATCTTCTTCTGTTTCGTTGTGTGCGTGTGCATTTATTTTTTTACATCTGCTCCTTGTGCCACCGCATTTTCAACGGCTTTGGGCTGTTTATTGAATTGTATTACAAAACTTTAGCCAAAAGTATCCGTCATTGTTCTGCAGGGCTGTGCATATAAGATAGCACTAAATGCCGAAGGGAGAGGGTGTTGATCAATAACAAACTTCGATTCTATACTGAGTGTTCAAAGCGTCTTGTAAAATTATTAAATTTGCCTCGAATGGAGCACTCATACCTTTTTTTAATATTTAATGATTGACCATGAAAATAAAAATACAAAGTCGTTAAATTCAACCTGTGGTTAATGAATTTCTGAAAAATTCTATTTGTACAAATATGTATCAAAAAATAAAATATTCACATATTGAACGTTGCAGCACTGGATTGTTCTTTTACGAGCAAACATATATTATAATTAGCATGATTGAATGAGGCACACCACCCCAACAACACTGTTGCGGCATACGTTTCATTTGACCATTTGCCAAACTGTTACAGAACGGACACTAAATTTTCCTGTCTACTATCGGTTCACCTGTGGAGTAAATTTATTTGCTTACGATGGCCATAACAAGGGCGATTGGGCTTCGGATTCCATTAGCTCCATTTTTGCAACGGTGAATTTGGCCATAACTGTCGCGAAAAGAAAAATGGGAACGAAGCAAAAACAGAATCAAACAGCGTCCTGGTTTCTAGGGCTTTGATGATAAATGATGGCAAACGGCACGTGGAGAAGAAATGATAATTTTGCTATAATTCGCTCTTAATAATACACGCAGCATATCGAACAGCTTCACTGTGTGAGTTGTATTTGTGTTGAGCAAACACCATATGTCTTGCAGTTGTTGCTGAAGCAAACTGTAATTATCACCATTTTCATATATTTATTTGACCTGCCACAAACCGTTTGAAATAAATTTAAGAAAGTGATTTGATCCGATTAAATATTGCCAGGCCATGAAAACAAAAAAAAAAATTTTTTGTTGAAGGTTTAAGATTGAATTTTAATTGTATTCGTGGTGTGCGACCTACTCTATATAAATTTATTTCGTCCACGTTGAATTTCACGTTAGCCGGCCGGTAGTAGAAGATAGCGTCGATAGTCTTAAAAGATAGACGGCAGAACCTTGTTTCAAATCCCATCCGGACCGTCCCCCCGTAGTGAGGACAAACTATCCAACTACGTGGTAGAAGGAAGTCCAGTAAGATCATGAAATGGTTGGTGTGGCCTCGTTAAGCCGTTGAGCGTTAAGGTGAAGAAGTTTTAATTCATGTATCGTACTCCTGTTCTGTATACCCGCTTCAAGGGGGCCTCACGCGGTCTGTTGAATTTAATAATAAATTAATAACGATGATTAACGGGTTACATACTCATGATTTACTTGAAACCTTAGTCGAAGGTTGTGCCATAGAAAAAATATGATTTAAAGACTGGCAAAAAGTTATGACAAAAACGTGTTTCATCTGTACTTGACGTTAAACAGTATTTTTACGGACTGTTTAGTATAAAAAATAATTATATATATATAAGGTATAATAAAGTCAAGTAAAAACAGTTATGGACTCCCTCTCGAGATCGTGGAGCCAAAGAAGAAGTAAGAATATACGCATATTTTAATTGAATAAACTAGTTTACAGATGATTAAAACAAAGTATCGAAACATTGATTCGAAACAAATATCAAACGATAAGTGTATGGTTTTATCAAACAATTTTATTTGCTATAAATGCAATCTTCAACAATACACAAACCAAAGATAAACATTTCAAAAATACGAGCATGCCAAACACAGAAATATTATAACAACTAAAATAGTGCCTCCGATCACTAGTCTATAAAATTTATTCATCGTTGAATCATGTACAGGAGTTTGAGTTTTGCGCGGCATAAAGTTCAAAAAATGTATTATCACTTTTAGTTCGTGATCACACACACAATCTTGTTCGTAGATCATTGCCGTAGACTTATTGCGATATCTCATTTCAGAATCATTTACAATCATCATACCCCGCTTTTGTCTGACCGGATCACACATCAACAATTCGTAGCCATAAAGCACACCATTCAATGATTTCACTCTCAGTTCAACATCGATAACCGAAGTGTTCCAGATAATACGATTTTTAATATGAGGAATAGTATGACACATGATTAATATGACGAGGGTACCATTTTGGTAGTTAGTATTCACACGTATACACCGTCCATAGTATGGTCGGATCCATCCAAATGCTTCCGGATGCATATCGTTCATATCCACGAGGGTAAGATTTGATTCAATCAAATCCAATGTCGGAGGTTCATTACTGGCACCAGTTGGACAATAGCTGCATACAAGCGCAGGACATATCGACAGCAAGATACAAATTGTACCACATTTCATGGTTCGAAATAACACTCAACTTAGCTGCCAATGGGTTAAAGGTGTACGCAAAGTATGAGTTTTATTCCGATGGGCGCCAACTAATGAGCGTTGAGCGGTTTAACGTTCGATTTTGCGTAATAGATCGACTTTTAATAGACATTACTTCACGTAAACCAGCTTTTAGGTGTCGTCAAAACGTATTGAAAAAGTTTGAAAACAACTTTGGAAAATAAAAATGATGATCGATTACCAAAGAACCAATTTCATACCATTAGAAACACATTGTTTTATTACTTCCACATGACCTGCCAGTTCCTAGCATCCCAGTCAATCATAATTCAGGTTGTTATCATTATTTATACCATATTAGTCAAGGCTCGGTAGAGCCTATCTTTGTGCCGCAAACTCGAGTGTGCTCCCAAACTCCAGGATGCATGCACACTCCGAAATGCAAGGAAACTCTGAGATCCACTTAAACCTTAACCGTTATGTTTTAGTGGCAGCCTGTTCGAATAGTTTAGTACTAAATATAGCAATGTTTAACATTCTCATTGGTTGGAATACATTTTCTTTCTTTACCTGATTGTATTGGTGCAATAGTTGCCAAAAGTTGCCATTGAAAAAATCGCACGATGTTCAAATTCTTCATTGTGGAAATTGTGCAAATTGTCCAGAAAAAAAAAATTAAACATATTAAGTGTCCCGATAAGCAGTTTCGACCATTGCTTCTCTTATCGTTGCCAATAATCATACTTGTTATAATTGTAACCTAAATGGTTGAATGATCTGAAACGTGCCAAAACGTAGTGAAGGCTCGGTAGTATCTGCCCAGTAAGTTTTCAAAAAAGCGTTCTGGTTCGTGGTAATAATTTGTTGTGGTATTTCTTCTTCATGTGGTTGTACTAATATTTTAGAATCTATTTTTTATTCATCGCCAACTCAATCCCTCCTCTTTCTGGGGTTTTGAGAATAATCACATAAATTCACATCACACTCCCTCCTGCATGTCTCTTGGAGTGAGTATTGCTTCGCTCCCAAATATGTGGCCTTTTTTACTGAACATTAAGCCAGTTTGTTTGCGAGCAGCAGTTACTTCTGGGTCTCAATCTACTGGTCCTTCTCTTACTATGTCTGTCAATACCTTTGACTGCCATTGCATCCCTGTGAGTACACGGATTACTCACACGGCGCTTTTTAACAGTCCCAATAGTATTCCCACATCTATACCGGAGCCGAATTTTCCTATAAGCGGACTGATCAACGGACATCAGGTGCCAAAAAGACTTCTTTGTCTTTGTTTCCCTAGTCTGCTCATCGTTGGAATATACCTCAGTAATTTGGTCCCCATTTAGCGTGGGAGCTATAGCAATAGTGGAGCGGATTCAAAGGACTTTCACTCGCTATGTCATGCGCAATGTATTTGGCACTTCTAGTTCAGCATTGCCGTCGTATCCTGTACGCTGTCACTTACTGGATCTGGAGCCCTTAGAATTTTTGCATTACAATTTGCATTACAATTGAAATGAACTTTTCGACTTCAAGCACACCAATCACCCCTACATGTGATAATTTTCATCGGAACGAATAATCCTAAAAACGAAGCATAGACTTAATGAACATTATGTTGTAATAAATGTTTATTTTGTATTTTTATTTCATTTTTTTTTTAAGTTGCACCTCATACGTAGAATCTCCAAACATAACAGCAGGTTATAAATTTTAGACAAGTTTGGTTTGATAGAAGTACAAAAATGAACAAAAACGCTTGTAGATTTACAAATTATTGGATTTATATCAAAAACACAAACAACAAACATATAATCAGTACGATGACCACAACAATGGCTCCAATGACTACAAGTGAAGGGCTGTTCCCCGAGGGTATTATTTTTTCAGCGCGTGTGGAATCGTTTAAATTGTACAACAATTTAATAACTAGATTGGTTTGATTATTGCACACACAATCGTTTTCAAACGTGAAGAATGGCTTACTGTAATTATAAGCCATCGCGTCTTTTGTGTTATTAACAATCAGCGTTCCACTCATCTGATTCGATGGTTTGCAAATAAACATATTATATCCCACAACTGCTTTGTTCAATTCAATCCAGGTCAAGGAAACACGTAAAAGGGAGGTGTTCCAAGCAACGTTTTCTACATATTTTAAATGGTCACCGGTGCAGTAGATACTGATGTTGAGTATTCCTTTGCTATAGTGCGTATCCGAGCGGAGGCAACGACCATTGCGTCGATCAATCCAACTGAATGCGGTCGGATGCAAGTCGTTCATTATCACAAAACTTAAATTAGCCGCGATTAGATCAAACTTCGGAGGTTTTATTTCCATCGATGGTATGCAATAGCCAATCACAAAAGTGGGACATAAAGCTAGCCACAGACATACCTTCACTCGTAACATGGTACTTGATATACTGACTGTAACATTTAGTAAATTGTTATTTGATGACTATTGGGTCGATCTACAATAAGGTAAGTGATGAAAACAAATGGGATAGTAAGTTTGATAGTAAGTAATGTAAGTTTCACGGAAAAATACGGTTATTATGTAAAATAACCGTCCAATAATGTTTCTTAATGACGCAAACTCATTCCGATGCACACTAAATTTCTTTCTTCTAAAAGTACTTTCAAAATAAAGCTGTCCTAAACAGTCCTAAAATGTATTGAGTAATCAAAGAAGTCTGCTTTCTAGTCCGTTGTTCAGTATCAAATCTCTTGATAACAGAAAATTTTTAAGCGTTTCTAGAGGCAACCTGCCTCTAGAAACGCTTAGAGCAAAATCCTCAAGATTTATGAAGATTTGGTTGCCCTACAAGTGCATCCTAGCGCTCCACAGGCATTAAGAATTTGTTTGACCAAATAAGCTAGTAGTACTGGCTTATTTGGTACTGGCACTGATAAATCATCCTCTGAGGAGGGCACTGGTTTCGATGTTTTTACCGAGTCCACCGTAGCTTTTTTTAAATTAAGACAGCCATGTAGTGTTTACACCGCAGAGCTAGCCGCAATCTTGTACGCACTATCGATGATAGCAGCGAGAACTTCGGACCAGTACTTCATCTTCACTGATAGCCTTAGTGCTATTGAAGCTCTAAGATCTCCGAAGGCTGTTAAGAGTCAGGATTTCTTCACCATAAAAATCATTGAACTGTTTGGCTCAATGTTCGATAAAGCGTATAGGATCTCGCTAATTTGGGTCCCTTCTCATTGTGGAATTCCCGGCAATGAGAAGGCAGACTCACTGGCCAAACCAGGCGTCCAAGAAGGCGCTTTTTACGACCGACCTATCTCGGCCCAGTTTCCTGTCTCGCTGGCAGAGCATGTGGGTGGCGGATGAACTCGGGCGTTTTCTTTACTCGATCCCCCGCAAGTGTCCCTGCGGCCTTGGTTCGATAGGCTCTCTGTAGATCGGGCTCTCCTACGAATGATGTCTCGACTGATGTCGAATCATTTTGCGTGGAATGCTCATCTACAGCGTATAACTCTGGCTCAGACCAAAGTGTGTGGCTGCGGTGACGTATTCCACGACGTGGATCACCTTCTGTGCTCCTGCGTGTAATTTGAAACCGCAAGACCCTCCTTGTTTACAGTACAGGTTGTATTTACAATACAGCGTTCTCTACTCCTCTCTAGCTTTGACACGTCGAGTTTGACAACGTTGGCGTTGGGTTCGGGGTATTTGGCGGGTTCAGTCTCGAGAGTAGTGAAGTCGCTTTCGCTGCTGCGGGATAGAGCTTGCCGTTCATCCCTAGATTGGACGCTGACTAGATGGAGCTTGGAATGTCATTGCTGGACTGCTCTGGAGAACGCAGGCAGATAAATGTGTGTGCTGTCCTAACATTTGTTTGTTTTGTTACAGTCCCGAATAGCAAAAAGTCGGCAATAGCCAAAACAACAGAAACCGGAAACGATCAACCAGCCTTCACAATAGCCACAGCAATACCAACCGGACCGGACCAACCACAATTACACCCATCTGAACAACCAACATGCAACAGCCAAAATAGGACTGGACATCAACCATGAACTACCCACCCATCCACAACCGAATATGCCCGGGAAAAAGCAAAGAATAAGGAGGAGACGCCTTACCGATAAGATAATAAAATTTATTCATCGCAAGCGATGTTGACAATACGGCACTGGACCGTCATAATCAATTGTAAATAAATAAATCAAAGAAGTTTTCATAAATAATTTTAGAACCTTTTCCAGATAGAACTGTGCTAGCGCATTGTTCGTACATGAATCTTTTGTACAACTAGTACCAAGGCACTTGAATCATCCACCTTCGATGATTTCTGAAACTCGTAAAAAAAATCAATGATCCTGAAGGAGATCTTTTTTTTTTGTATTCGGAAGAAAGGTAATTAAAAACGTTGTATAACGTTCCTCAAAGCTTTCATATGTAGTATACAATTATATGTGGTAAAAGTACACTACACGTAACGCAGTGTAACGCCATACCAACACTTATAAACCTTGCCCAATTGACAGTCACACCTATGTCAGTTGGATGAGCAACGACGCTAGGCTCTAGAAAAAGCACTTTTGATCTAGATGTCAAACAATAAACAAGTAGTTTATAAAAAAGGAACCCCACGACTTATTATTATACATTTGGATAATTAGTTTGCTAGACTTCCCTTGCCTAACGATACGGCGACAGGACAATAGAATTGGTTTGAGGATCAATGCGACGAAGACAAAATACCTGCTTGCTGGAAGCTCTAACCGTGATAGAGCCCGACTCGAAACCAGTTGACGGCGACGATCTCGAGGTGGTAGAGGAGTTCTGCTACCTTGGTACGATCGTAACTTCGGACAAAAACGTAAGCAGCGAAATCCGAAGGCGCATTGTGCAGGGGAATCATGCCACCTACGGACTCCACAAACTCCTGCGAACCAGAAGACTGCACGAAATGCACGATTTACCGCACCTTGATACGTCCGGTAGTCCTCTACGGGTATAAGTCTTGGACTATGCTGACGGAGGATACTAATACACTCACCATTTTCAAACGGCGGGTGTAAAGGACTATCTTTGGTGGTTTGTGCGAGCAGGGCGGCGTGTGGCGAAGGAGAATGAACCACGAGCTATCTGAGCTGTTTGGCGGTGCTGATATCCTGACGATATTCAAAACTAGAAGGATAGGATGGCTAGGGCACGTGATGAGGATGTCGGACTCATGCCCCACATAGAAGGTGCTCGTCAGCGACCCGTTCGACACGTGGCGTAGAGGAGCACAGCGAGTTCGTTGGCTGGATCATGTGGAGTCTAACCCGTCGGAGATCGGATGCAGCCTTGGATCGAGGACAGCAGTGCTACACCAAGTTTCATGGAATCTGGTTGGCGAAGTGTTCATGTCTATGCGACGTGCTCACCCCTGAGCAGACCAAGAAGAATAAGAGGATACGGCTATGAACCTTCATATTGGTGTAAAAAAAGACATAAGTTATCATAACAATTTATATCAAACTGCGTATTCTAATGATTCTTCTTGTTCATCTCATACATGCCAATAGAAATACAGAGCAGTATTTTGAAGCTTCAATTTGCAATGAAAAGAATGGTACAAGTACCTGCATGTGCGTAAAGCTTGCCAATAATTCATACCAATGACTATTTGCAAAGAGTTGTCATTTGTTTTACACCGTCATCATTTTACATAATGAACCGCATGTGCCTTTCTCCCAAGATCATTACTGTCTCGAAGAACAGTGAGGTCAGTTACATGAGCAGTAAAAATCAAAGTAAACTCCGGCATCGTAAAACTGGCGCCATGAAATGTGTGGGATTTTATTAGGTATTGCTCATAAAGTGAATGCCACCCCATACGAATAAGCAGCTTTCCCCTTATAGCAGAAAAAATACACACTGCAACACACGCTTTATGCTGTAATGATGTGGGTACGAACGATGGTTTCGGATAAATTTGAATTTAATAATTTTAGAGCCTGAATTGCAAAACAAGCGCACATTTATACGACGATTGGAAATAAAGTGAACGATTGCTATCAGCTACTGCAAAATTCACAAAAGGGAAAATATTGTCATATTTATTTATTTATTTACAATTGATTATGACGGTCCAATGCCGTATTGTCAACACCGCTTGTGTTGAAAAAAAAACAAAATTACAATCATATTGATAAGGCATTTCCTCCCTATTATTTGCCTTATCCCGGGCATACTCGGTTGTGGATGGTTGTGGTGATGGTGTTGATGATGCTGATGATGATGATGATGATGATGATGATGATGTATTCGTGGATGATGGTCCGGTTCTAATGCGGTGGCTATTGTAATGATGGTAGTTGGTTGCATCCGAATTCCGGCTATTGTGGTGTTGTGGCTGATCTATTGTTGATCATTTTGTTATGGTCTGGACTGTAACGAACAAATAAACATCGTTAAGACAGCACGAACATTTATTTGTCTGCGTACAGTGCTCTCCAGTGCATTCCAGCAATGACATTCTAAGCTCAATCTAGTCAACGTCCAATCAAAGGATGATCGACAAGCTCTATCCCGCAGCAGCGAAAGCGACTTCACTACTCCCGAGACTGAGCCCGCCAAACACCCCGAACCCGACGCCAACGCTGTCAAACTCAATGTGCCAAAACTGGACTGGAGTGGAGAACACTGCACTTTCAACAACGCCTGCCTCCCTTTTACGGCAGTGTTGGAATCGCCCTCGAGTGCTGCTGCCCAGTCATCGGATTACCCGTGGCACTACAAAAAATACACTTAAAACATAGACAACACAATATTTAACAAAAAAGGAATGGGGAAATACGAATATGGATTGGAAGGATACTTGGGATGTGGAATCATAGGACAAGACCGTTGTCTCTGGCGAATCGGTGAATGATCCTCATGTAGGAAAGGTCCTTGGTAGCCAACACTTCTCTAATTTCTGTACCCGGTCGTCTGCCGATATTCTCGACTGCGCTCAACAAGGAGGGTCTTGCGGTTTCAAACTCCACGCAAGACCACAGAAGGTGATCCACATCGTGGAATCCGTCACCGCAGCCACATACTTTTGTCTGAGCCAGAGTTATACGCTGTAGATGAGCATTCAACGCAAAATGATTCGACATCAGTCGAGACATCATTCGTATGAATGCCCGGTCTACAGAGAGCCCATCGAACCAAGGCCGCAGGGACACTTGCGGAGAGATCGAGAAGAGAAAACGCCCGAGTTCATCCGCCTCCCACATGCTCTGCCAGCGAGACAGGAAAAGTTGCTGTGGGAAACGAAGGAACTCCTGGGCCGAGATAGGTCGGTCGTAAAAAGCGCCTTCTTGGACGCCTGTTTTGGCCAGTGAGTCTGCCTTCTCATTGCCGGGAATTCCACAATGAGAAGGGACCCAAATTAGCGAGATCGTATACGCCTTATCGAACATTGAGCCAAGCAGTTCAATGATTTTTATGGTGAGGAAATCCTGACTCTTAACAGCCTTCGGAGATCTCAGAGCTTCAATAGCACTAAGGCTATCAGTGAAGATGAAGTACTGATCCGAAGGTCTCGCTGCTATCATCGATAGTGCGTAAAATATTGCGGCTAGCTCTGCGGTGTAAACACTACATGGCTGCCTCAATTTGAAAAAAGCTTCGGTGAACTCGCTAAAAACACCGAAGCCAGTGCCCTCCTCAGAGGATGATCCATCAGTGTAGTACTGGCTTATTTGGTCTAAATGACCATACTTATCCATGAAAATACCCGGAATTACCCTCGGGCGAAGATCATTAGGTATGGTCTTAATTTCCTCGTGCAATGAGGAATCTGTTATTAAAATGGAACTGTAGTTCTCAGGAAGGGCAGCACGATTTAATGCCTGTGGAGCGCTAGCATGCACTTGTAGGGCAACAAAATCTTCGTAGATCTTGAGGATTTTGCTCTTAGAACCTGTCTCTAGAAGCGCTTCAAAATTTTCTATTATCAAGGGATTTGATACTGAACAACGGACTAGAAGGCGAAGCGACAGCATTTCAAAACGTAGTTTGAGCGGCATCACTCCGGTCATCACTTCTAGGGACATGTTGTGTGTGGATTTCATGCTCCCTAGTGCGAGTCTAAGACAGCGGTACTGTAGCCTTTCAAGCTTGAGTATCAACGTATTGGATGCCCAATGGAAGCATATGCTTCCATATTCCAATACGGATAGCACCGTTGTCTTATACAGTCTCAGGACGTCTGATGGATGTGCGCCCCACCAGAATCCTGTGACTGTCCTTAGAAAGTTGATTCTTTTACTGCATTTTTGCACCAGACGGGTGAAGTGAGTACTCCAGTTTAGCCTTGAATTAAACCATACACCAAGGTATCGAAAATTGTCGGTAGTTGATATCTTTTCACCATACAGAAAGACATCAATTTTCGGGTCATATAGCCTTTTCTCCCTGTTTTTTCCCGTATCGCTAAAAGGAGAAAAGACTACCATCTCAGTTTTCGTTGCAGAGAACTTGATACCAAGGTTTTCAGACCACTCGGAAAGATTGTCCAGAGTGGTTTGTAAAGCCAGTTGTATTTCGTCGGCGTCTCTGCTTGCAACAGATATAACGCCGTCGTCTGCCAATTGTCTAAGACTGCAGTTTGGCGCTAGACAAGAGTCTATCTCACTAACATAAAAGTTATATAACAGTGGGCTCAAGCAGGACCCTTGTGCTAGTCCATGGAAACTGGTCCGTTTTAACTGCACGTGACCATTGTTGAAATTCATAGCTTTTTCCGACAAAAGGTTGAATAACAAGTTATTCAACTTTGGTCCCAGGCCCGCATTTTCTAACTTTTGACTCAGTTTGTATGGAGAAACTGAGTCAAATGCCCCCTGTATGTCAAGGAAGATAGACCCCATGTTCTGCTTGCGTGCACGGGCAAGCTCTATTTCAGTCACCAAAAGCGCTAAACAGTCATTAGTACCTCTGGCTTTACGAAAACCAAACTGAGTACTTGAGAGAAGGTTGTTGGTTTCCAACCATTCTTCTAACCGTAAAAGAATCATCCTTTCAAGGAGTTTTCTCAGACACGAAAGTAATGATATCGGCCGATATGAATCGTGTCTTGATGGCGGTTTGCCAGGCTTCAAAATAGTGACAACTTTCACTTCCCTCCATTCTTGCGGGACGCTGTTGAACTCCAACATATCGTTGAAGATTCTTAACAGACGTTTCTTGCCCATGTCGGGAAGATTTTGCAGCAGTTTGCTGTTGATCTGATCCAGGCCTGGGGAAGAATTTTTGCTTGAAAGGAGAGCAAGCGATAGCTCAACCATAGTGAACGGTGAGTCCATGATAGGGTCACTGCCAGGCGCATTTTGATGAAAGTTCTGCGCAGGAACGAAATCAGGGCAAAGCTTGTGGGCAAATTCATTTAGCCACTCGCCAGAAAAGCTTTCGCTCTCGTTGATGTTGTTGCTGTTTCGCATCCTTCTAGCCATCCTCCAAAGCGAATTAAGTGATGCGGAAGGGTCTAGGTTATTGACGTATCTACGCCAATAACCCTTTTTCTTCGCCTTCAACAGGTTTTTACACGATCTCTCCAGTCCTTTATATTTTTCATATAAAGACCTTGAGCCCGTGTCCCGGAATGCTTTAAACGCCTCCCGCTTCTTATTAAAAGCCGCTTGGCAATCCTTGTCCCACCAAGGAGTGGGAGGTTTTTTGAATGTCCTTGCTTGGTGGGAACGCCTTGTTTGGGCCTCAAGAGCGCACTTGTTTATAATTGAAACAAGTTTTTCGTACTCCTGAACTGGAGACAAATCTTCCAAGTCAAGAGAAAGCGAAGCGGCTACTAATTCACCGTATCTTGTCCAGTCGATGTTCCTCGTTAAGTCACATTTAACGGGGATTCCACCTCCTGGACATCCTCCCTTGATGTAGGAAATTTCTATCGGCAAGTGATCACTGCCGATAGGGTCCTGGATCACCTTCCAGCTAAAATCCAGGGCCATCGCTGATGGACATAGAGACAGGTCCAGTGCACTCGCCCTACTCTTCGGTGTGTGCATCCTAGTTGCCTCTCCTGAGTTGAGGATTGAAAACCCAAATCTGTCGCAGATGTCTCGGATAATTGGAGCGCGAATGTCATCCTTATCGCAGCCCCAGTCGATTCCATGGGAGTTGAAATCTCCCAGGATCAAAAGTGGTCCAGGCAAGACCGCTGCTAAATTTCCAAGATCCTCTTTGATCTTTTCAATTTTTTCTTTTTCATTGTTGGCTATCGGGGGGATATAAATGGATGCAATTGTCACGTGAAGATCGCCAATTTTTGCCTTGACTGCGACATTTTCGATAATTTCTTGCCTAGGGGTAGGTATTCTGTTGAAAGCGTGACTCTTTCGAACACCAATTAGTACTCCCCCACCCCTTGTAATGCGATCTTCACGGATTATATTATATCCAGGGAAGGTAAGATTAATTTCTTCCGATAGCCAAGTTTCACAGAGGGCGAACACATCGCAGTTGTGCTCGCCCACTAATGCTTTAAAGGAGTCTAGCTTGCCAAGCAAACTCCTACAGTTCCACTGTAAGATGGTAGCCCTTGGAGGAATTAATCGTCCAATCGGACCATCATGCTCAAGCATGGCCATTGGGCCAGCCACTGTTTGATCATCCCCTTCAGGAAAGGAAGGGCCCAAGTAGCGATCATGTGCAGGTGCTGCGGGAGGTTGAGGGTCATGAGGAGGGACTCTAGGATCTCGGAAAGGGACGGGGTAGGGGTTTTCGGACAACCCCCGATTGGAAAAGCCAAGCTTTCCAGAGGGGCTTCGGTCCGGGGAGATCGCTTTTTCTTGGGCTCCTTCCTGGCAATTTGGGGAGCGGGAATGGGATGTTCAGCATCTCGTTTTTGGACTGGGGTGGAAGCTTTAGCTTTGGCGAGACGCTGTTGTGCCAAGGATTTAGTTTTTGTCCTTAGGACTTTCCTTTGTACCTTTTTATAAGGTACTCTCTTCACCGGTCTCAATGGCACCTGTTCGAGTGCAGTCGGGCTGGACTTGCCATTTGCATCTGTACCCAAAACAGCAAAAGGGTTTGATGCGTTTGCTCCCTTTAGAGCATCGCTGTACGATCCGCGTGCCCTTTCGGATATTGTTTTCGTCTGCTCCTTTTGGAGTTTTCGGTACACGGGGCACAAAGCTACCTCGTGCCACTCGTCCCGGCAATGCGAACATTTTTGGGAGGGAGCTTTGCACTCCTCGGTGGCATGTGCCCCTCTGCATTTTCCACAGGAAGTTTTGCGAGTGCAAAACGCATCGGCATGCCCAATCCGACTGCACTTTGAACAGGTGGCCACCCTTGGTACGTACGGCCGGTCAATGGGTATCCTGAGGCCTTCTAGAATGAGGGCCTGCGGGAGTACCGTACCCTCAAACGTAACCCGGATTGAGGAGGTCGGGACATATTTTTTTTCTGGCTTGCTTGAAGCATCAAGCTTGAAGAGCTTTTTTGCTTCAAGCACTTTTATCTTGGGCGAGTTCGGGGTTTGAAAAACCCCAAAGCCCAATTGCACCACTTCCTCCTCAGGGTAATCGAAATCCTCGATTACGCCGGAAACCTCAACCAGACTACCGGGAATATAAACCCGGTAGTGCTCCGTATATTCTGGGTCAGCCGCAATGACGTTGGCTTGAGCCCGGTCCTTTGCGGTAACCCTGATCTTGTTTGGGCGCATCCGAAAAACATCGGCAACGCCCGGGTACTTTTTGAATAACGATGCCGCGATCGTCCTTACATCGAGTTGTTTAACTCGCGGCATAAAATACACTATTGGCTTACCCTCCCACGACGGCGGGTAAGCACGCGCTCGGTGTTCTGATAGCGGCTCGTTAGTTGCTACCAGCGGGGCACCCTTTGTCAGCGGGGCACTTTTTGTCACCTGGGCACTCTTTGCCAAAGTGACACTACTACAAGTGGCCTTCGATGTCGAAGGCCTTTCGTCCAAGGCAATTTTTTTTGCCGCTGGTGCAGCCTTGGGACGCCCTGGCTTTCTTTTCACTTCTTTCGAGTGATCATTCTCCCGATCGGAGTCGGAAGCATCCTGCTCTACCGCCATGGTAGGGCCGGAGACAACGGAGCGGATAAAAAAAAGGGGTAACACTTACCGTATCACACGATGCACAAATAAACACACACCGACACACACACACACTAACTTGTGGCACAAGCGTCGATCAAAGCGATAGCGTTGCGTTGATACGCTTGCTTATCGCTACGATCAGCAGCAACGATACACACACTCACAACACAAGAACACACGTCGATCGCCACTCGATCGATAGAAGTAACGGTACACTCTCCGCACGAATATCGGAGTAAGACGGAGACACCGATAGGTGCGTTACGGGTAATCGCGTTGACTACGCATTCGCACTCGAGAACAATAGCCTCTTTCTGCCGTATACAAATGATCCGTAAAGACGCTTTCGAGCGAAACACGTCCTTTCGCTACGGAAGCTGGAGGCAGACTGAAAATATTGTCATATCTCTGTGAAAAAATTCTACGTTTAACGTTAGTTTATATATTTTATTTTTATTTGTTTCCCAATAATAACATTCCCGAAGTAAAAGCTTAGCATGTAAGGGCTGGGAAAGCAGTGTGAATTGAAAAGCAAAACATAAAATGTAAAAAAAAAAACATGGTTGATTCACATCCTACGCCTCAAGTTTATTAATTTGCCACCTGTTCGTTGATTAAAGCTTATTGCGTTTTAAAACAAGTGCAGGACAAACGGTACAGAATAATGAACGATCGATTTTGCTGTCAATTCAAACGTTTCGCGCTCTCCACTGAACCAAACAACAAAACTGGGCGATTAATTAAGTTGCACGTAACTGAACAGTCAACTGTCTGATTGAAAATTAATCCTCTCCAGCTGTAATCCTGCATCATGGTTATTAATTTGGCCGCGAAAAAGGTGCATGAAACAGAATATTCAACCAATTTCAATCAGATCAGATCCTTTTTCCTTATTGGTTCAACCCAACGTTATCGATCTTGCGTTCAGAGGATTAGCTATATTATTGTTTCTTGGTAATTTACTCATCGATGGCATTCGGAAAATATTTTATGTTTCGATTAAATTGCCTATTTCTTGAAAATAATCATCCCTGCTTGGTTGTAGATTAACTGTACAAGATTTCATTCTAGCTTTTACGAGTTTTCTCCTAATATGTGGCTTCACAAACATTTACAAAAAACATAATGGAATAAACAATTAATACTTGCATGAGCAATGAAAGACAAACAAATAAAATACTGTAGCATACATGTAACGTTCAAAACGTGCTTCAGAATAAAAAAAAGGAAATTATTAAGCTTTACTTCAACAGCTTTGAACCACAAACTCCCACACCGAGTTATTTCAATCAGTGTCTCCCTACGCTTGTTTTATGAGCTAGTAGCATTAAGGAAATTACAACCTTGTACATTCCATTCCTACATTTGCGTGGTTACTTAATTATTCAAATGCAAATATGTTTGTTCTGACGCCTGCTACCAATGTGGTAATAATGGGCCGGTTCAACGGTAACGACTAATGATGTTTACTACCCCAGCTGAAGGTGCCATTCGATAATGATGTGCGCGGTTATGCTTTACCGTTCAATTCCTACCTGCTGGTTTGAAGGATAAGTGGTACGTAACGTTTTATTTTCCACCTACGTACTTTTGACTAGCAGATAAACAAGAAACCGTCAAATTCTGTGATTTGTTTCAACCATAATCAACTGGACCATTTTAAGTGATACCTTGATCCCTATGTAAAGGCATGATTTCATGATCTGAGGCTCGATTGGTAGAGATTTTTGTTGTTTCTATCACCAATTTACGACTAAACACACCTTTCCGCTGTGCTTAGCATCGAAATTGAAAAGTAATTTGATTGTCGACAGTTGTTTACTTTCGCATGCGCATTTCAAACGAATGGTTTTTTTGAGCTCTTGAATACTTAATCATGTTCAACGATGATATTTTCGACTCTTAAGGCTTACGTTGAAGTCGTGTTCCAATTACACCGTCATTGATAATGGGTCATTACGTTTGGTTTGACTTTTGTCTACATTTAAGGATTGTAAATAAAACATCCTAATAATAATCCTAAACAGTAAAATAATACTATTGATACATCTCAATCAACCACCATGTTAAATTTCTTTACGCTTGTATCGAACGCTCAGATGTATTACAAATAGTATAAAGTCATCAGAAGCTCTCTACCCACACTGTGTATGATTCCGTATGCTACACTCCCTTCTAATGGCTCTATCAGAAAGTGAACAAATTGTACAAACCGTCTCTTCACACGTTTGATTGCTTATTTGACGTCAATCCACCAATCTTCTACCGAACACGGCAAAGAATGGGAAATCGTTGTGATTGATTGTGATTTTGACACGGTCTCATTATGCTTCCTCCATAAAGGCCGAACCAGCCGTCGAATGAAGAGTAGCTTGATGATTAACATGATAATGATTGAATGAGGGCAGCGAATAATAAATCCAATCACATTTCCCGCAGTTCATTCTCAACCTTGCGAATGAATTCAACAGTCTTTTATTCGATCAACGAAAATATGATATGATGCGGGGTTACCATATCTGCTGACATACGAAAGAACATCCCTGTTGCTTAGCTCATGTGACAACATCAATCCATGCAAACCGTGGTAACGCATCATAAATCATGCAAATGTCATGGAAAAAAGATTTTCCCAAGAGATGAATTTAGTGGTGGAGCATTTCTGTTAAAAGTCTTTTAAAAATAACATACACTAGAATGACTCAAACGAAAAATAATGTTCGGAAACATCTAAGATCTTTTATGATGTTTATGCTTGAAATTTAGTTCGCAAATTGATTAAGAATATTCAAAATAATTTTGAAGAACGATATTGTCGATGATTACTTTTGTTCGACAGAAATAACCTGGTCACAACAAAAGCCAACATTAAACAATATTTGAAGTTTTCACTATTGTAAGTACGCTTAAATTTGCGTTTCAGAAATAAGTTTCTTTAGCAGGAAAGAGCAGGTTTCTTCAGAATTAATCATGCATTCATAATTTTCTCCTACCAACAGAAGCTGCCCTCTTCCAATTTGTAGCTTATGTGCACACATTGTGCCACACAGGAAAACGTCTCGAACGTTACAAACAAAAAATTAAAAACTTCGTATACAGCGCTTGCAGGGAAGGGCACTCACTCGCAAGACAAAAACATTTTTATTCTAATCTTTCAAGCTGAGTGACTGGCGTTTGTAGCTTCCATCCACCAACCAGGGGAAATGTTTTCCTTCCGAACACGGCCAAGGCCGAACCGTCAACGATACGAACCGACAGGAAACCCGAAGCAAAACGCAGGTTCTCTTTCGTGTCCTTCGCGTTTTGATGGGACTGGAGCAAAAATCATACATATTGCATACGCCAGTTATACCTGACCCGCCACAAGAGAAAGGAATCTTTCCTAATTTGCTACATTCATTTATACATCTTTCGAAACATAAGCTCACGAACCGTAATACCGCTTATAACCGTCTTACACTAATCGTACGGCTTCGGAACTTCAGCACTCAGAAGACTCATACCGGTGTGACATAAATAACGTTCTGTTTATGACAAATGACGGTATGGTGATGTAGTGGCCGGCCCTTTCCTACGATGTAAAGTAGTAAAAGAGTTTTCATTGTAAATTAATGTTATGGTATAAGCAAGAGGGGAACCTATAAATAAGTGCGGTGCTCACTGCAGCTATGAATAATCGCAGACGATAAACGTTTGCAGGAAATTCATTTGCAATGAAAAGCATTTGCCTCAACCGACATATTTTGTGAACGCATTTATTTTCAACTTAAAGCTGCGCGAAACGAAAAGGTTCGTACGAAACTCTTGCACCGAACTCATTATTTGCCGTTTATTTTGTGGAAGTTTCGTCTGCTCATACGTTAACTTTTTCCGAAGCGCACAAAGTACGGTATGTGTATAATTCTTAGCGGCTCGGTGGCCCGAGCTGCTAGCTCGAAGTTGCTACGGAATTTCGCTTTTTCACGTGCAATAGAGCGTTGTTGTGATTCCAATTAGCCGACACTAAACATCCACCAACCGGTTGTTGGCAAAAGACCAACAGTGCATTCTAAAACAATTTTCAAATAGAAGCGAGAAACACAGCCGGTTCCGTTTTCCATCATACCTTCAGGAACACTCTGATTCTGCCAGTGCCAACAAGTCGACAAAGAAATAAACAGTCTTCGCATGCAGTGGGTTAACCTGCCATGCTGCTGACGTTATTGAGGAAGTGTGCAATAATTAAAATCAAGCGAATCGTTGCATTATGCTACGTGAATACTGTTCCAAATCATGCAAAATACCACCATCAGCAACGAGTGTCTTACTTTTCCGACATACTATGCGTCCCCACGTACCTTCTCCACAAGCTACGTTTGTGTGCTGACTAAGCGTTCTTAATAAAGTCAAAACACTTCGCAGCTATTTCTTATTGAACATGATAATAATTCTTTTGAAGAACGTTATATTCGTAACATTCCTGCTAGCATGTGTTGGAGACATGTGCAATCTCACGCAAGGGTTTAGGGTCAATGCAATCACACTATACTTGAGTGCATCGTGTAGTATTGCTTAGAAAGTGAAAACTTATGCTTTTATGCAAGTGCGCATTTTATATATTAGTATGACGGTGTGCGCAGTATTTTCTGCATACCTGCAAGTGTGCATATTTAAAATATATATATATATATATATATATATATATATATATATATATATATATATATATATATATATATATATATATATATATATATATATATATATATATATATATATATATATATATATATATATATATATATATATATATATATATATATATATATATTTACAGCCGTCAAGCAAGGTGCTGTGCTACAAAATATTTTAGTTAAGCGTAAAGCGTCTAAACTACTTCGAATTCATGATTTAAAAAAAAATTCTTTACAAATTTATCCACTATGAATCCGCATAACAAAAAAAATCATATCTTAACATAAAATGTTTCCCCATTTTAATCATCAACCGAATGAGTACAGTCATTATGACGTTCGAAGTGCCATATTCAGCAGCGCGCTGTTCCACTCCGGATGAAGTTAACGTGGAGTGGTTGGTAAAAGTTTCCCGTGCGACACCGCCTGACATTAAACTTTTCCGCACAGGAAAAACAGTACCCCTCCACCGCAGTCTGTCAGCTTCAGTCCATAGTTTTTTTTTTCTCTCTCTCTTCTGTGTCTCATGCCATGTCGGTAAAACTATACTGCCACACGTTTCATGCAAAATACGGCATTGTCGTACTCCCAATAGATTTCACGATTCTCACGAGAGCACACGTACACTTATGCTTTATGTAATGGAAAACTGTTTGGGACGCTTACCATATTAGCCTACGTTACCCACCACTACACGCTCCGCAGGGTATCCGATGATTGAAAGAGAAGGATTCAGATGTCGTAAAAGTTTATCCGTTTCCTGCACTGGAAATGAATATCACTTCACTGCAGTGGGCCACGTTTCTGGTTTTATACGTTTTAAACAGAGTGTGTAAAAAGTCTCAACTTTCACATCGGTGTTGGAGATGTGCTGATTCTCATCGCTTTAAAACTGGCACATGTGGTAGATTAAAAAACAAAAAACGTATGCCGATAGAAACTTTGCTTATGATTTCATCATGAAAATTTAACGCGTCGGCAAACAAATGGCAAACCTTAAGAACTGCTCAGTAGAAAAACAAAGGTCAATTGTTTGTTTGTGGATTGTGAGCTTCAATTTACCTGTGTAACTGTGATTGATTTTCACACTTAATACTAGGACTTTTTTTTATTAGTGCAGAATGACTTGGCGGGAGGCTCGGTGGCTCATCATACAGCAGGACGGAGGCTCAAATCGCATCAGAGAACCGTTCGTTCACCCCTTTTAAGGACTAGCTATTCAACGACACGGTATGATGCCAAAAATGATCCAATAGACGATGGGAGATGGTTAAGCCAAAAAGGAAACGAAGCCTACCTCGATTTTTTTCTGTTTAACTTTTGAAGAAGAAGATAACTAAAATAACACTTGAAAAAATAATATTTAGTGAGATAAAACCAGAACAATTCAGTCACAATCATGCCTTCAACTACACAGAATGTCTACGGTCCGGATAGAATTTGAACTCCAGTCCTGCCATGCGAAAACCGGCGCCATTGTCGTCTTACCACCGGGCCAGCCCATGGCTATAAATAATCCTAACCAAATTCTTTAAACAAACTGTCTTCAAACCGTATAAAAAGTTTCGAGGTTTCGCTCCTAAAGAAAATCTTAACACAATCATATTCTATCGAAATTTCAGTTAAGCAGAGTAAGAACTGATTGACAAAAAAACCAACAGAAAAGTAAATCAATAAAGAGTTCTGAAAATGCTATTCTGGAAATCTGGCCGCTTGTGTGACACAGACATTTTAAAGAGACAAGGGAGAAAGAGCGCGGGAAAAATAAAAGATTCGTTTGGTATTCTTTTCTCGTACGGACTTATCTTTACAATGGAAATCCTGAGACGCAAAGTTGCAGCAGCACGTGGGCGCCATTTGGCGCGTTTCTTTATTCTTCCCCGTTCCGAAAAAGCACTTTTCAAAATAGTGTCCCCTGTGTGTGTGTGGCTTCGTCGGTTACGTTATTTTCTTTCAAACTTTTGCTTTTCTACCACCGCCGTACGTCTGTCTTGACGCAGCGGGCCCAAGGCTCCGGCGAAGAATAAGAATTATGTGACAACAGATTAAGGCATGGTACTTGAAATGCAACGCTACCCTGGTGCTATAATGGGAAAGGCAGAAGTTGTTCTGCATTCTTCGCTAGTTTGGATTCAGAAGGAAAACGAATCTTTCTCACCTATAGATTCTGCTTACCTTGTCTGGAAATATGCATCTGGCACGTGCATCTGACGTACGCTATTCTATGCTAGTGTATGCACGTGAAAAACTTCCACTAAGCATCAGGAAGATATGTTCCGAAAAAAGCCCGACTCCGCTGTCAGATTGTCGCTAGGTCCACTAGGATCGTTCTGGCTAGACTGAGTAAGCAGAAAGACGTGTTTTTTTTTTGGTCTTTCGAATATTAATTTCATTCTGCTGATACATGAACTTTCTGTGGTGCACTCAAATTTTGCCATTCTTTTGCATACTGCCATCGAATAGATAACTCAATTCGTTTCTGCTTTTCTATTTTGAAATTGGTTTCGTGTGAAAACCTTTGCCCTAATTGGTAGGTATTTGTTTTGTGAAGAACAAATAAGATGCCGTAGTTTGATGAGCAGTAAAATGTAGACGTTGAAACGTTCATAAGACGTTTGGATTTTGATTGCTTAGCCATCCAATTTTTTTAGTAGGGTTGGTGCCACCATTTTTTTCTCTAAATCACTCCATTCAAACAGTGCACACTTTAGTCTTAAAAAATTGGAGCCTTGGAAAACATAAATTCTTGACCTCAACAGCATGGCCTTACCGCTCATCTAACAATAAAGCTTTATGGTTGTAGAAACCTTGTTACTTGTTAAACGTGATACTCAAATATCGTTAAGCCTAAAAGGCTTAACGATAAAAGCCTAAAAGGCTTAACGACCTTCTAAGGTCACTCCAGCCATCGAATGGCTTACTAGACTACCGATACCACGTAGTTGGGTAGCCAATCCTCACTACGGGGGGACGGTCTGGATGCGATTTGAACCCCGGTACTGCAGTTTGAAGATTGACGCCGATGATGCCAACACCACCATGCCGCCCCTTCCTCCAATATTTGTCTATTCTCTAATTTTTGAATTTTTTTCATAAAAATGTATCAAATTTCATCCGCAACGATGAAGAGGAAATAGCGAACGAAACCTGATTTCACACTCGACATCTGAACACACGAATGATGTAAAAACTTTAAAGTTACCCATCGAACAAACGAAGAAAATGGAGATAAACGAAAGGGTAACTCGATAACGAGTTTTCCCACCGCCAATGAGATAAAAACCAGTCAACAGCGGAATGGAGGTTATGGCACAAAACCATCAAAAGAGCAACGTGAGAAATGTGTGAAAATACTGCTGCTATTAAAGTTGTACCGATACTCACACCAGGTGTTTGCTTTAAGATTTTTTTCATGTCATATAAAGTTTATTAAACGATTGCTTTCACCATAGAACGAAAACTGTTGCGGCAACCACAGTGATTCGTAAAATTAGAATCAACAAGAAAAAAAACAGCCACAAAACTTTTTCTTCCTCTTTTTCGCTTAACAAACCACTAGGTCAGGCCAGACTTATTGTTACTACGCAGTTAAACAGTCATTCCTTACTACGGAGGACCGAGAGAAAGAAACCCAGAAGATATTTTAACCCCGGCGCTGTCGTGTGATGTTTGATCGAACTAACACTCTCTTCATATAATTGAAGATTTTGAAAAATCATAAGAACCAGTTTATTGAAATGAAAATTATAATACCAAAGCAAAACTTAACAGATTCGTACATGAAAGATAAAGACCGCTTGTAAACGATTCATATGATTTACAAACAAAATTTCCCTGTCTTTTTCTTGTGCTTGGCTGTGTGGCGTTCATGAAGGTCCAATTAAATTCAACAAGACATTTAAAAAAATCACAGTTATTTCAACACGGACTGGTTGAAAGTATAAGCAGTGTCAATATTTCAAGTATTGGTAATGATTCAAACTTGAAGCTTTCATAGAAAAATATTATAATTCTGTACAAAAATATTACCATGCTACTGAAAATTTACAAGAGCCTATTTCCCATTACAAACACCGGTTGCTTCAATTAAAAATCGAAATACTTCAAAAATACGAATCCAGTAACATGATTCCAGCAACATCACCAATACGTTAAAAACCTTTTACAGCAATATATGGAACCTGATACCCAGGACTCATCAACGCACAAAGGGAAGCAATTAGTATAAAATAAACAGTAATCAGTGCGGATGCAATGGGCGGATACCTCTACTACTCGCAGGTAAACAGTATTCGAAAGATCTGGAATACGTACGCACACATTCTGCTAACGGGTCGTGCAATGGCATAGAAAAGGACAGCCCACCTTCCCCGTTGGCACAGCTTTAATCCTAAATGGTTGGTCGGAATGATGGAATCGCCCACTGAGAGAAACATACAAACATTGTGAAATGATTGATGCATGCGTTAGTGCATGTTCTAATGGAAAACTTACAAAAGACCATCTTTCGCGCTGTAGCTATTTGCTATAGTCACGCGTTGCCATCGCTTCATTGCTTTCGCATACGATCTTGTAAATTGATAAGTTTATGCGCTTTACGGACAACGCTGCAAGACAGTAAGGTGGAACGAGATTTCCCGGCAAGGAAAAGGGCGAACCAATATTTTCATTTCATTTTGAGAAGATAGTAGTAGCATATTGCAAGGGAACCATTGTTCGCATTTTTCCAGACAAATCGGGAATGTAGGTCAAATATTCAAGCGTAATAATGGCAACAAATCGTGTCACATAGAAAATAAGCTTACTTATAATATGTAGTAATTTTTAATAAAGAAGAAACATTCATCAAAACAAAAGTTTTCAGCTGAGAATCAACATAAATTCTTCTCCTTCTTGGCTTAACGACCTACAAGGTCACACCAGTCATCGGATGGCTTACAGAACTTGTTGATACCAAGTAGTTGGATAGTCAATCCTCACTACTGACTGATTGCTTTGGATGGAATTTCATACCTGGTCCTGCTATGTGAAGACCAGCGCAGCTGTCCCACCTACTAGCAGAGAAATTATAAAGACATGCGAAAAATAGTTTACAATAATTTGAAGGAAAAGCTGACTTTTAATAATATTCTACACTACACATTTTGTAAACAATTTCACGTCTAAACGTTTTTCAGATGATCGTCGTTAAAGCTAAAAGCTATACTCTATGGTTGATTACCTAATGATGTTTACTAAATTCGTTACGGCGGAAAAGACCCGCCGTACTTCTCACGCACCTAATGCGAGACTCCTGTTTCCTATGATTATCACATTAGCTAAGCCATATTTGTTTGTATTTAGCCGCCCTCTACCACAGTGTTTGGCTGCTAAGCACACTCCCACCGCTACACAGGGTATCAGAAAAGGTGATCAAAATTTCAAAACTATGACCGTCAATGCCCGATACGATCGACCCTACTTGCACCTCACAACATTATTGCTCCATTTAATGCTGCTTGCCTTGCGAGCGGAGACTCTAGTGGACTAGTTTTAATCATTTAATCTGATAAAAACTAAAATTCATTTGGTGTACTCGCTCGCACGAAAACTGATCCCAAACTAAACAGTTATCTACGAATCCGCACCATCACGGCACGAGCATTATGTCAGAGTTGGGTAATGCTTATGCCCATGCTAATGATAATGTTTTCCGCAATGTACGTGAGGTAAGAATGGAAGCTTATTAACGAATATCATTAAGGTTCGATGGTATAATACACCATCGCCAAACTATTTGTAGCTTCCGAGATTTTCACTGAATATTCGGTGAAGCACGATTAAACAATATCGCTCTTTCCGGAATCAAATCTCGTCCGGATCATGTTCACCCGGTACTCAATGAGTGTCTAAAGTAATTGAAAATCATGCTTTCAGAGACAATGCTGAGCTAAATTAGCAAAGCCCTGTACGAGTCTCGTGATGTCCAACGTGGCTCCGGAGCATCAGCATACAACCTGATACACTCCAGGAAAGTCACACTCAGCATGGTACCGTGGGACAAAGAGTCGACGGGAGGTTTTGTTGGTCAGCAGTCGAGCCAGCCATTTTCTCCCACCAAAATTTAGTTTATAAACGCTCTTATTTGTTATGTAATTTTTTTTACGTGTTTTATTCCTTTCATAGCTAAATTCATACCTGTACATTTTAATTTACTTGTAAATTAAGGTAATTTAGAGTTTTGTAAACAATTTTAGGGATTTTGTAGCAAATCAATAGCTGAGTTATTCTATACATACAAAACTAACTTTTCCTTCCTTGTGCTTTAGTAGCAGCAATAATAAAACTCTTCATTTCCTTTGTACTGATCAGAAGGATCAATATCCACCTTGCATGCACCAATGATTTCTTTCATAGAAATTGTTTCACTAGAGAACTATGCTCGAGAGTCTCAACAATGTAGATATATTTTGCATTCGGACCATTGACCGAACACTTCAGGCAGAAGCGATGGATGCAGTTGCCTTGCGGTTCGTTGTTTTCTGCTTCAGAACTTTGCCTGATCCGTCCCTGACGTTTGATGAAGGAAAATGAAAGAAAATAAATTATTTGCATTTCGGTTTCCGCACTATCCGACAAATGATTGCGGTTGCATAATTGATGCTGGGCATCAGAACCAGATGCAGGCTGCAGACTCTTTTGCGGTAGGTACTCCGAACAACTTTATCTCGATCATTTGTTATGCTAATAGGTTGCTAAGTACTTGCATAGTTAGAAAACGATAAAACCGACCACACGGTGCTGGGCCTGGACGTTCGCTACAGCTGCAATGTTAAAAATGCATCCTTTTATCTTCAATCGTTTATTGTACCATTGTATTGCTGCACTCAGCTGTACGAATGCTTTGATGTTTCCTCAAGACTGCAATTCTGCTCTATGCTTGTTATGAAAGTTCTAAACACTGTCCACCAAGAATCTCTCCAGTATTTTCAAGAGATCTTTTTATCTTTGAAGATATGAATTGAAGTATGATTGTTGAAATAAAAGTTAATAAATAAGCTATAGAATAGCCGATTGTTTAATCATATGCCACCAAGCTTTTGTTGTTAAAATTACAAAGCAAAATTAAATAAAAAAGACCCCAATATCTCCCCGAACAACAGCGCCATGATCTCGGTAATTCAATGAATTCAATTTGGAACTTTATGCGACATGAGCCAATACACGACAAAATTATACACTACAGTTGGTGAGAGCAACTGTCACCCGTAATTAAAAACGTTACTGCATGAAACGTTATGAATGAGCAGTCCAACGTAATAAGCAACTTTCGTCAACATTTTCCTGCGGCTTTGTATGATGATTGAGCACAAGGCACAAACTTCTGGTACGTTACTTCACCTTCCACGACGCATAATATCATAGCAGAACGAACGGAAAGGGAAGCACAGTGATTAAAATTTTCCTGTCAGTTTGTCTACACTCTGTTTGGAGACTGCTCGGTTTGCGCAATGGAAAGGAAGGAACAGCACTGTCCATTACTGGAATGACAAGGTTCTGCTAGTCCTTGCACATGCACTTTTCAGCACAGACAAAGTTCATAACTCATTCGGATTACAGAACAAACAAAACAACAATTAGATTCAGATACAGGCCGGCTAAACACGTTAGAAGGTGACGGTGACAACTCTGTCCCCGGCAACATCTGTTTTGCGGGAAGATAACAATTAATTGTCAACCACGTGGCAATTATTTCCCCACTCAGCAGCAGAACAGTGTGAAGAGAGAAGTTTCAACTGCGCCGGGCTTGTTGAGTATCAGATGGGATCAAGACGTCTTGCAGATTGCCGAGCAGTCCGCAAAGGGAGAGTGAAGTTCATAAAAGCGAATGAAATTTACAGCAGCAATTACTGACCAAATTACATGTGGATTCATGGATGCAAATATTGCTTTACAACAAATTTTGCTGGCGCACAGGGTTTCCGAAGATTATCCCAACTGTTATTGTGTTAAAAAATTAGCACAAGAACTGCTGAAAATATGGCCTCAAGTCGTAACACGTTAAACTCAATAATTTACTATTTTATTATCCTGCATCTTTAATGTCATAAAACATAATTTGGCCTCTTATTGCTTCCGCTCACTCATACCAAGTCTTACTGAGACTAATTAGACTTTCCACATGTTTGTCAATATTACATCAGTTTTACATTCAATCATATTTAGAAAAATTTTAATTTATTATTGTTAAGCATCCACACTACATACAGTTTATCAAACATTCCCTCAGTGATACAGGTGCAGATGAAACTGTTACGAGACTGCACAGAGCATGGAAGCGTCAAATTTATGACCCATCAGATAACAAACTTTTATCACCAGAGAGCAATATATTTAAATTTTACACTTTTATTATCCTGCGATGATGCCTTCTTCTAGTGCTGATGCTTTTGCATCGTTCCATTTGTGTTACCGGCTGTGATACAATCTGGATGTTTGTCGCTTCCTGGTGCAACCACAAGCACCAGCGGCCCTTTGTTCGCATGCTTTAACGGGATTTCAATTCCAACAAGTTGCGCATGCAGATGCTAACAGCTGCAAGATAAATAGTTAGAGCTGTTGCAAGCTCTGCTCCAGAATTGCTGGGGCTGATTGCACCGCCACACACCAAAAATGTGTATTGATAATACGAGTAAGAAATGTTGATAGGAGAATTAGTTTTCAAATCAAAATATAATTACTTGGAAAATAATTACTTTTAATTTACAGAATAATACGCAAGGATTTTGGTCTAAAAAAAATTAACACTAATGTTGCTTCATTACAATGCTTTCTCTTTACCGTTGACTGTCCCAATAGCGAGCCTCTGGTGCATGCATTACACACTCACTTATTTATTACAAATATTAGTTTTCATCTCGTTTGAGTTTTGAGAAGGAAAAAAAAGGTTCCTAACTATCCAACTTTATCATATGACATCCCTCGTGCTAGGCTCCAAACATAACCCAATGGAGACACTACTGTTCCACTAACGTGAAACCGGAAGTGCATGGTGGTGGTTGCTAATGTTGAGCAGAGAACATTTTGTTCGTTTCGAGGTAATTGACTGCACTTTATCAAAGTTTACCCACGGCGAGTTTCTATGCACTGGTCAAAGGAGAGAAAACGCTTTCCTTGAATGCAGATGGGATATGAGCAGCTAGCTGAACCTATAAAGCACAAATTTTCATAATAAATAAGGAAGCACTGTGTAGCAAACTCTGTAGAGGATGTAGCTAGTTATGCTACAACACTCACTGACCTTAGCTGATGGAGAAAATATGCTTCTAACTTTTGAATGTGCTGGGCGTTGCGGGATATTTATTGATAGTCTATTCTTTTTATGACCTTAGCCATGTTAACCATGGCATGCGTTTGTTTGCGTGTTGATATGTATGCTTAGTATGTGTTATGAAAGAGCATAATTTCCATGTTCCATAGCAAATAAAGCATAGCTTTTATAACTTTTGTAGACCGGTGATGAGGCGAAAACTGAGCCGTTATTCACACGGCAAAACCGAGGTTCAAATCCAATTCGGACCGTTTCTCCGTAGTGAAGACTACGTGGTATTAACAAGTCCAGAAATCTAGTATAGACAAGAAGAAGAAGCTTTTATAACTTATGTACATGAACTAAGGTTTAATTAAATCAAAATTACTAAATTCATCCATATTACACAATAATTTTACACTTGAAAATCCTATCGTTCATTATGCATTCATTCTGTATGCTATTGCTTCCATCATTCCAAACATTAAATAACAGTTTTAGCAAAATAAAACCAGCAAAACTTTAGGCGGTGCGAAATTCGTGCCAGTAATTGGTGCCAATTATTTTTCCAACACGTACTAACAGTTGCAAAAGGTGATCAAATGAGTAAATTTCCGGAAAACCCCCCTTCCGTGACTCGGAAGGTAGCAGAGCAACCAACGCGGCCGAGAGTGCGATAACATTAATCTTAATAACTTGCTTTTTAATGGTGCCAGGTTTTAAAACTAAAGAAATTTATCAAAAGACCATCCTCAGCTCGTGCGACCATCAAAACGTTCGCACGGACGGGAGACGAGAGATCGGGCCGGCAAGATCATGCGGCAAAAGGCAGGAAATTTATGCACAAAACAAAGTGTAATTAACTTGTCAGGTTGCATGAAGTTTAAAATGCTACACCGCTATCACAGGCATCGATACATCCTAGGCCGCCGTGCTGTAAATTTTGCAACTTCTGCTGGCACACGTATGGTTGAAGCTTTGGTGTATAATGCTCGGTAAAAGTGGTCAGCTTTTCGTGTACTGTTGCTGTCGCTGCTGCTGCCCGTGCGCTGAACACGTTAACCTGGAAGCTTGCATTTAATGATTGCATAACGGCATGCAATTATTGTTTACACGAATGGGATATTTGCTTGCCCTTATGGTGTTTTATTACCACTCTAACGCCACGTTACTATAGTGTGCAAGGAAAACCTCTTCATATGGTTTGTCCGTATTTAAATAGTCAGGTGATTTGCTTTGAATCGCTTTCCTCATCGGCCAAGATTAGTGTTTCTTTTAACAATACTAATAATTTAAGCATTACGGCCAGGCCGTTTATCGGACTAAAAAAAGAACTAAATATTTTTATTTGTTCAGCTAAATGTTAAATTTCTCTTCTTCTTGACTTAAAAACCTGTTCTAAACAATACAAAACACTTATTGTAATCACATCAGATCAGATTGATAACTTGGGAGCTCAGCGAACATCAGAACATCAGGGGCCCAGAGTTTGATTCCCTAAAACGAGCTACTACTGCAAGGTGTCCATGTTACGAGGCACCTTGCACGAGGAAGCTGTCAGGATTTCCCTAGGCTACCGCCCTCCGTTAGATTCGCTACTGTTATGGGGAAAGAATTTCAATGGTATTTGAACTCGGTCCTGATGTGTGACGACCAGTGAAGTTAGTTTTAGAAACCATGTTACACTTTTTCCCTCAAGAGAACAAGCTTCAACCAAACTATTTTCCCCATCTTTCTGAATCATGTCTCAACCATGCTGGCTTGGTCATTAACGTTGCAGCATATCAACCGTGAGGAATATTTTATTTTCACACATCACCGATGTCGACGATGGCCCGAGCCGAACAGCAAGAACTTATCTAAAGGACTCAATTTGCTGTGGGCAGCAAAATTTATCGATCAATGATTGACGTGTTGATGCAGCAGCTGGTCCAAACCATCCATCAAGGCACCAATTCACGTCAAAAGCCATCCGACCACTAAAACGACACTCTACCGTGAGAGGGAGTGCAAACAGTTTAACACTCCAAAATGCGTACACGTACATCAGCGAGTGACATGCATGACAACAAATGAAAGTCAGCAGAGGATGGAGGTGATTTTTTTTTTTTTTGGTTCGTGTGTGTTTTAGAAAATGTTTTTCTCTTTCATGTGAATTGCGATAAGAAACAAAAAATGGATACGGAATAGTTTTATTCTTAAAAAACTCATACTAAAGCCAAAATAAAACTCCTTCGACCAATGCTAGTGCGTCCCAAAATACAATTTGCTAGCACAGGTTGTTCCTCAAAACAACAAAAAAGAATAGGTAAATTAAGGACCATTCAGAGAGCCACAAAAACACTTATTGATCGTTTGAAACCCCCTGGTAACTCCTGGTAACTCCTGGTAGAGTTACCAGGAGAAAACGCAAGAAACTGCCACCAGATCATAGTTAAAAACATAGTTTGCACCGAACTACGCAAATATATTTTTATAATGCTCCAGTCCGGGCAGGGCATCGGCACCGGTCGTTTACACGGTTGAACTGGGGTTCTAAACCCATCCGGGTCTTTCCTCGGTAGTCAAGTAAGCCATTCAAAATTTGAAAAAATAGTTTAAAGTTACAGGTTAGAAAAAAGATTTAGATTCAACAGCTTTTCTGAAAATTATTCCCCAACTTTCTTCGTACGATACTACTTTGCGCCTGATTTCCACGCTCAATTAAGTGTCTTTTTATCCTTTTTATCATCGTCACTTGTTTATATGTTACCTGTCCTCCTTTTCTCGCTTGACATCGTGTTTGCATTTATTTTAACGTCCAATCTATGTTTTCAAGTAAATCCCTTATATATTCTTTTCTAAGTTCAGTCTGTATCTTAATCCTAGTCTATGATTATTTGTTTTTAAATCAATTTGAGCAGAAATAGTGACCAGTTTTGTTGCAATGTAATGTAAAATTTTAGCAGCATGTCGTCGCTTTATACTGATTATTTTAATAAAAAGGAAGCAAAGTCAATAACCATCTCAAAAGAATACTTTTTTTGCAACATCCTTAACGCAACAGTACCACGTCTTTCGTACAGCTTGTAAAGCAAACATACCCTGGCCGTACTGAACCTTTAACCATCGTACTAGAATGAGCACACAGTTCTCGATTAATTATTGTAATTAGCAATCACATCGATCATTGCTCCCTGTCGTGTGGGTGAAGAATTTCGTCCATAAATCTTACCACTGCTTATCGCATGTATAAGAATCTTATTACGGGTGATGCCGCATACAACAAACAGAAAACTCGCACTTTGTTGGAAAGGTTCGGGCTCATGGATGGTGGCGGTGGGATCAGATTTAAGTATTTACGTGAGATTGTATAGACCGGCCCGGACCGAACCTTTCATATCTACTTAAAACAAGGTGTGGTCCGTGGGGTTATATCTTTATTTAGATTGCGTGCCTAACAAATGACTACTTTACATGGGAGGTGATTTATGCTACCATCCTGGGGTCATGTTTATCGTGATATTCATACAATAAATCGTTCCATCAAAGTTTTGCTTTCATTTCGCACTCAGCGCTAAGCTTCTGTCCTCAAATATTCACACGTACACTTTTAGAAGGTTGAAAAATAAAAAAGTGTATTTAAAATAAAATTATATAAGTCATACAAAATACGTACCAAAGTTTATAACCAAAAACCGTCCACATTTCAAGGTGAGATTGAATTTTATAGGTGGTAAAATTACTTGACATTGACTCATTTCTTTTGCTTCTAACAGGTTCTAACTAGTACAAACTATTGAAAAATTCTAACATTCACCATTTTGTTTCAAAAGAAATATCAGAGTAACACTTCACTACATTCATTACTACGAAGGTGTAAATAAGTATAAGGCAAAACTAGCCCATAAATATGTTGTACGTAAACCTAATTAAGAAATACATGCGGTGCACCAGCACAACAATGACCAGTGATATATTTCACCAAAACATCTCGATAATGTTTCCATTTCCAAACTCATCAGGCGCACAGTTTAACAAATCTTCCAAAAAGATGTGCTTGATTCCGGTTCCGGTCAGACCAACCAAACATCGACCAGGGCTGGATGGCAGAGTTATGTTCATGGACTCGTCGATGTCGGTGTACCATGTAGCTATTATATCTGTATCGCCTGGTCAAAACACCAACCATTGTTTGTGTTACTGTTGATTGGAAAATGCATTTCCTCCGGTAAATGTTATGTCGGCAGAAGCGAAGCTGATGTACATCCGGTAACCGAACCACAGAATAAAATGTTAACCTAAATTGAACATATTTTACCGCTCTGTGCTGCATGTAACAGGAGTTGGCTTTGGACTGCTGTAGGGTGACAGCCTTAAAACATACAACATCCAGACTCGTTTTCGTTGCGATTAGGTACCAAATGAGCGTTGAAACGGTAACCACAACACGAAAGCCACAGGTTCATGCTGTTTGAGTAGCATGTTGCAGTTTACTTTTGTGAAAAAATTATGCTCTTCTCAGTGACTTGTTTGCACGAACATCGAAATAGTAATATTTATAGCAAACGTATGAAGATCATTTGGTTAAAAAAATAAATTGTTATTAGCAAAAGTACTGCAACACTATTCCAAAAATGCTTAAAATCGACCGAAGATCTTAAAAGATTACCGCAGAATGTCTTTGGCATCCACTTAAATCACGTTTGAACTTCGTTTAATGCTTAACACACTACATGAAGCGAGGCTGATTCTATTTGTACATCTAAATCTCATCTCAAATGGTTTCGTCATTTCTTCGCCAATGTTAGACACACCACCCAGGTGCGACCTTACCACAGACATGTGCCGAATGAGAATCCTTTGATCAAAGGTAACGAAAAATGCTGATTTTGGTTTTGAGCAAACGTAGCGCGCAGGTAGCAGAGACAGTGCCAAACCGACAGCACGGTTGCTCCTGCACACGGCAAAGAAAACCGAGTGAATCACTTTGCAAGTTTCATTCCCGTAATTCCCCAAGAGGTTCCCACCCCCGGCATGAGAAGCATTAGCGGGGACGAGCGCTGTAATAGAAACTGGTAGGCAAACAGTTTCTTTCATTTTCCCATCCGTGTTCAGTTCCATTTCTTTAGTCGCTTCTTCACCTCGTTTCATTTTCCCCGGCGTGCTGTCAAACGAGCGCAGATTTGTAATGCAAGCGGAACATTGGAAAACTGCTTCACTCGTACTTCATGAGATCACTTTTGCCCCGACCCAATCCGCTTTGAACTCGTTCAACCGTGAAGCGAGCATGTTATACGTTCGAAATCATCTGAAAGGCACCCAGCTCAAGATGCTTTCACGGCATTTTATTTTTCCACCCATTTACGTAACATTCACCGGATACCGTGAGGAACGAGTGGTAACAAAAAAGTTAAACGATCGGTTGATACCGATGCTTTACGCAGCTTTGTTTGATTTGGGTTATGTACAATGGTGTCTTTATACTGATGAACTTGTGCTATTTTGTTTGCTAAAAGTTTAAAATTCAAATCAATTAAACCAATTATCAATCAAAAGATATAATCTAAAAAAAATCAATAAAAGATGGCTGTGCTCCAACCGTTTTTCCAATCAATTTGCAAAGGAAAGTGACACCAAACGATCAAACGATTTTTTTAATAAAAAAACAAACCACCAATGACTAAAGCCAAATGAGCGCGGCGCCGCCTGTTCAGCAATAAAACTCCGTTTATGATTCGAACCAACTATCGGCGATGAAACAACAAACAAACAAACAACAAAAAAAAGCCTTATAAACTGATTTGCTAATTGGTGTTCGCGCGTGATGGTTGGCACCGTAAACATCGATGGTGGCAATAAGTGAACGGTGTTAATGATTATTGATATTTTGATTTCCCCGCAGCGCGTACCTTGATCGTGTTTTAATTGGCTAATGATTGCGAGTGGTAATTTAGACCTAAATAATTTTAGCGCATGTTATCGCACACGATGCATTGCAAACATTTGCTTTCTTTCCCATTCTTCAAACCCAATACGCAGCGGCCGGTGAAGCGCAGGGTAGATTCTAAATTTTATGTGCAAAACATTAAACCATTATCATCTGCTTATCGGTTTTGCGCTGGACTACATCATTAATCTAATTAGCTTTGTACACATTACGACGGATAATAAACCATTCTACGATCTGTATCTTGAGTATATGCAGTACAAAAACAGCAGTGGATTGTTTTTCAATAGTTAAGTGAGCTGTCAAAAAATACGTTAAAATGACATCAAACCCATATCAAAGAGTGAGTAAGTTCCACTACGAGAATTGATTTTTTATTTCCATTGTTTTCTGCAAACCCCAGACAAGTCTTAAATATTTCAACACAAATAAAATAACAATAAGTACAAATAAAATTGGAATCAGAGCTGACTTCAAAACAGGTTTTAAAATCGAAGTAAACAGCTTAAACAATGGTTGCGTTTAATAAAATCACACCTCAGCCTGACCAAAGCATTGCTTCTTTTATAAAGCTCACGATTGCAAAGGAAGGAGAAGATTTTCATTGAGACGGAGCTTTAATGGAGTTTTATCAGGAGCAAAACTTTGAAATTTATTTGCTATTTTACTGTTTGAAATAGTAAAGCTGAAGTTTATTTCTTTCACTAGCATTTTCACGAGGGTATATAAAATAACGAAATAAAATTTAGTAATTACACATGATGCCCACACAAGCCCGGTTTCAGATTTATCGTTAAACTTTTAAATTGTACAAGTATTATGATGCGCAAAATACTTTTCGTGTTTTACTCGGCCAGTTCCAGTTTCCAACATATACCTTTGCATCTTCGGCCTTTCGATAGTTATCCATGCTGCTTAAACGGATATGGATTATGGCATTATTGCAATCGGATGAAGCTACCCAACAGGATAATCCTTTTAATTGCATTCGTTTTGGATTGAGAAAGAAGATTGCTTTCCGTGTTTTTTCTTTATGCAAACCCAATTCAATTAACTTTTATAAAATCTTCAATCGAATATGGATCGCAAAAACACGGTAAGTAATTTTCACACAACATGGGTTGAGAAACATTATAAAAAAGTTATAAGCACAAACGTAAAGCATCCCATGTGCATTTTTGGAAAATTTAGACATGATATACGTTTATATGTCACACTCACAGCATTCAAATTTATGACAGAAACATTAAGTTATGCACTTACCTGATAAACTAATATGTCCCTTTATTCCTTTTGGTTTATAAGGATAATTTTATGTTCTCGACATAGCTTTTGATTAAATTTGACAACTTTTCTTAAAATTCTTATCGACTTTATGATCTTTTTTAATACGCCTTTGAACTATCAGATGTCGTTTTGAAATGCTTTCTTCACATAGAAGCAAACCAAAAAATAGCAATTAGGTGCACCTCTCCAATCGTTTCATGTACTACAAAAGAATGTTTATTCCTGCGTAAAAGAATCTTTACAAAACCCACACAAAAAAATATTTGAAAGAAAACATGATGATTAATTTTGCGAAAGAGCACTTAAGATGGTGCCACAAAACATCACAATTAAATTAAGAGTGAAAAGGGTCAAAGGAATAGAACACAATAATTCCCATGGTAGAAATTGTAACGTTAAAAACTGTATCGCATGCCACATTTATGTCACTCTGAACCATTTCAGTCGATACCATAGAAATCCAGGAGCAATTTTGTAACGCGCCAAGAAAATAATGTCAAATAGTTTCCACGCGTTGGTATCGAATAGGAAGGTCCTTTCTGCGTTGGAAGTATCTTTCCGTGACACAGTACATAAAAAACTAATAATCACTCAATAAATCATCAATAAAATTCAAACAAGCTGATCAATGATGAATCATCATAGTTGGTCTACGATTTCGTGTTCCACTTACGTTTCCAACAACGTTTAACAACAAATTAACTCAAACAAAAGAAAACTATAAATTGCATTCCATTAGCCCATTTGCTTAAATAATAAAATTCAAAAACAATCACATTTTCCTTGTGATGCCAATTTTTCTATTTATAATTTTTCCCATTTGATCGTACCTATTTCATCTCGCGAACGTGCTTAAGTTCACAACCTTTCATCTCCATAACATCTCAAAGGCACTTTTCAGCCATTTGAATGACTGTAACGTTGTATCCAAGTGGCCAAGTGGGGTTTCTCTCGCGATGCACCGAGAATGGTTTTACACTTAAAAACACGCGCCAATCGAGCCATAAAATTCCATTCCTACACTCAAGCAATGAAGAGCGCTTGTACAAGAGAAAACTGCACAACCGTTCAACGTGCCCGCATTTCTCGAATTCGCTTGGTTTTGGACGTTGGACCAAGCTGGCGGAAGAAGGTGAACGATTTTTACAGCAAAGCATAATGAGCTCCGAGGTTGCAGCCACTCCAGGATGGAATTGAGGCATGAAGTGGCACTTGCAAACGAAAGTGACGCGAATAGAAAGACAGTGTTGGATCGGATCGTTTGAATTGCGTTTGAGTTTGCGTTTAAGTATGCTAATTTAAGAAGGACAAGCCAATGACGAAGTATGATTAAAAAAAGGAATGATTGCAAATTACTGCAAACACAGTCAATAACGTGGTGATTTTGATTTAAGAAACAACAGTGACTAATCGCTTGTCAACTATCCAAAAATTTAATAGATTCGTACCTATTAAAGCATTAAAATAATATTTTGTTAAGATGTGGGGATCAGTTTTTTGGTTTTTATTCCATTTTGGAATCGAAGTTTTGCTACTTCATGACTGGCTGCCAGTCGACTGATGATGAGACAATCCCGTTCGTCCTAAGGCCACGAGGCTGACCCAAACAATCATTATGGTTCGCACGAATGAAACTGTTAGAAAACGAGCGGATTCCTTTGCCTTTTCAGTGTAGCTGAGCTTTCCTTTATTACCAAGCTCCTACAGATGCAATAAAGAGCCAAAAAATTAGTCCGCTGTTCGCGCGCGCTTATATTAGTTTTACGATCTTCGTCGAAAACTAATCCGCTCGTGATTAGTTTTTGACTGAATCGATCGTTCCCTAACTGATCTCGGGGCAGGCTCGTCATGCCCTTTTCTGATCCTTCTTATCTCTTCTGTTCTTCTTCGTGCCACCTAACTGACAGGGAGTTGGGAACCTTATAAAGTTTCCAAAAGAAACTATTTAAACTATTCTTGCCTAGCTCATCAAAATTAATTGTTCTCGAAAGCCTTCCATCAAATCACTAAGCAATATAATAAAACTAAGCATCATCCGTATAAGAAATGTAAAGAAAACATCATCCATACCAAACACAAAGAAAATAATATTAGAAAAAGTTTAATGGTAAACTCCTTCTCCACCGCTTGTACAGTGTTCGTTAAACTGGAGTTTAATGAGCAAAAATCTAAGACAAAAGCACAAAAATATTCCCCAGTACTAAAACTGATCAATAACGTGGAAGACCTGTAACGATGAAAAATAACATAAATCAACCCTTTCTGTTGTCCTCGAAACCATGACAAGCAAAACAATAACTAGAACCATATCGGTCATTAAATATTTGCTTCAAAAATAAAATATTTACAGATTTTACAAAACAAATCTCACCCCAAGGTACCACAACACCAATCCAACCAGGACAAATTTGTAACAAGAATATAGTTCTGAAAAAGTCACAAATAACCACCAATAATAGCGTTCCCTGTAGGTTATCTTCTTAAGAACTCCCGCGTTAGCAATCGATGAAAGCGATGGCAAACGAAGCATTCCTGCCCGTTATTGATCGAAAGGGGGATTGGTTTTCATCTGGCATGACAAATGTCTCTCAATTTGCTCCGTAATCAACCGAAACGTCCGAAGCGTTCAAAAGCACTGGGCGCCTCCATCGATGCACGGTTGTAGTAGCTGTCGGGTATGGTTATACCATGGATATGCTGCATCCGGAATGAAATGTCCCGTAAGAAAAAATGTAACGTTCCATTGATCTCCAATCCCGTTCCTCTCCACTTCAGTACGATCATCATTCTTGTACAATAACGAGTCTGCAGGGCTTTGCTACCTTACGAACGATACTGACCATTGTCAACTTTATAAACTATGACAAAAAAATCACCCTCTAGTCCAACTTGCTGTTGTTGTTGGTTGGTGTAAATTCGAAAGTATTTCACATGCTGTTCATCCGTTTTCTTGGCACTGCATTGAACTATCCTCAGCTTCAAATCACCGGAATTTAGTTTACAATGAACATTTGCAACGACTCTTTGCATTATTTGGTGTCATGTGGCCAAACTGTCAAGACGTGCAGTGTTGTCCGGTTCTGTGATTGCTGTGCTGAATAGAGTGAGTGTTAGTTTTTGAAGGAGGAACATGAATGAAACATAAATCGACATTATTTACGACGCGATCGAAACATCGATTATGTGGCCTTTCGTACGTTCTTCGAGACATGAAAACATGATTCTTTTCCACCAAAATCTACCAAATATACCAGCCAGAGAGACATCCTCGTGAATGGTGTTTAGTAAAATGACAAACCAAAGATATCCGGTTAGCTTCTCTAATCATCCAGAACTGTTTGTGAAAGTTTTTCTGTCCGGAACGTCATGCACCAGCAAAACGAACACCCAGCAACACGCTGTTCCTTTGCTTGCATCGGATGTTGGTTAAACCCCATAACACAAGAAAAGAAACATCCTTTCCGGTGGTAAGAGATAATTTTACCTTCCGGCATGTGTGTGTGTGTGTGTGTGTGTGTGTGACAGGATACCCACCGGTTGGTCAGAAGGTTGGTCTGCCTTCCGTTGTCCGCACATCACACCTGATACTGAACTGAACGGAACTGTAAGATGTCAAAAAAGTTTTTACGGGTAGCTTCCGACGAGAAAGTTTTGTAGTCAAAAAGGCAAAGAGAAGGTGTCTTTACACCTAAAGGACAAGCAAATATGAAATCTTTTCTTTTGTTGTTTTCGAGGGCAGGAACTGTTTTGCTACACTGTTTACCTTTTAAGTGCTAAATCTTTGAACGTATTTTGGTTTGAGTTCTACATCGGTATATTAATGTAATAACTAGACAAATATTTTGTGAGTTCTTTTATCACGTTGACCGCGCCAATCTAAACGTGCCAGTCATCTCATCGGTAACAGCAGACAACGAATGGCTCATGTTCATCGGATGCCGCCATGTGGACACGCGCCAGGTGCAGTTAGCTAATAGGGCAACAGTTGAGGCGAGTTCAATGTAAGCAATTATCTGGAAAAGTAAACTTTGTATTCAAAAAACTCTGGGGCGCTTGCATTAGTGAATGAAGCATTTTTTTTTTCAAAGGTGTAAGCTTTGTGTCCTGGGGCGGCCTGGTGGTACAGGCAACAGCGGCAGCGTTCTTCAAACGGCAGGACCGGTGTTCAAATCCTATCTGAACTTTTCCCCCGCAGTGAGGATTGACTATCGAACTACGTGGTATACGCAAGTCTAGTAAAAGCCATTCGATGGCCGGCGTGACGTGGTCCGACCGTAACGGCAATGTAATTAAAAAGTAGTAATGATAAAAATTTTAATAAAAAATGTGCCAGTATCTATTACAATACATTGCAATTTGTGTTGTTATTAGAACATGTAATGAAATTGCCATCGCCATTATAGTCAATAACATAAATCATGGCAGTTTGAAGCATTTACTCAAAGCTTCACACATGTTTCAACAAAACTATCATCGTACGTGTGAATATGTGTTCTTACTCCAAAGTTTTATCTGAGTGTATGCTTATGTAGAGAACTGCTCGAAAGTTTGAAATGTCTTGTTTATGTACTGTCTGCCTTTTGCATGGAAAACAACAAAGTCTACTAAGTTTATGGAAGTGTATGCCTCCTTTTCATATACTTGAAAGTTTGATAATTGTTTCAATCAATAGAACCATCTGAACCATTAATGTGTGTGCGCTTGAAAATGGCTGCATGACGACAAAAAAAATCTACTTTTACTCTAAAGGCTACTAAAATATGAAGATTATTTACAAGAATGTATGGTTTCGGTGTTTCATTTACCAAACAACATAATGAAAACTCCACCGTTTAGATTATTCCTGACACTGCCGGTGACAATTTACGAGCGTCACAGTGAAAATATTTGATTGAAGACGCTCGTTTTGTCCGACGCTCCAACATCAAGGGCTCTTCTTGTAAACGAACGCTTTAGGCCAGGCCACATCCTGGCTGCATGGAATAATATCCTGCGTTTGGTTCGGCCCAAGCGAACGTGAAATGGAAGAAATGTGATGAAAATTTTCGGTGATGATAAAGCTATATTGTCAAACCGTGTGACGCTTGCCAAGGTAGAGCAACGAGCGGTTCGATATTAAACCAGAATGAGAAGGTGACGGGCAGCTGGGGTGAAGTCAGCACGCTCGTTTGCTTCCGTGTGAAGGCTTATACGCTTTTTAGCTACGGTGTCGTTCCATTCCATGATGCTCCGGTAGAAACTGTTGATGCTTGTGCAAAACAAGCTATACAAAGCGTTGGCTTTAACCTAGCGTGCACTCCTCCATGTCCAGAAGGCGAGCCAACTGCATCTCGGGCTTTTGTGGTGGGTTTGTGGACTGCGGATATGAAGCATTTTCCTTAAAACCCGTGGATGTATGCTACTTTTCATGTAATGGCAAAGCTTTCTCTCCTTCGAAAAAAGCCACTGTGGCTAACGGGTGTGGAAACTCCGGGAGAACTTTTCGTACCCTGCGCTTTCGACAGTCATCGATTGAACGGGTACAGCCTGAGTGCCTGCAGTTTTCATCATCAGTCATTGGTGGAATTTGTGGCATCCTTGATATGCTGTAATGGCAAGGGAGTACTGTTGCTTACTTTGCTTTTGGATTCTTGTATCGTTTCATGGCGTTGCATTTTGCGCTATGGTTCATAAATCTTGTGTGATCAGACGGCACAGTAAGCGACAGTGAGCTACAAAAAAAACACAAACTATATGTAGAACTTCACAGATTTTACGTATAAAAAAGCATGGGGATGTAAGTGAAACACACCCAACTAACAGAAACCGTCTAAAAAATAAGCTAACTACGCTCAAAATGTGCTCAGCTAGGGAAGTTTTTGCGGTAGGACTGTGGCGGTCATTGAAATTTTAATAAAAGACGACACCTTGTAATTTAAAATACTATAAAAAACACCAACCAGTAAACCGTAGTCTACGAACCTGTGCCGCATTGCTTTAAGTTACTTTTCTTTTCGTGTTAGCTTTGGTGACACGAACAAAGTAGATTTAAAACATTGACTTAAACCTTACCATCGACAGCCTACTTACCCAAAGGATGATGTAAGCAGCGCAAAAAACAAAAATACGGCGTCCATTTATGTCCATCACATTATTGATCAACTTTTCGAACAGCAAAGCACTTCAGATTCTGTAATTAATGTTATCAGCTTAGCTGCAGCTGGAATGAGTATCGACCGTTCCTCGGGAAAAGCTTAAAGTCCCAAACGCGAAGGTGTATTTTGGCGTTGTAGTCGAATACTTCTGGCAACAAGAATCGCTAAATCCTCAGCGTTAACTTTCCCCCCGCACACACACACTCACAAATTGAGGTAAGGTCGGAGGAGTTAACGAAGGATTCGAGTTGAAGGTGAAAAGAATTGAGGGTCATAATTTTTCCCCACCCGGATTGTACGCGACCGTTAACGAATATACCTTGTTCTCGAATGTTCGTGTTACCCCGTTGTTCCTCGCACCAGGACACTTTATCATGCTGATGTTTCGACGTACACCTGCACAACAAACCGTTTGGTGTCGGTGAATAAATTATAATTTTGTTTGCACTAGGGATTCGCGCATTCACAAATCGGTGCTTGGTGGTGGTCGTTGAGAGTGTGCTGTCGCTTGGTTGATAGCGTTGTGTCTCCTTTTTTTTTTGCTTTCCTTTCTCTGCTTTCTGGTTCTGTGTTTCTTTCCGTGTGCGACGAGCCAAAACAGACATTTTGCACCAGTAGAACAGTCGTCGTCGTGCATTCTATTCGCCGTCCAATTGTTAAGTGCTTTGTGAACATTAAACCAATTTTCCCTACACCATAAGTGAGGGACCGTGTGGATTCGTTCATGCTGTTGCGATTTTTGAAAGTGAGTCAGAACTTTTCCACCGAAATATACCATAAGCTTGACCAAGAGTTTTTGGTTAAATCCAATTAAGAGTGCCACTGCCTCAATACAACAGATGAGGAAGAGCAGCTCAATTGCTAGTTTCAACAAATTATAGTTCATTAAAATTGTTTGAAATTAGGCATATAACTACAACAAAATTAAACAATAATCAATTTATCAACCGTCATACTAAAATATACCAAACAGTAACATTTGAACTAAATAAATTAATAAAAATACTTAAAAATAAACAAATGAGAAAAAATAAATCCTTGGTCTAACCGTACTCTTAAACGACTCAAAAGTGATCGTAAACGGACTCAGAAACGGCAACATCGTAACCCAAGCCTATCAAACCGACAAGCAGCTCGTCTTGCACTTCGAACTTACAGGGCATATACAATAATAGGCATCTGTATCACCTATACGTATCTCGTGATCAGCGTGGCCTTCGAACGAGTCCAGCTAGTTTCTGGTCTTTCATGAAAGCTAAGCACAATAACAGCTCATGGCCCCCATCACTGCAATACAAAGGAATCATTGCTACTAGCGATGTTGATATTTGCGAAACATTTGCAAAAAGATTTTCTGATGTTTTCCAACCACAAACAACAGACTCCACATTTGTCAATCATGCCATCAGCAACGTCCCTCAAGATTGTATCGACTTACAGCACCTCGACTTCAATGAAAATACAGTTAAAACAGCATTGGCAAAACTAAAAATCTCTAACAAACCAGGACCAGATGGCATTCCTGCAGTAGTCCTGAAATCTTGTGCAATACTCCTACAAATATTTAAACTGTCTATTGAAAATGAGATTGTTCCTGCGATATGGAAAACATCGTGGATGGTACCGCTGTATAAGAAAGGGGACAAGCATCTCGCTACCAGTTACAGGGGTATCACATCCATGTGCCCATGCATGAAAGTTTTGGAGATAATGGTTCGCGAATCGATCCTGCATGCTTCAGCCTGCTACATTGCGAAGGAACAACACGGCTTTATGCCCAAGCGTTCCACCTCGACAAATTTGGTGCGATTTGTATCCGAGTGTGCGAACTGTATGGACCAGGGCATACAGATGGACTGTATCTACACTGAGCCAAGGGCAGCTTTCGATAGTATATCCCATGAAATACTTCTCCGTAAGGTCCATTTGTTAGGCTTCTCCATCAAAATCACAGCATGGCAGAGCTCATACCTCCTCAACCGCACATATCGCGTTCAATTTGGCCAACACACCTCTCGTCCTTTAACCAGCACCTCAGGGGTTCCACAAGGAAGCATCCTGGGACCGCTTCTATTTATCCTGTTTGTCAATGATCTGTGTTCTGTGTTACCTAACGATTCTTACCTTCTATACGCTGACGACGTGAAATTGTTTATCCCTGTAAAAACTACTGACGACTTGCTGTTACTGTTTTTAACCTGTGGTGCGTCCAGAACTCATTGACGGTTTGTACAGAAAAGTGCTTTGTGGTGTCTTTCACTCGGACGCGCTCAGCTGTTAGGTACGAATATCAGATAAATAGCGTCAAGATAGCGAGAACTAAAGAAATGCGTGACCTAGGCGTTTTGATTGACGATAAGTTGATTTTTAAGCATCACTATGACAACGTTATTAACCGCGCAAATAGAACACTAGGTATACTGTTTAAATCGACCAGGGACTTTAATGACCCATATTGTCTAAAATCTCTGTATTGTTCGTTGGTTCGCCCGACGCTAGAATACTGTTCTATTGTGACTTTTCCTTATACTGTTATATCTATAAGACGACTTGAGACAATAAAGAAAAGGTTCACACGATACGCCATAAGAAAGCTAGGTTGGGCAGACGGATCCTTACTACCACCCTACAATCAACGTTGTCTTCTTCTGGGCCTAGAAACGTTAGAAGTCAGGCGCAACAGAGCTCAGGTTATCTTTATAGCAGGACTACTACTTGAAACCATTGATGATCAGTCACTAGCAAATAGGATTTCTTTTACTGTCCCGCGACCGGTATCAAGACAACGACAAATGTTGCACGAAGTACGCGCTAACACAGTATACGGTACTAACGCCCCGATTAAGGCCATGATTAGGCGTTTCAATCAATGTTCGTGTCAGTTTGGTTTTACGATGTCTATGTCCCAATTTAAAAGTTCTCTGCGTTTATTTTAAATTCTTGTAAAACGTCTTAGCCATTGCAAGCGTGTTTGCCTCGTTAAACCGTTCTCGGTGGACGAATTAATTAATAAACAATAAACAATAAATAAATAAATACATTTTAAAACTCATACTATTTTAATCCAGAGCTCTAAGAGCCCTGTTCATAGTTTGAGTTTACATCGACGGTATCGGTTGAACAATCCCCAAACATGGTAAACCTAAAACAAGCAAGGAGCACTTGAACAATTTAATTGACGTGCGCTGCATGTGTGGAGTATATGCTTAAGATTTCAATGTAAGATACGGTGGCCGAAACGAAGCGAAACAATCGATCGCTCGATAGTCGAACTTGAGCTTACCATGGTTCATTGAAAACGATGATAATGGCACTACTTCCGTTAGACTTTATCGGGTGAATAACAATAAAATTGATTTACTTACTCGAATGCCCTTTTTTTACTTACGCTTATAGCATTGGCAATCGAGTTGAAATACTTTCCATTATCCTCCGATTCTGTTTCTTAAGAGCGTTCGTTTACACTGCTTGCAACATAAGATAAAGCGAACAATAAAACATGTGGGTGCTTGTGAATAAAGGTCAGCAATGCATCATCGTAAGTAATTTGCTTCCCATTTATTGGCTGCTTTCACATGGCGTACAAGAATAAAATTGATTAATGACCTTAGACAAAAAGGACAACAGCCGTTTGTGGTAGGAATGTACTTTCAGGCATGTTTTTTTCCCCTTTGTTGATATGCCTTTCCTCGTAATGCAGTTTGTTCTTAACAAACCAGATGTTCTGGACAGCATCTAACAAATTAACAACTGATACCATTTCAACTGTCACAATGGTAGGTATAATTCTTGAGAATTCTATCAAAATTTACCTTCAGGTTTTGCTTGCACGATATTTGCACTACAAATTAAGTCACATTTTTTACCATCAAGAATCTTTATTGCTTAGGTGCTTATGAAAAAGCGACCAAAATCACATGTTCAGATTTTCGAAGAAACGATCGCCTGATGAAAATAAATCCGATTGTTGGTTCATGGCTCCAGCTAATTGTGATTGATGTTGGTAGAAGGAAAATTCAAGCTAGCACATCTAAACAATCCAATCTCGCAGGTAAGAATCAAATTACCTTCCAACACATGCATCAATCACCTGTTTGCTGCTCTGAAGCCATTTGCTACGAGCGAAAGACATTAGCAAAGGATGCATGCAGCAAATCGTTACTCTACACCAAACGTAACACACACACACGGCTTGACATTTCAGGCGCAATTCTATCCAAATACAATCCGGGCCCCAATGCACTGCTACCGTTGCTCATAACTCACCGTATGTATGCTTCGCTTCGTTCATCGCCATAAACTTCCGTCGATGGTAATAAAGGCGGCAAAGGCAATAAATATTGATTATAGCAGGGTGCGAATTTTGTGAAAAGTTTCACGTGGTTCAAGTTCACCTTACAGATATTTGAGTTTTTGGGTTCTGACAACGCAATGATTTTGATACACATTTTTACATTGGATCGTCCAATCCATGCTGCAAGCTAATTGCTCAAAGAAGTGTACGAAACTTATATAAAAAACTATTCCATTTATGGTTCCATGTAACCAGGTAATACAATTTACATTGCGTTTTTATAAAATGAATCACTTGAAACGAGTACTAGTACGGAGACAAGGAGTTACTTACTTATTTATCAGGAACTAAAAACACTTGGCAGTTTAGGCGTGCTGTACCTATCCTCGATACCACTGACGGTCTAACGCCATCTTCTGACTATCAAATATCCTGACTTTTTTGACACATCAACGCCAACATTCCATCCTCACTAATCCTTACACACCCCTACGACCCTTGTGGACAAATTAAAAATATTTTACTGACTGGATCGCTTTTTGTCATTCTAATGACATGACCAGCCCATCGGAACCTGACGAGTCTAATACTTTGTATGATGATGCATGTATGTTGAAGGGTGGTCCTCAGCTCGTAGAGGCGTGTATGAATACTAGGACTATAGCATCAGCTTCGTAAATCATGGGAGATTTTTCTTCAGGCTGCAGTATGATCGAATAGCCTTTGCAGAATTGCACGTAACACAGAATATATATATTATTGTTTGTGCTAACTGTTGACCACAGATAGATGAAGCTTTAAAAGGTTTAAGTATTTAAAGGTGCGATTAGGTATGTATTCATCATCCCTGTTTATATTACTGATTGTAAGCTGTTGGTGCCGTCTGCATTTTGGGTTTCTCTCGGCAAACTCTAAACAAACGTTTTGTGACGTTTGTACGATTGTTACGAAATTTATTCTAAATTGAAAGTCTCAAACCAACTGTGTTAACCTGAACTTTGCCGTCATATCCGGTTATTATCGGTGAAGCGATAGTAGCAGTATAGCTACTGCTCTGCAATCTTATACAATATTTACTGCACGAATACTGTTGTATCGATTCGAATAAGTCGTATTTTTAGCGTTAATACGAAGGTCAAGTGGCAGAGTGAATAGAGACGCTGGTCTTCACATGGTTGTACCGGAACCGAATCCCAACCGGATCGTGCCCCCGCTCGTGAGGACTGACTATTCTTCTCATTCTTCTTCCTGGCTGACCTTCCCCTGACCCTGGCTCTGACCTTTCTCAGGGTTGATGACTTCGTTTTGTCATCACGAAGTCCACCCAATCCGTTTCCAGAAAACTCGGTCCTGGGCTGCATTCCTCATACCACGGCTGAATCCGACCAGGTGCAACTTCGCCTGATCGAGCCAACGATCTCTCCATTTGTTTTAGTGAGTAGTGGTTGCATGCCGGCCAGCATGACCTAAAAGGCCGTTAAGCCAAAAATAAAAAGAAGAAGAAGAATATTGTATGCCAGTTCATGCTATCTTTTATTTTACTTTTGTAGTTTTCTTTAACCATATTTAACCCTTTAACTGTCTCGTGATTTTGCAAACAAACATCGGACCAAACTGTTATCCCTTTACAGTCCAATGTTTGTTTCAGCTCAAACTCAAAAAAATATAATTCACGAACAAAGTACGCATTTCATCCACACCGGATTTTCTTTCGATTTTACACAATTTGTTTCTATAGGTTTGAATATGTTTTTTTTTTTTTTTTCGTTAGAACGGCCTGCCCGCCCGTATTGCTTGACTTATGAATACCACGGCATTGAGAATAGTCAGTCCTCACTACGAGGGGACGGTCCGGATGGGATTTGAATCCCAGTCCTCCCGCCTATGCCGCCCTCACCACCGAGCCGCCCCACTTGATTCTGGTTAAACCACAGCATATTATTTGTGCCACAAATTTTGCTAATGTCGTGTGCCACTGTGTTTACTACATTTTATGCTTTGGATATGATGTCATAGGGCAACTATTATTGCCATAAAACTCCTCTCCTAATATGATTCTGCCATAATGAAGCGTTGTCCCAGTTTATAGTAGGGTTCACTAACACTCACGTAGAAAGAAGCACACGAGCGAATAGAAGTACCAACCCGAAAGAACATACGGTAGGGAGAAATGTTGCGGAATCACGTTAAATGAAGGAAAGCGGCCTCATTTGAAATCATGCTTGCTTATAAAAGCATAAAACGCATTATCTGCTCCAGCACGAGTGTCGCAATGGGAGTATTGTACTTTACCATACCCAGCCAAACCCACAGCACTAAACTCACGCACTATCTGAGTATACGCAACGGGGAAACCATAAAACTATTGCATGCCGCAAGTGTTGGCGATCAAACACTCACTCCGTATGCTTGCGCACCATTTTACCCTAGGATATATCTCTTTAGAATGTTTGCCCTGGCCCACAGGATTACTTGCAAGCTCGAAGTCAATCGTGGTAAGTAATCTACGGTTGAATGGCAAGTAGGTAGGTTGAGAATTGTAGCCCTAGCGGTACTCAATACGGCCATCAAGAAGGCACATATTTTTGGTACATTTGTTCGCCGGTAAGAAACGTACAGTGCAAAACCGCATGAAAATTGGCCTGTACTTGCGTGGTCTTGCGTGCACAACACACCGTTGTGGAACCTCAGGCAACACACAGCGCCTAGCTGAGGGTAGGGGGGTCTCGGACATCATCATACACCTTTTCTTTTGGGGCTGAAACCACGCTCCGAAGGTTGTTGGGAGTGTAAACTTTCTGTGAGCCTTAGTGTCGGTGCTCGGTGTGGAAGCGAAACTGTGAAGTTATTTGTTCGGCAACAGGGACTGGTGACTGGATGTACTGCTGTACGGACGCCTATTTACCATTGCACGCAAACCATGATGCTTGCATGCTTGAGCAGGGTGACAGGGAGGCATGCGGTTAGGAGAATGGAGCGCAAAACTTCTCTTAAGGTAATAATCTGCAGTGCAATGCGGGCTGTATAATTTGTGGTTTTTATTATTGCGATTTGTACAAAGATATAAGGTGTTTTAAAACAAATTTACGCTCCGTTTTGTCGGGGACCAATTTACGAGCAGCATTCACCGTCGTGATTACCACGAGCGAGCGAAAATTAATGATATAAAATGGCAGTATGAATGAAATGAACAATTTAAAAGTATTTCAAATTTATTCAAGATTACTACCTTAGGCCACCCAGCCTTAGACTTTTATGGCTGCTATTGACCGGTGATATTTGCTTTCTGGTATGCTTTTATGCAATGGAAAAAAGTCAATCAATTGATGCAATTCCCGCGAGCAAACATTGACCGCTTATGCCAATTACCTGGAAAACTGAATTGATTTCAATAATGATTCTTCCCCGGCCGCGCTACAATAAAGAAGATTTTGTGCTTTTGTTGTCTCTTCAATTTTCACTTTCACATTATTTTACATGGAAAAATAATCGCACGTGTTGCTGTGTAACTTAACCTTCCCACACCGTTAATTGGAAAATGTCATGTTTTTCTGCCGATGTTTTCCCCCTGCTTGTAGCGTAACGGTTTAATCTATCGGGCGATGCTTCCTCGATACGAGATTTAAGCAGTTTTCATGTTGTTCATCATTGTTTCTATGAGTATATTTCATCATTCACATCAGCGACGCTCATTACTGTAACCGCATCATTCATTTTCATGCCAAAAGATTGAATGCCGTACGCGCTGTACTTGATGCTGGGCGGGATTCGCCAAAGCATTTGCTGTATAAAATTAATTAACATCACATTCGTTCCAACAGGTTTTGCCAGAGGGAAGGATAAAGAGCAACGAAATACTACAGAATCGTTTCAAGCTTTACGCAACAAGAAAAATTATATTTAATTAAATAGAAAGTATTTAAATGTTTTATGATTGGATCGTAACTAAGTGATAGCACTAACAGCGTTGGCAAGGCTTTCAAAGCTTGCATAAAGTATCGTTTCATAAAATGTGCATTTATTATTGAAGACACTTCAAGCTATTAACTTCACCGATTATAATGTATTACCTATTTAAAATTATAATACGAAAAGAGAAAAGAGCTGTCGCATTATAATGTCAATATTATTCTTCTGATTATAACTTCAGTGTTTCCAGATAATTGTATGATGATGACGACGAACGATGATGTAACGATGAACCAGTTGTATCAAAATCTGGGTAAACCTGATGTGTTATAGTATTTCACAGAGATATGCCTTTGCTGATGATTTTGCCATTAGTTCTTCTGCCAGACGCGTTAAGAATGTTATTTATAATTTAAATCGAGGAATAGCAAATGTGCTACATACTGCAAAACATGGAAACTTAAGATAAACGATAGTAACACAGAGGCCATATTGTGGCCCGAAGGCCACAGGGCGTTCGGGATAATTTTTACAGCCACCCACGGAGAAAAAAAATTTTTTTGGCAACATTAATCATTGGGGAAATTTTGTTTTGTTTTTGAAATAGTAGCTTACCATGTATTTTATTTATTTTATTCAAAATATCCGTCCTCGGCATCTATTACGGCCTCCACCCGTCTCCGGAACCGGGAACAAGCCCTGGCGACAGTTTCGCGGGGTAGGGCCGCGAAAACGGACCTGAGCTCCGCTTTGGTGTTGCTGGAGGTTCTGTCGGTGTCCCGTTCCACCGCGCCTCACACAAAATAATCCATTGGATTAAGATCCGGGGAGCTGCGAGGCCACACATTCGGCGCGGTGAAGTCGTTGAAATTGGCCGCCAACCACTTTATCGTTTTGGAGGCTGTATGGCACGGAGCGGAATCCTGCTGGAACATGTAAGGTCTGCCGTTGGCCACCCTCGTGATCCAAGGCTTTACGACGGTGTCCAGCATGGAAATGTACCAGTCCGCGTTCAGCCTCAGCCCCTGCTCGAAAAAGTGGGGCGGCATCACGTCCCCTTCCGATGACACGCAGGAAAACACCATCACCGTTTGGGGGAACTTGGTTTGCTGCACCCGTGGCACGTCCGCCGGGCAGTAAGCCAGCCACCAGGTTGTTCTGGGTGTTAACCGGCGTGTCGGCGGTTGTCTTATCCGGCGCGGATCATCATGATGCATGTGATCGCTGCTTGTTCCGTACACTTTTAGCTGTCGAATGACGTATTGCTTGTTTTCCTATGCCAACTTCATCACGAGTTATAAACAAAAATGTAACTGTCAAAAGTATCCCGAATGCCCTGCATGTACTAGCGCTAATAATAATGTACTGCATGTACTAAGCATTTAATAGCCCTAATAATATCACAAATCGTACATTGAAAATTAATCACACGTATATATTGCTTGGAGAAATGCTGTAAAATACCTAGGTGCCACTTTAGACAAACGTTTAACTTGCCGGAACTCCGATGAAACGTCCTTTTCCGAATTCCGGTGAAAAGGTACTAAGATCCATTTATTGCTTTATAAACATAAAGTCCAAGTTAAGTTTAAGAAATCATATCTTTTTATATGAAACTGTCGTAGGACTAGTTAATACTTCTGCGTCACCCATCTGGTGCAGCGATACATACAGAGAAATAGAATAAATAGGCTTTATTTATGATGCAAGAGGAGTTATTTTACATGAACATAAAACTATTTAAGGTACGATGACTAAATAATGTTTAAGTTAGTCAGTTTAAAAATCGTGTTTTTTGTCAATTTGTTATTAATAGCCCGATTACTGGGCTACGTAACATAACTCCAGGGTAAATCTCAATACCAGAGTGAAGGCTTTTTCGGGATGCATAAAAACATACCACGATATCGGTGAGATGAACGCGGGGAACCCACTGTTTCCCAGGACCTTTGTACCATTGGCTTTGCAAAACAAAAAAAATTCGCTTTCAAATATGCGAATGAAGGTGTGTTAATTGCAACCACCCCCACCCCTACTTGATTTTGTTAAAGCCCCACTACTGGCGTTGCACCCAATTTCCATTATACCATGGGCCTACAAACACCTTGATCCGCCTCTGTTCCCCGCGTTGTCGTAAAGGTAGTTGAATACTGAGCGTAGAGACGGAGGTGAAACTGCCGTGACACTACTCGTGGACAGCACTTCAATTGTGTTAGTCCTCACAGGAACGTAAAAGACTTTAAAATTTGTCATTATAGAAGTATGGAAGCAGGGGTGCTGTATCGTGCCAACCATGCTGAGTCGGAAGGCACCTCGGGTGTTTCCGATAGAATAGTGTTGCAAACGGGAACCGTTGACGTGGACATATTGGCCACGTTCTGAGGTAGATAGCGTCGCTATCGTGACCACCCGTGACCGTTGGTGTCCATTACTGTGCGGTAATACCGCCAACTCAACGTTGGCTTGTCAGGCCAATGCGGTACAACCACTCTTTCGGCGGTCGTCTCCGCAGATGGAGCCGCTGCATCTTGATCACCCGTAACCGTTTGTGGCTGTCTCATGACTCTCTGTGCGAGTCATTCATTGTTTTGACAGCGAAAAATGAAATCAGACTAATTCGTTTCATCAAATAAAAAGCTGCCAAACTTACCCTTTAGCTTTGAGAATATTTGCAACGTTCAATCGTTTGCAAATGGCACAAAACACAGTAATACTCGCAACCGTAAATTATTCAACTTTTTTCCAATCATGAACTCCAACGCATTGACATAACATCATTATTCTGAAAGGCTTGTTCTATTAATGTGTAATATCGGAGAAACATTGTCAGATATCATGAATACGAAGAAACTGCACATCCAAGTAGCGGTAAAGTATACTCTAGTCTGCGGCGTCTAGCTTTCCCATAAAATTTGTACAGAGAAAAATTTGACATCCAAGTAGGGGCAAAAAACTACGCTTCGCCTATTGCAAAATTTGTATAGATTAGTAGATCTCTGAATTTTCTTGTTTCAAGGTTTTTTTTTCAAACACTTTCATGGGAAAGCACATAAATAATTATTGTGTTAAGGGCGGCCCGGTGGTGTATGCGACAGCGGCGCCTGTCTTCATGCGGCAGGACTGGTGTTCAAATCCCATCCGGATCGTCCCTCCGTAGTGAGGACTGACTAACCAACTACGTGGTATCGGCAATCTAGTAAGCCATTTCTATGGCCAGCATGACCTTAGAGATCGTTAAGCCAATAATAAGGAAGGTGGAGGTTAATAACGTAAAAACCGGTACCAATATGAATTTTTTTTAAAAAGCATACAATGTAATTTAAATTAATGAATTAATGAAAAATGTATAGAATGGGTATATTCCACAAGAATTGAACAAGGTTTTTGGAATATTGGATGGAATATTCATAAAGTTCGGTCAACTAACTAACAATAAATATGTCTACGGTTTGAAGTTTGAAGAAAGATATACTATTAAATGCGAGAAATTTTCACTCGGGACGTATATTTAGTTAATAATTAACTATAACTCTATAAGCAAACAACACCCAAATGAGAGCACGTATGACCATTGAACCATAAATAAATGTTAATGGCCTATTAAATCTTCGAATTTTGGCCATGAAAATATATATTTATTGCTTACTTTGAAAATCGGAACCGTCCAATCGGTTGTACGTGAGACAAGGTAGGACGGTTACAACAGCAACGATTTGCATTTTCTTCTGAAAAGGAAATGAAATCAAGGTTGTTTCCTTACACCCCTTTAAACTTTAAACCATACGCAAAAAATTCGAAACAAAACGTTATGTTGATACTTTACTGATCATTCATCTAGTTAAATTGATGTCTTGCTGTTTCATAGGATTTTGCATGTTTTCAAAGTAGCGGGTGCTGATGATCTTTGCATTTTAAAGCAGGTTAGAAGTTCTGTGAATTTTTTATCACAGTTTCTTTGCAGTTTTAATGAAATACGACAAAACTATGCTTAGAAATGGAAACAGAACAAAGCAAAAAGAAGTAATATGGAAATGAAACAAAACGGACCAAAACTCAAAGAACAAACTACGGATATTCAAAAAATTTTGGATAAGAATATCATTGATAGGAAAACAATAAAAATGCAGTGTACCAATAAATAAGTTGGATTTGTACATTGGCGCCCAAAGGTGAAATCCGAAACACAACAATGCAGAATCCTCGTGCAATCAATGTGCAAGGAAATTGAAGAACTGCTTTCGTCTACAAATTCGATTGTAATACGAATTCCAAAGTGATTCTGTCGATTCCATCACACGTCGTACAGTAAATCGAAATGTATGCTCGTGTTTATGTACTGGAATTTGATGCCAGCTGAAGCGTCCATACCGGTCCTCCGTTGTGAGGTCTGACTATCCAACTAAGGAGCTATCGATGAGTATAATAAACCATTCGAAAGAGAGAGAGAGAAAGAAGCGTCTATTAGGCTTATCTATTATTTAAAAGCGCTTTCGTTCAATCCATGTAACATCACTTTTCCATGTAAACAACGTTCGAAGCAGCAGAATTATCTTAAAACTAAAAGTGTTGATACCTTCAAATAATATTTGAAACAATAAAATTCTTAGTCCATACACTTAAAGATGTACTACACAGCCAGAATCACTCCACGTACAGGAACTGCAAAGAATCGACGTCCCTCATTCTTACCCTTTTTTTTACAAACCGTTCGCTTCCCCGAAACACCTTTACAACTTCACCGTAGCGTCAGACATAGATGTATGCTTATCCACTGATCCGGAACTATCCGGTTGAGAAACTTGTTCGACATCGATACGCTTCCTTTGACTGTTTACCTTTATGCTTTCTTGCGATAGAAAAAGTACAAACTTTCCCGACTACAGCTGTGTCGTCTTCCATCGTAAGCGACAGTAAACGGCAATGTTTTCGTGCCGTGTAGCAAAAGCAGAAGGTGAATATCGGCCTTCGTGCCATTTTGATGCTTCTATTTGTACACGTGCTTTGATTCCGAGCGCTTTTGACTACCCCTTTATGAGGAGCGGTGTGTCTTTATCGGTCTCAGTTTCCCTTAACCGATGAAAACCAACTGAGGATGTTCACTCACGCACAAACAATTGCATGTTTTGCAACAAAAAAATCTTCTTTTTCTGTTTGTAGTTCCTATTTTGGCTGTTGCGAACGGGAATGGACGAATTTTAAGAAAAACCTGTACAAAATATTCCATTTTATCGCAGACCTGATTTGAGATTTGAGAAAAGGTTATTTTAACGCCTTGGATGTTGGTAACGATTGGTCCTGCTATAAAATTAATCACTTATTCATATAAATGTCATTTGAAAAACATGTAAGGCGAACCAATTCAAGGGTAAAATTAAATAAAACAAAACCCTATGTCTTAGACCAGGTAATGTTTGGTCTATACCATAACTCTTATACCAAACATAACCTATCTTTTCACTATAAGAAATAATAATTGAAAAACAGTTTTAAAAAAATAATCCAGCTCACATAAAAGAGCGATTTAGTCTAACGAAAAAATCTTAAAGTTCATAATTTCGTAAAACCCGCACTGCGTTCGGTCTGCTAAAAATTTATTAAAAGTTCCTTATCACTCCATTGTTCCGTGGTGGCATAGAATGGCTAAGAAAATGGAGCGACTTGCAATTTATTACATCCGAGATAGCCAACTTTTATCAACCAACCAAGTGCGAAAAACGCTCAATTTTACACGTTTATAGTTCAATGGCGGTACCCTCATTGGACGCACTGGTTTCATTGTTGACACCGAAAGTGTGGCATTCGTGGCGATGAAAATTTCGATTTTTGTTATCGTTTACACACTGCGGCTTGCGTTGCAGTATTAAAAGCTGGTTCTCTGCAATGCAGCGTCCAGAAGCAACGATACGCCGTGGCAAATGGTTAAATACCGTACCGTACCTTACAACATGTTTAAACAGTTGCTTTAGTATAGGAAACAAAATAAAACCATATTTATGCTGATTTTGTGTAGTAACAAACTGCACAATAATATTTAAGTGATAAATGAGGATTACATGTATGTGACAAAATATAATTAATTCGCACCTTTTTAGTGATTGTAATTAAAAAAATCATTACAAATGAGGTAAATTTTACTTAATTTATTTAATTTTTATGTAAATAAATGAATCGTAAAAGCATCAAAGCTGTTCCAAAAATTGTTTGCAGTTTTGCCTATTTCAAGCCACAATTGCAAAGTTTTGAGAAAAAAAATGCTTTAAACACCAATCGCTAAGCCAGCCAGTGTTACCACCTCGGTTAACCAACACCGCAAAAGCCCACAGTACGTTGCGGTGTTACTGTGGCTGATTCCAAAGCACTCATCGGCAACTTAAACAGCAAAGCTTTGATAGCAACTCCCCCCACGGGTAAGGGAAATGTTACTCAATGCGGTTATTGTAATACGAACCGCCGATTTTGGACGTAGGGTTTCGGTTCATTTGCCCGCTGCTGACCAACACCCTTTGTTTCGCATGCAGTCGACCCTCACGAAACCTGAACCAAAACTCCAAAAGGGTTTGGCCGTCGTTCGCAATCCATTAAATTAATCCTTTTACATCCTAAACAATCCATTCTTGATTTGACTTCACTTCAAAAGCGGCAAACAAACCATCTTAGAAAAAGCACCACCGGTTTACGCACTGCAAACGGTGAAAATGCATGAAAAGGTTTTGAACCCACACTGGCACACACACACACACACACAATGGCGTGTTCGGGTAATGCTACGCTCTGGGTTAACACAAAACCTTTTTGGCTCGCTTTGAACCTTTTCATTAATTGAAATCGATCTCCACCTCCGTGTTGTTACGCCGCCAACCATCAAACCTAACATTGAATGGTGTTTCGTGTACCCAGATTCTGTTTGTTATTTGCTATTTTTTTTTCCTCCCTGATCAATAAGATGAATAAGAGACGCGTTAAACCATTTAAACCACTTACCAAGATTAATGGAAGCATGGGTCATGGAAACCGGCAAGCCCTTGAATATTTAATTATTTGCACGTGCGCGTTACAAAAGTGTTTGGTCTCAATTATTGGATTTTTTTAAGTAAGTAAGAAAAATTATCCGAAAAAGCAGATTGCAGAGATACATGATTTCCAGTACCTTTGAACTAGTTTCAAACTCGGCTGTTCTTTGTTCCATTCTTTATTAAAACATAATTATTATGATTATTATGAGCTGCTGCAGCAGTTCTCTCAGTTGGGGGACGCCCGCTCGTTTTACAGGAGGTTGAAAGAGGCACGGAGTGGATTTGCTCCTAAAACCGCGATGTGCCGGGACGCTGACGGAAATCTCCTGACAGCCGAGCGGAAGGTTATCGAACGGTGGAAGTGCTACTTCGAAGGACACCTGAACGGAGCAGAGACAGGAGAGGTTGGTGCAAGTAGCAGAACAAGCCAACAGCAGCAGCAACACAGCAACGACATCAGCAACAGCAATAGTGCAGAAGACGAAGTGCCTCCGCCATCTATGGATGAGGTTGCCAGCTCCATCAAGCAGCTTGAAAGCAACCAGGCTGCTGATAGTGATGGACTGGCGGTCGAGCTCTTCAAGATGGGGCCCGAGAGGCTTACCGTTGAAATGCACAGGCTGACATTGACATCGTTGTCAAGACGACAGTGAAGGTGTGTGGGGCGTACACCCGACTGAAACGTGAATCAGCAAAAATTGGACTGATTATCAATGAGAAGAAGACGAAATACCTGCTTGCCGGAGGCTCTGATCGCGATAGAGCACCAGTGGGAAGCAGCGTGTTAGTCGACGGCGACATCCTCGAGGTAGTAGAGGAGTTCTGCTATCTTGGGACTGTCGGAACTTTAGATAACGATGTCAGCAGCGAAATCCGGAGAAGCATTGTTCAGGGGAATCGTGCATACTACGGCTTTCACCGTCTGCTAATATCGAGAAGACTTCGAGAAGGCACGAAATGTGAGATATATCGCACACTGATCCGCCCGGTGGTCCTATATGGCCACGAGTCTTGGACCATCCGAGCGGAGGATGCAAACGCATTTGGCGTGTGAATGCGACGCTCAACTTCCTCCGCACCATCTTTTGCGGTGTGTTCGAGCATGGAGTGTGGAGGAGAAGAACGAATCACGAGCTTGCTGAGCTATACGAAGAACTAGACATCCTGACGGTAGCAAAGACCGGCAGGATACGATGGCTGGGGCATGTTATGAGGATGACGGACTCATGCCCCACCAAGAAGGTATTCTTCAGCGACCCCCAGTTCTACATGAGGCGTCGGGGAGCACAGCGAGTTCGTTGGCTGGATCAGGTGAAGGGAGTCCTGTCGGAGATCGGGTGCCTACATGGATGAGAAGCTGCAGCCAGGGATCGATTTACCTAGAGATCTATTGTTGACCGGGCCATGTCATGCTCTTTAAAAGAGCAGGCCAACATGAGTGAGTGAATATTAGGGAGTTGATGCATCAAACTCTAGCATTTAGCTAAAGGTTTAGCATTTTTTGTGTCCTAATTTCATCACGATGCATCTACTGAATGATATGAATAAATCTCATTTTAAAATATTACACATTAACTCTACAACTTGTTGAGCTTTCTACTCTTTTTTCCCAACAATATCATTAACATTGGAATAAACTTTGTTTGCTTTGGAAACAACCACTCTCAGCAGGAATGTTTTGATCACCACAGCACTTCCCAAAATCACTACCGTACCAGCATACCAGCAGACCATTCAAGTTTTGGTCAACAATCATCAGTTGAAGAACTTGTTTACGTTTGTTTCAAGAGTTTAATTACTTTCTTTCTACTAGTGTCTTTCGAACGGGAAAAAAAGATTCAGCAAGCAGCAGACAGAGCATGAATTATTTGCGTTCTCTTACTTACTCCAAATTTTGTCTTTTACTTTTCATAGTGATTGTTAAGCTCTGTCTATTTTGGTATGGAAAACGGCTGATCAAAAAAGTGGATAATACAGCACAGATTGACTACATTATGACCCAGTCCGGTGGTATCGCGCCGACCTTCAAATGGCGGGGCCGTACCCCCGTAGTGAGAACGGATTATCCAACTACGTGGTTATCGGTAAGTCTAGTAAACCGGTTTTGATGGCCGGTGTAACCTTTAGAAGGTCTGTAAGCCAAGAAGAAGACTACATTATTGAAATACTTTAACTTTTGTTTACTCTACAACCACGAGAGTTCTAGTCTGCTATTTCTGACTCACATAACTTTATCATAATCATAATGGTCACTGTTACGTACCAGGCAAATGGTGCGAATGAGAAAAAAGCAACCCACTGATTTTTACTGTTGAACCGTTTGATTTTTGCTCCAATTTGTTCATTATACTTTTAGTGAGAAGCTTCAGGGCGTTTTGTTGCGTTTAGCATAATTATCCGATAATTTCTTCCATCCACGCTTCCTTAAACAACTCAATCAAAGCCAAAACGTGTGAGCTTTGATCTGTTTCTTACCTGTTACGTTCACTTTGCTAATACAATTTTCAGTGCGTGGCAATCTCTCTGGCACTGCTGCAAGCTGATTGCAAAAACCTCAGAGGGCGCATAAGAAACGTATTAGTGTTGGGCAACAAATTTCCTTCCTTCACGCCCAATACAAGCAAGACAAACAGCTTCGCTCGCACCTTTCGAACAGTCGCTTTCGCCTCTGATCCACTTAAGCCGTCGATTAACTTCCAATCAAAGTTTAAGCACTTGGGAAGCACCGGAAACTTTTGCTGCCCACGATTCTAGTTGCCAAAGTTTGTGGAAAGCAGCAACGTGAGAAAATTGAAACCACAACTAGCTAGCGGGGATTATGTGAGGAACTAAGCGGTTCAATCGACCGTTGGCAGAAAAAGTGTTCGGATGGGAGAAAGAAACTTATTGAGCGTCATGCTGCTGCCAACCAAAAAAAAAAGCATCATACAGCTCAACTTCACCCAACGACCACCGGTTGATGCTGATCAAAGAACAAAACGTTTAGATAAAAAATAGTTAGAATTTGCTCACAAAATCAAACACAAAAGTAGCTTTACCAACAAACTTTTAAGTAAGTTATCTAAAGCACAACGTTTTTTATGTCTATCCATGAAAAATAAATAACATTAAAAGTGCAAATGCTATGCCGAAGATTGTCTAAATAACACGCCAAACTCTCGATGTTCGTAATAGTTTTATTTTTATTCAAACGACAGTGTTTGTATGTTCCTGTCTTAATCGTAACTTTCGATCAAATGCACCATAAACGACATTTAAACCCAATTGAGAATCAGCGTTAGCCATTTGTCAATTCAATCAATCTCAAACTGTAACCGCAAGTCAACAAAAATCGAACGGATTGATTGGCAAATTAAACCACCATTTTAAACCAAAATGAGACGCATACCAGAATCGAAATCACTGCTCTACATTTTCCTGTCAGTGATTTTCTTAACCATTTCTCCACTTACTTCTCTCACAATCGTTTTCTGTCCGTAGACTTTTTATCCCTATCTTGCCACTCCAAACACCGATTTTCTGGATAAGTTTCGACGAATTCATTTTTGATCGTTAACATTACATTGCAAAACCAATCAATCGATGGATTTGGAATGCTGATAAGCACATTCTGCATTGTTGTTCATGGCAATGGTTCAGATATTCCTTCATCGAACATCTAACCAGTGCTGAAGAACGTGCCGAGGGAAGCAGAAATGAAACAAAAATTGTTTCGTACCTTCTTTTTAAACTATTTTGCGGTGCTAACATCATCTGGTTTGATGAAGCATCGTTCATCACCATGACTATCGGAGCATGTTAGCTCCAGTGCATAGGAAAAGAATTTTTAAAACCAAGGAGAAAATAAAATTGCATAAATTCCAGCAAACGAGCAAACGTTACAACAGCAAAAAGCAACCAAATTTTAAGCTTGTAATTTATTAAATTTTTATTCCAAAATTCTTCCCAATTCTCGGCTGGAAATCTCGGCAGGATTTTGCCACCCAACACGCTATCCCGAAGCAAGAGTAAATAATGATAATCACGATAAAAGTATGTACAAATTAGTCTCAGAATATAAATTGATAATAGAAATATTATTGTAGCCTACTCCTCAGGGGCGGCGATCTTCACACGGGAGAATCGAGATTCAAATCCCATCCGATTTGTTCCCTCGTAGTGACGACTCACCATCCAACTACGTGGTTGGACCAGCAAGCTTCGTAGGACATTAGATGCCTAACGTGACCTAGAAGGTCGTTAAGCCAAGATGAAGAGGACTCTACTCCGTACATTATATTCACATATTTTCAAAAAGAAAAAGATATCATCTCCATTAAGAACAATAAGACAAGAATTGAATTCCTTGCTCGTACAAACAATCAGGAAACTGTAGATTCTTTGCCGCCCTTATGAACTATAAATATGCTAAATAAATAAGACAATTTGACCTGTATATTTTTTATTCTATCCGTATCCGTATTGTTGAATCAATTTATGTCCCAACAAACGGGAAAACCAATTTCTATAAACTTCCCATCAAACTTAAACTCATCATGAACCAAAGTAGTAAAAAAAAAATCGCTTCAAAGGTGAAACAAACGTGACCTTATCGAAACAAGCGGGGAAGATACCTCTAAATTTACGCTTTTAATTTAAACTTACGCTTCAAGCTTACATATGTGTCTTCCTTTTCTAGTAGCTGATTATCTGAACTAGTTAAATAACTTCATTAGTTGCATCCTGATGGTTCATTAGAATTTCGATCATTCTTAATTTAGTTTGCGTGCAAATTGGGATGTTTACGTGCCCTTCCTGGCCAATATGTTATCCCATCAGATTAACTAAACTCGCAAGCTACGAATGTTCGTTTGCTAGGATATCTGGAAGAGCTAACCCCAAGGCCCACACATGAACGATGTAGGTTAATTTTATGATCAAAGTTTTTAATTGAATGTCACGGAGCTGCACGGGAAAGGAGTTAATTTGAAGCTGCTGGGAAAAATTGGAATAGGGCAATTTTGAGTACCAATGGTTGGAAATCGTTTACCTGCGAGAAGGATTTAAATAAGCAATAGTTATCAACAAGGGTTTCGTTCGTTGGGTTGACATTTAAACTCACTTATAATACATAGGATTCATCAAGTCCCTCTGATCATGAACTTCAAAAGGCCGGCACATCACAGCCTACATAGGGATCGATTTTGTTTAATATATCATAGTATTACGGCTTATCATCGTATTATTTTATATTATCTGATATAAAAACCGGATAAAACAAACAAATCGATGAGTGAAAAATCTCAGTTGCTATTACACTACAATTGGCGAAGCGAAAACAGTGTCAATGCTTATTCCACAGTACTGAGAGACATTCCATTTTTAGGCAGGGATATCATTTAAGCGTGTCTATCATCGGTTCCCACATAATTCTGATGCTTAGCAATGCGGTCAGAGCATTCCACACGATTCAAAAAATCTCATACTTCTCACACTCTATCTTTAACTTTGAAAATCTCAGAAACCAAGGATGGGCTAGTTTTAAGAGAGAAAAAAAAAGGAATTCTACCATACTCAATGTCTATTTTCTATCTCTTGAAGCTCAAACCCACGTACATAGCTATACAAACTATAAAAGAAATTTTGAACCGCATCGAGAAGGAACCTAAGAAACAGACAGTTGCAAATGGGTCTTCTTCGGTCTCACAAACCCCTTGCGTTAAGATGCCCATTGCAAGCGAAAGATCTGCACGAGAAAAGAATACAAAATGAACAGTTTCCGTTCAAAACCCCTAGGTCCCATGAGCATTCGTTTTGCTAGTCTGGCATTTTCTGATTTCATCATCGCTATGCTTTCTTCGCTTTGCCAAGGCATCTTTTGGCCCTTTGTTTGGTTTGGTCAAGGTGTTTGTAGAGAAAATATGATTGTTTTGTGCGAGAGTTTTTGTGCAGTTTTGAAAAAGTCCACCACTTCCTGTTACTTGTCGCTCCCAAGGGTACCTGCAGGAAAGCAGGAAAATTTTGTCCAAATCGTTACTGCACTAGCGATTGTACGAAACCATTTTCGAAGGCGATTATGTTGATTGTAAAATGGAAGAAAGTGAAAAACGAATTAAGTCAGGGTAGGCAATTTTCTGCTACATGTTGAATGACATTTTTGTAGACTTTTTAAAAATGTTGCTTGTATATTTGTGTCAAAAGGAGGAGTTACAAAACTTCTCTTTATTAAAAATTACTGTCTGGAAGCTCAGAAAATTTGGACATTGTTTTGTTGATTTTCAATACATTACTACAAGTTTTCCTGTACGTTGTGTAATAAGTGGATTTTTTAAACACATTCAATTAGCAACAAATACAATCAGGTCTCAAACGACGGATTTAAAAACAATCATTAGTCATTTATGAACAATTAAGCAACGTTACAAGCCGTTAAAGTAATCATCTTCATCCCTCTCAACCATGATGATGTCCTCGAAACTGCTAATGAATGACCTAAATTGCCAGAAATTGAAGCCTACTTTATGGGTTGCCCAATTCACGAATCATTAGAGCGCTTCGAAACAATTGGAAAACATCACAGAAAATAATCGAAAGTGTTTTGTTCCTTCCGCCTGATCTCTCCTTTACCGATCACCTTCCCGTACACCATCCAGAGCTCCTAAAAACTGGGCCAGGGTAAATGAAAAGCAATTAAACACCTAACGATCCATAAACAATTCAGCACGCTGCTGGTGGGTTTGTTTACCATAGAGGAGGAAGCTATGATGGTTCAGAAAGTTGTTGCTAAAACATTCCAACGCACCTCCATCGGCGGAAGGAAGTGGGGATGGGGAGCTGTGTAAGAAAACTTTAGCTCCAAGTGGTGTCGTTTAACGATACTCTATTCAATTAAGAATTTGCCAACAAGGCTGCTTATTCAGCACGGAAAGGCGCAGGCAAAGTCTACCAACACACAAGAAGATGTTTATTATCGTATCTAACGGTGCTGTGGTATGCTGAAAATGCCATTTCCAATTTCAACACTCAAACGCGCTCGGTACGTGTCGATCGATCTTTGGCTTTTTGCTCTTGCTCCTCTGAATGGAGTCTCCATCGTAGCTTACACAGATATGATTAGATTTCGATTACATTAACGTGCCCGACCTAGCTAACTTTTCCTACGCATGAGCTTGTTTCTAGTCATGGTTTTTGAAAAACAATAAAATCAAAATATAACTATTTGACATTTAAAACCGGTGCTACGCAAAAACTTTATTATATATGCTACCTGTAAAGTTGTTAAGATATGTTAAACATGATTATTTATCCAATTCATTCTTAATGTGATTTATTTTACACTGTTAAAGGTTTATAACAATAAATGAAATAAATCAGAATTATTCAGAATATTCTCAAAAATATTAATTCTTAAAACTATTTTGCATACAACAGTAGCAAGTAGAAAGGAATGCAATAAAAAGAGCGGCAATCAATCCACAATATACAAATATCGCGTCATTCGATTGAGAAAATATGAAGCAACGGATAGCAAATGACCTTAAAGGTGACAAGCATCAAACGAAATGTCAGGTCCAATCAAATCAAGTAATATCTTTGAAAAGGGTTGCGATAACCTAACGAAGGGATTTATGGGACACTCTTTTATCGGTGACAGTTTTAGCAAAGCTTATAAAAAGATGAGTGAGTGGGATGGAATTGAAGAAGCTCTTGTTTTCTAGCTAGACCAAAAATAGAATAAAATTAAGGAGTTTGATTTAGACCTGGAGCTTCCAATTTATAAGTCTTAAATGATTTTATTATCTTTTTTATGATACGCCAAATTTATTTACGCACATTGTGTAAAAGTAAAGTCGTAAAATGGCTAAACAAATTAAAGCTGAGAGCGAATGTTCAAGTTTATTAAGATGTGTTGTTCATAAAAATTCAAATGAATAAATAATAAACAATCGTATCATTTTTTGCATTACTACTATACGTGTTTAAGATAAATTATTGGCCAAACAAATTTTTCAGAATGCACTTCTGCCCTCCGATACTGGCTAATACTAAGTGCTGTATAATTTCAATGGAGTCTGCTCCGTCCTTTGATGGAACTGATTTAAGAGGATTATCCTCTAGCCACTAAAACTTAACTAATTCAACCAATTACTACACCACATAACTGAGTTTGCATGCGCAACAGCTGCAACAAACCACATGGGAATCAATGACACAGAAAGAAAGCTAACTGAATCGTACATAAATGCGTCACAATCAACAAACAAAAAACAATCAACAACAAAACACAATTACTTTTTCTACTACTTAAAATAGCCTCCTAGAGTTCGAATTATGTGTCCCTTCTCCATTGACTGTGCACGACACAATACAACCACAATCATTACCTTCGCTTGCTTTTACATCAAATCACATTTTCGCTTCAAAATTTCCGAGAGTTCCGAAAGTCTCTCATAATTTTCTCCCATCATCTCGCGGATGATTTCAGCGTTGGGATCGTGAGTGACTTCAAGAGCTATTCTCCGGACTGTGACTCACTCTTGTAAATAGGTGCTGAAAGCAGCGTGAAAATTCACTCAATGCAAGTTTTGCAGCTAGAAAGAAGATTTCCAAATTATTTCGTTGTAATGAGTTGTTATGATTCCGATATTACAAGAACATGATAGAGGAAATACATAAATGAACCTATCGATAGTTATTTACATGTAATGGTGTAATGAGCTGTACACAAACCATCGTCCAACTAGTGTAAAATTGAAAATATTGAACGAGCATTAAACAACCGTTGTGAGGCCTTCGTATTCTGGTGGATTTTCCTGAGGGAATAGTATGGCAACTGTCAAGAGCTTTTAGCGACGCAACGTTATTCAAATAATATCCTTTACTGTATCCAGGGACACATAACCCCTAGACATTTCCACGTACGACAGGTTAATTGAGAAAATAGATGCCAGATGTAAGCGCAAAGACGTTCATCGAACGGACCAGTACTGATGCAATTATTGGTTTATTAATACTTCAGAAAATGATAGGCCTTAACATGCCGTAACCCGTTTAACATACCAAAATAAATGTTTTAATTTTTATTTTGGACTGTACACATAAAAACAGTTCAATTAAAATAACGTATTAACTATCAACTAGTGATGGGTAAATTCGACAAAAAAAAACGGAATCGCTTCTGAATGACCCCACCAATTTTGGAAGCAACTCCGGAAGCTAGGTGCAATACTCCAAAGATCGAAACCGTCCGGAATCGTCGGAACTGACCGGAGCCGTTGGAGACGTCCGGGGCCGTTCGGAGCCGTTTGAAGCCATCCGGCTCCGCTAGTCGGCATTTCCGAAACCATCAGAATCGTTGGGGCTGAAATGAATTGTAATTCCGCAGCGCTTTAAATCGTCCATGATACGGTAATATAACCTACATTGGAGTTCTATCGTTTTCTACTTCTTCTTCTTGGCTTAACGACCTTCTAGGTCACGCCGATCATCGCATAGCTTACTAGACTCTCCGATACCACGTAGTTGGATAGTCAGTCCTCACTACGGGGAGACGGTCCCGGATGGGATTTCCACCCCGGTCCTGCCGTTTGATCAAATATCATCAAATTCAATATAAACCGATAAAAACTTACGAGTTGAAATGAAAACTATGATTTTTTAACTTACTTCATGGATGAATTTGTATTGAAAGGAAGCAAATAAATTAACTAGTATGATTATGCATTACAGAACATAAATAAGTCCTTTGTGAAAACGATTTCCAATTCTAGATAAAATACTTAAAATAAATGCTTTATTGAAAGCCTTATATTAATATTGGGGTGATTGGGGAGGTTCCGAGAACCCATCACTACTATCAACTTGTTCCTTGTATCATTGTAAGCTCATAACAAGCTTATATGAATAAACTGAACGAGCGAACTATGTATAACATGTCTACAATAAAGTTAAACAATTATTTTTCTATGAAAACGTGTCAGCATTTCAAAATTAGCAAAGGACTTAACAAACTGAACAACTAATTTCCAGATTGATTGGCTTTTCACTTTACAAAACACCCAAAACTTCATTGAAAACGCATCTTGTAACTTCAAAAATCCCTGCTTATTTGCAACAAGCTAAATTTCGTACAACCATGGTTAACGCGATTTTTCATCGAATCTTTTACTTTCCTGTGAAAACGCTTCGTCCTTTGTGGGTTTGGATGATTCAATTGAACGTTTTCTATTCAATTAATGTTGCTATTGTGAAACATGTGTGCAATATGTCCTGACTGGAAGAGCATTACCCTTCAGCGCCAGTGTGCCGTTACTAGCGACAGGTTTTGAGGGATTTATTTTTCTCTTGAGAAAAGCCTATTAGTCTGGGCACACTTCGTTCGTACAATTCGAATTGGAAGTGACATTTTTTAACCAGCTCACGAAACAATTACCGACATCATTGGTTGCGAAACATGATTGACGATGCGTGACATCGCTGCCGAAAGATAGCAGTATTCATCGCAAATAAGATTTTGGAAGGAAAAATTTGGACTGCTTTTTTGTCACATTTATCTTACATAAATCGAATAAAACCTGTTAAACTCGCTTTGGTGGCTTCTTTTCGTGAGCTGAATTTTTTATATTTATTTCTATGCTCATGATAGATAAGACATAGGCCTATCGGAAAACTCAAATTGAATTAACAATATGTTTTACTTAGCTGCATTTGTGTGAGCTGACGGGAAAAGTTACATCTTCTTATCCACCTACAGACCATTTTATTGTTCTTTTCCTTCGTTCAAAATACTGCTTCGTCAAATCTGAGCATCCCATTTCTGGTTTCCTTGATGATTTCAATCGCAGCACGCAACAGCACTGGGTTCAATTCCCTGATATTCGAAGACGTCCCAATTCAAACCAGTCAATAAAAGATGCGGAAATTTTTTAATTTAAATCTTGATTAACAATTGTTTAACCACAAACATGAACAACATATATTAAAAATGCTAAAAACTAACGTTACTCATAAAACTCAAGCCAAAATGTTATCCAATTTTTGCCTCATACTTGCATTTTTGGCTAACAGCCAACAACTTGATATAATAAATTCATTTACCGGTGACACCAGCTTTCTATCAGTGGTTTTAAGAAGTCGCATGCCATGAACAATCTGCGGTGCACTTTCGTAACCGACTAGCATCGTTCATAGTTTTAACAGGTGACCCAAAACAGCGTCAGCATTTGAAACCATCTTACCACAGTGGTTGCCGTTTCCCACTGCAGTTGCCATACCCTCGTGAGAGCTCTTGGTGACATCTTGGGTATTTAATATCCTCACAATAAGGATCATAAAATCCCAAACCATCGTATGGCTGGTATGCATATTATTCATGCAACTCTCCTTTATACATATTAGATGATTGCAGTGGTACGCGCAACCCCTGGATCATTACTCATGTTGATGGTGGTGCTCGTACCTGAACTGAAATTAAAACGATCGCTAAGAAGAAAGGTTCAGATTTTAATTAATTTTCCAGTGGTTCACTCTTCGGAGAAAAAGGGTTTAGGTACAGGTGCTGTTGGCCGGTAAAGGACTCTTTTTTTAAGGTTTCGCTACACATTCGCAGCATGTGGTGTTTTTCTTTTTAATTTTCACCTCTTCGATTGACAATGTCTTTTTTTTTTAGTTCGATGAGTTGAACGAAGAACTTGTTGCCTATAAGTTTTGCAAAAAAAGGTACCGTTTTGGTCAAATATGAGCATTGTTTAACTAACTATTTCTATCTACTGAAATGAAACGACTCACATGCTTACTCATTCAGTATCTATTTAGCATTCCTACACAAACAAAATTGACATTTTCTTGCGATCATAATTGTGCGTTCAGCACCACCTGATGGATTTCATTATTACGAAATGACGATATTCTTTCAATAGCACTAGACCCCGAGCACCTTTGTCAAGCTGACCGTGATGAATCGAATGATTAATGGTTCATTCACACGATTCCATGAATTTATGTGTCGCATAAACTAAGCAGCAACCATGCTATTTCGTACACCCAGCAGACATGGAAAAACTCTCCCAAGCCACCCTTCCCATTTTCCGGTGCTACAACCTCCGGGAGGGGATTTATTCACAAAGCAACGAAAGAGCTGCGTGAAATATGATTGGATTTAATGTGCTCTGCCCTCATTCTATCATTATCATGTTAATCATCAAGCTACTTTTCATTCGATTGCCAGTCCGGACTTTTGCACCGGAAGGGAGAAGAATAATGAGGACGTGTCAAAATCACAATCAATCACAACGATTTCCCGTGCTCCTACGGTATTGGTAGAAGAAATGGATTGACGTCAAAATAGGCAATCGGAAGCATGAAGTGGCCTTTTTGTACAATTTGTTCGCTTTCCCATACGCCCAAACGGGGTAGCCGTACTTGACGGTACGGGAAGAGAAGTCTCTTAATGAAATTATGTTATTCGTACCACACCTTAGCGCGGCCCAGCATACACGGTGGCACACGGTAGTAGCGGCACGGGAAACTTGATTAAGATATATCAGCAATATCCTTTTTACTCTATCTGGCAACACTTTGCTCCAACTCGTAGCTGTAATTCGCGCCCAGATGGGGTATCGTGCACGTGTGGCTTAATCCTTTTTGCTTGGCTGGATAAATCCTTTTTGCTGCCATTAATTTTTCATTACAAACCAATTTTTTGTAGCTGATAATTATTGGCTCTATTCGAAGGTTTCTAGCAAAGGAATGTGGTAATGACTTACACAATATCATATGCTACTACCATGCCATTTGGCACCTTTACGAAGGCTACATTGTACCTTCGCCCTACGGACAGGGTTGACGATATCTGTTCAAGCAAAAGATAGCGATCGGAACTTTGATACACATCAGAAAATAAAAGACAAAATTCAATAATAAATCACTCATTTTTAGTATGCATAAGCACAAGAAAAACGGCTTCGGCTCCAGAGCTGGTTTCGATCCAACGGCTCCGGAGCCGGTTCCCGGCCAACGGCTCCGGACCCGGCTCCGATCGAACGGCTCCGAAGCCGGGTCCGCCCCAACGGCTCCAAAACCGGTTTGTTGAACGTACAGCTTTGATATCAAATATTTTCTCTGTTATGACCTTGTTTACATTTTGCACTTTCAGACGCTTTTTGTATTTGAGACGTTGGTCCGGAGCCGACTCCGGCACTGTTGGTCCGGAACCGTTGTTCCGAAACCGGCTCTGGTGCCGTTGGTTCGGAACCGGCTCCTGAGTTGTTGCTTTTGAACCTACTTCGGAACCGTTGGTCCGGAGCCGGTCCCGGAACCGATGGTCCGAAACCGGCTCCGCGCTGAAGTCAGAGCCGGCTCAGTAGCGATTGATTCTAAACCTGCTCCGGAGCCGTGGGTGCGCTCCGGAGCGCACATCACTAATTAGCAGCAGTTGCAACTAATAAATCAAGTTTTAATAAATTTTATTTTTTCTGTGTACATGATCCATCTAAAAACCCCTGTAATGCATTAATGGCACTGGACCTGGTATATGATAGAAGGTCGAATAGCAAATGCAATAATGAGAAAGCAAAATCAGAACAGGCTCAAAAGTCCTCCGGGTGGAGAAATATCCTTGACCACAATGACCAGCCCTAGGACGACACAATACACCGGGTAAGGACAAATGTATCGCCCAGGTTAAGAGTACTCATTACGTACGTTCGTTCCGTACTCTTGACAGTGTGAACGGTAATTATATAATTGAATAACATATTACGAACCCATTTGGAACGAGCGCGTGGTTCATTTGATTTAATTAACCTAACGCACAGTAAGTGTATGTGTGACGGTTTATGTGTGTATATGTTCTCGAAGGAAAATCTCACAAATTGAATTAATTCACTACATTACTCAGTATTTCACATTGACATACTCTGTGCGTAAAAAGACAATGCAAGCTTTAAGCTCTTACGTTGAGAAGAATTTTTTTTATTACATTACCGCAAATGGAAGCTCTAAACTGAACCTTTCATACGAATTCTGTCTCTTCGGTTTTTTTTTTTAATATTTATAAAGAATTTATTTTACAACTGCAAAATATACTTTTTTATCATAATAATAAAAAAATCTGTAGTTGAACAAAAATTGAAAACAAAGTCTATCCATCCAATAATCGTCACTTGTATATCAACGAAAATTTCATGAAAGTTATCCCCTCTCAAGAAGCTTGAGAATTCGAACACAACCGCTCGCACCGATATCGAAAGACTTTACCAGGTTAAGCATTTCCCACGGCGAATCACTTGACGCCGGTCATACCAAGAAACTTGTGTGTCGAATCGAAACATCTGCAGGGAGAGGGCGTAGAAAGGGAATGTAAATAGCATAAGCTGTATGTAATCATTTTTGATGGCATCATTTATACTGTTTATCGATCCTGACGGGTGTTGATCATTGCGGTCGAGGGAGGCAAACGGCAGTACCGAACCGTACCGAAGCAAAGCAAAATATGGATAATCGAGTAAAGTGATTCATCCCCGCAGGGTTGGGCTTCTTTCGGGTGTTTGGAAATAGATTCGGGCGAATGTGATAGGCATCATCCAACGCGCCCTTCCGACAGCTTGGGCGGACACCGTTCGAGTTTTTTTTTTTTTGCACACCGGTTGGGCGGTGGCAGGAATATTGAAATAAAATTGGATTCGTTACGATATCGATTCAACACACAAAAGGAATCGATCCCATACAATAAGGAAAGCGATGGTGGTGCGAGGTGAAGGAGGTCTTTGACGATGGAGAGAAGATTTTATTAAGGAAGTGAAGATTGGTGCGTTGGAACTGCATTATGATTTTGTTTCAGCATAAGATGTAGCGAGATTGAAGTAGTGTGGTATTCTATGTTTAGATTTCTGTTCGAAGTAAATCTGCTAATAAGTGGTTGAGAAAAAACTTGTGATTGGAAAAACCAGATTGACGCCATTATATTTTGATATTATCCCGTATGAGAAGTACAACGGGTTTCGGGAGGTCAACGGGGAGTTTTGGAGCATGCTCACAAATATAATTATCATACAACAATTCTCTGTTTGCCCGTTAAACATCATTAGTCACCATTATAAAAAAATATTCTTAATGCCTACCCTCAAGCACAACAACAGTAAATAAACAAGTACATGAATAAATCAGGACCAAACTACAACCCCACAATCTATGGCATACTTTACCATTTCGACAGTTATGTCTCACCAGGTTTTAACGACCTAATTATACCTCGCTATCCATCGCTGACATACGCTGACACTGATTATTGTTATATTTCATAATATTTACAGTCAGCTGCATTATATACTAAAACACACCAAAGGGTGCAAGTTAATAAATATGATAATTTAATCATAACTCGTTCGACTCAAAACTAAAACAAACGACTATTCTTTTGAATACACCACCACCAAGAATAACTAACCAATGTCTCTATCGTTTAAGCGTGCCCTAGCGGAGGTTTTGTGTGTGTGTGCATTGTTCGCACCGATTTATGCATAGATCAACGTTATTGCGCCAAATTTGCATTGGAAAACCAAAACACTGCCAATGTTTATTTACACTCGTTTTTGTTACCAGTTACCGTGTCTCAACAAGTAACGTTTTTCGCCCAGCACAGCGATCAGCAAATGCATGCAAAACCAAAGCCCGGCACAAAACGCTCGCTCGCAGAACCATTCCACCCAGCAGGATATCGGAAAATACCTTTTGCGCTGAAACCTTTACCCGTGTTAAAAGGGTATGGCTCGTTGCTTGAGAATTTCGCCAGCGTCAAACCATGTGAACAAACACTGTCTTCAGGATCATCGTTTCGAACGTTGGAGTAAATGAACCGTCGTTACATGAAGTAAGACACCCGGGGACGGGTGCAACGGTACGAGGTTAAACCAACACTGGGAGTTTTGACGGGTAACATTTCAATACAGCGCACAAACGTGTACGTTTAACAGCGGGTAGATGTGATCATTCTCCTTCCCCAAATTTGGTTTTTACTTTTCTTTGCCCAAATCTCGCAGCAGGTACAAAGGGCAAACAGTTGAAGAAAACGGTACGGATGTTGAACATACTGTTGCAAAACAGACTAGTTCCGGATCGCTGATAGTACAGTCATCTCTGCATGAAGCCGGACCCAATGTTGCGTGAAATTGTTACAGATAGCATAAAGAGTTTTTATTCGTGTTCCCCGGGTTACATTATGGGCCTTGCGATGCGAGTGTACTACTATCGTCGTTTATTTTGATAGGTGACTTCGAATCGATTACACCAAGAAGGATGTGATAGGTGATACGATCCGGTATCGATTGTACAACGACAACGAGATGGGCGAAATATTCAAATAGCACATTAGTCGGCCATGGTACGAAGATGCAGAGATTGCAAATTGGGCTGCCTGTAGCCCACATCTTTGAGTACCAGTCCGTTAAGCTACCTCATTTTGAGGAATCATTGTTAAGAGATATTTGTCCAATAGACATATCAGTCTTCTGCCTAACCATCCACCCACACTTAACCACAGTCAGCATAAATCCTCTATGCTTACTACAGACGAGCAGTACTTCAAGAATTTGTAGTACATGATCAAGCCGAACTTCATCCTAAGCTATTAAAATATTTCAAACTTAACAGCTTCAACACAAACGTTCCTTTTTATTCCTGAAGGACGGCCTAGAAGTATTGCTACACAAAATTTTTTGACAACATTCAATCCAATAATGGAAGTGCATGTCAGTACACTTGCTTTGCTGTAACACCTAGGTATGAACATATTTTAAGTTAGTAGGTTCACAAATAAATAACGGCCGTTTTGAAATCGATGGGGCCACTGTGGAATGTGGCGAAAATCAAGTTCGGAAAGGACATAATCCAACTGTGTAAACAGATTAGTGATTATTTCGTGCGAGTAAAAGTTAGTTCTTCCTAGTTCTTGAAAATGTCTGATTTTGAGCCGGATAAGCGCGTTGGTGTTGCTGTTTTTGTTTCGAGCGAAGAAAACGGCAGCCGTAGTGAATCGACAGTTTTCGAGTGTTTACGGCGATGATGCTCTAAGTGAAACTAGGTGTCGGAATTTTTTCGACGCAAAAAATCATGAGGATCCCCCGGTCATTCCCCAACATAAACTCGAAAGTTGTGCTGAGTATTTGGTGGGACTAGCTCGGCGTCATCTACTACGAACTTCTGAACGCTACCGGAAACAATTGATGAGTTTAAGCCGAGAACTGCGTGAAAAAACGGCCTGAATACTCATCACGCCACGACAACGTTATTCTGCTGCATGACAATGCTCGGCCACATGTTGCGCAACCAGTGGAAAACTACCTTAATACCTTCAAATAGGACCGCACCCGCCGTGTTCACCGGATCTGGCACCCACGGATTTCCATCTGTTCCGAGCCATGGCACATGGATTGCCTGACCAGCAGTTCTCCATCTATGAACAGATCCAAAATTGGTTGGATACCTGGATTGTGTCGAAAAACGAATCATTTTTCCGAAAATGAATACGCGATTTACCCGTGTGGTGGAAGAAAGTAATGAATAATTATGACCAATACTTTGATTGACCCAATTTCTTCAAACAAGAATGCCACGAGTAAAAATACACTAATGAAAAAACGGCCGTAATTTATTTGCGCATCTAATACATTTCAACTTAAGTTTCCACCATTTTATTTAAAAATTTCTAACTTCTATAAACTTCTATAAAAAGTTAGACGAAGGTTTCAAACCAATCATGAAAGTGTTTGCCTACAAAAAAATGTTAAATTCGCGACCGAACCTCGTTGCAGTTCTGTTCTGTGATGGATCCAAATCAATTTTGACATTATGTAGTGAGAAATGCCTCGGCGCCGGGCTTCAAACGACAGGACCGGGGTTCAAATCCCATCTGGACCGTCCCCCCTTAGTGATTACCTACCCAACTACGTGCATCCAACCACGGCAAGTCTAGTACTAATGAATATCCAACAAAATGGTATATAAGCAAGCTAATAAATCATTACATCGACGGCGTGACCTAGCTATGTTTTGTTAGCTATGTAGTGCTATGTTTTTCTTTCAAATGTTATCAAACCAAATTAATGTAAATAATTTTAAATATCCTTACATTTTTAGTTAATTTCCCATACTAGCTAGTGCATACTCCAAATACAAAAATATCAAACTTATAAACAAATCCTACGTAAGCATACCTGCAACATTATCAGTCATAAAAAACAAATTGCCTACACCTGGTAGTAAAATAACGAACCCCCTGGGTTATGAAAACCACATAATTTTGTTATGATCAACCTCCGTTTCTCTAGGTTCGTGAAACGCAATTTTCACGACAAGCCTCCCATGGAGCATAGCGCTGAAAATAATCCCTAATCACGCCATTCGACGATTAGCATACACACATTTGCCACACACACTGCCAATGAATAATAAAATCATTTCATTCCATACGCTCCCGTTGCTCAGATTGATTCACTGACGGCGTAGAACCGGTCACATGAGAAATCCTTGTGTATCGTTGCTGTGTTCCAAATCTTTTTTCTTCGTAGTTCCTTCTTTTTTTTTTGCTCCCTTTCTCACAGTTTACTTTGGCTGAAGACCCCAGATTTCTCTTACCAGAGGTCACCCGCATAACTCAAGGGCATTTGGGACCTCCCAGAACGTTTGCTGATTTCATTACAGAAGCATGTTTTTCAATGGTAGAAAAAGAGCATAACTGCCCTTTGGCGGATGGTGCTGCGATCTGCTTCCCGGGAGACCTGCAAAAGCCCGCCACACAAAGTCCGGTAGAAACGGGAACCTGTTATTTATGAATTTCCCGAGAGGAGCCGCCTTTGGGCGTAGCGGTGTGCCTTTTTTTACTTGTGATCCATCGGCGAAATAATTTCCCCTTTACCGTTGCAGGGCTTATTTACATCCGCTGGTCGACCGACCGCTACAGTAGCTCCGGTGGTTAGTAATAGAAAATTATTCTTCCCACACTGACGTATCAAGCTGTACGTCTTCGAAAAACCACCGTCGGAGACGAAGAATGCGTCATACCCGGTACGACAAAATCGACACGTACGCTCAATGGTTTGAAACTAGTTTGCCTACCTTCCGTTCTGCTTTTGAACGAACGGCATCTCAAAGAAAATGAGTCTTCACCGAAACTGACTTCTAGAGGTCGCGCTATTCAGCTGCAAACGCTGCTCCTTACCGGAGAGAGCTACGGACGTTAGGTTCACTACCATAAAGATGCGTACGTGCGAGTTTTGCGAACGGCAAAAATGCCTCATTTGTAGGCTGATGGAGCTACGAACTTGATTATCCCACTTTATCGTGATTGCATAAATCAGCGCAAAAAGGTTAATAACTCACGGTGTACGTAAGTACTCGTGTGTGGTTTTGCCGGCTCAGCCATAGGATGGGATGCTAGCAAATCCGGCCTGAAAGAGCACACCTGGTTAATTGAAGAGTTTGCCGCAATTGAAGTTAACGGATTCCATCTTTCACATCTACACACGCACATGTACCGCTTCTTACGAGGAAAGCTCATAAATTAGCACTAAATAAAGGACTAAGATTTTCATACTTATGGTATCCTACGCAATATGGTGTGATCAGAGTGAAATAATTCAGTGAAATTATTCAGTAGTGATTCAGGCATGTTCTTTAAATGCAAAGTAAATCACACACCATAGCATATCACACCCATACCAAATTGGAAGTATTAATTGCTTTTGTCTATTACATTTACAACATTAAATGCAAGGATGCAATTTAGAGATCAATTAGAACATAAATAAACAATTAAATAATACGTCACGATGAATATAATTTTGTGGAAAATAGACCTATACCAAATAAGTCATATTGGATCCCCACAGTCACATCAATTTGCGATGACACCATAGAAATTTCTTCAAACTAACCAAGCAAAAATTAGTTCCCTAAGCAATAATTCCTCTTCTCTGCTTAACGATCATGGCGGCTATATACTGACTACGGGGAACGGTCCAGATACTATACACACTACGGGGGAACGGTCCAGATGGTATTTCAACAGCGATCCTGCCACGTAAAGACCGGCGCCACTTTTGCCCAATGTTTATAATTATTCGCAAGGAAGATCATGTCATAACAAAATAATTGAGTTATCGTATAAAAACAAACGATACGTCATTCGAAAGCCACAAGTGTTTGGAAACAGTATAACAAATGTCGAGTGAACTTAATAATCGAATTGGAAGCGAATTACGTGTATCATGATGATCCACGCAGGACACACAAAGCGAGACATCAAGATGGCGGCGCAGTGTGCATTAAACACGGTGAAGGATATTCGCAATCAGGTTCAAACCTGCAACGGAGATGTTGAGGCTGTTGTACAACGGAAGGATCATGTCAAGCGGTCGGATTGTTTACGGAACGACGAGTTCTTTGACATTTCTTTGAGCAAGGCGTGATGCTGAACGCGGACGACTATGTGAAGCTGCTTGACACGGTCATTAAGCCCTGAATAACCCTATTGGCTCATGGTAGGCCGTATGTATGGCAACAAGAGTCGGCACCTTGTCATTCGGCCGTCAAATCGCAAAAATGGCTTAAAGACAATTTTTACGACCTCACCACCTTCAATATTTGGCCTCCCAGCTCCCCGGACCACAATCCAATGGAAGGGACCGAACCGAACGTCCTGCAACACAAAAGTCGAATTAGTGCAAAAAGTTACGACCGTTTTTGCGGCCCTGCTCAGGCTCCGGGTTTGCTCCAGATTCCGGAAGCGGATACAGCCGGTCATCGATGCCGAGGGTGGTTACTTTGAGCAATTTGTACAGCCAACATGGTAAGCTAAACTAAGTAGAAAAACTTTTTTTTTCTCGCAGAAACTATCATTTCAATTCCCAAAGAAACTGTCAAATTTATCGTGCACAACGTGTATAATACGAATTGTTCAACTCTTAAGAATCAACCAAAATTAAAAAAAACGTAAGCAAAAAGAACAGACACACTTTCCCCAGGAATGTTAGTTGATGGAAAATTCCAGCAAAATTATTCTGACTGTACGAACCCAAAACATTCATTTAAATAACGAACAGCCGTCCTAAGAGTCAGGCAGTCAGTACAGGATAGACAGTTGCGGGCGTTCAATCGCAGTGAATAAACGGTCGTAGTTTAATGACCGTAGCTCAACCAAAAATAAAGTGTGTAATGTGCTTCATCAAATCAAATGTGTAGTTAGTAATCCTCTACAAGATAACAGATTGTAACTATTACTTGTCCACCATGGATTTTTACCATTACAACGCTCCTTTTTAATTTAGATTTTTATTTTTTTAACACATTTTAACTGGAAAACTAGTAAAAATGAAATATCTTTTAATGAAAATACACTATTAGTTTTGAAAGAATACAATAATCCTATACAATCCATTTGCTATCTGCAGAGCGGAACTAACACGGAAAAACTATTCACTCTAGTGTTATATCATCAAAGCAAATTTTCCAACATCTCTTTGAAGAAAACGAATCAACCATTTGCCCATATATCTTTGGAAGTCATTGAATAACTCTGTGCTTCTGCCATCCGTCGCAAAAATATGTTTAAACTGTATAGTCACATACTTGACGATTTAAAACACTTAAATAAATAAATAAATTACATAAATAAAATAAATAAAAATTTAAAGGTACGGTAAATATTTTCATAAGATTTCAAAGCAATCCATCTGTAGTCTCTTTCTTAAAAGCTAATATAAATGCGATCAGCAAATGCGATATGCCCAAAAAACCATTTAAGTATTCAGTTATAAAAAAAATATATCTTTTGCTCCCAAAATAAACGGCTACGAAAATCTTTTCTGGTATGCATGAAAACACACATCCCTCAACAAACGGACCAACAAAAATCCAAAAAGATCCAACTTAAGATAGGACAAGTGCTGAGCATGTGCACCGTAAAATGATGATCTGTATGGGTTTTCAATGGCTTTTATTTCACTGTGAATTGCTTTTATCCTACCTCGGTTTAGTCCTGCACACAAAAACAGGGCCAATGTAAAACATTTCTAGTTTATAAATCTCTTTGAATACAAACAGCAAGATTGCTCAAAGGTTGAAGGATTATTTATTGATGAAATGTTCCCTTTTTGGGAGTTGTGCTGTTAGGTGGCTTCGTCATATATGGGAATTAAAGCTAGGTTTTAACTTTCTGCAAGCCTTGAAATCTCGTGAAGCCGATTGGATGGAAATTGTCCTGTTTATTGTAACTAAAGTCTTCCTTTATCTTTTCTTATTAAGCAACACTCTCGGAAGATCTTAGCCTTGCATTACAGGTTTTACTTGACTTCGTTTTGCTCGTAGCTCAATAGTAAAATCCGGTATACCGTGAAGCGGTCCTCGAAGAGGGAATCGATATCCGGTACTGCCGTGTGAAGACCGACCCCGGTAGCGGCTTGACTAGCGAACCACCCCAAAAATCATCTTACTTTTTCCAATTCGTCTTTTGTTGTTTTTTCTGCTCCATCTTGCAGACTTTTCCTGTTTTGCTTACTTTTTTTTCTGAGATTGTATTCATACGTCACAGAATTATAATATGTTAGAAAACGCTACATAAATAAGAGACAAAAAGCTCAACAAACCCACACTGATTACTGCGTTAAATGCTACAGGTAGGTATTGTGCGACCAAATCAAAATCATTTGTTACCATAATCTTCGTTAAGTGATTGAATGAATCGTTCTGTCCTTCAGGCAGGATTGGATTCACTTAAAGCGTGAACGTAGCGAAAGATTTATTACCATTTGAGTGTCGAACCTAATTGGACTTATCGCCCTTTCGTACTTCCCTTATCTATGAGCTTAGGCTTTCGTAGTTTGCTTCGGTACAAGTAAGCGGATCATTTGTGCTACAGTGAACATCGGTCCACCTGAAGCACATTCGATGACTAATGATGGTTTGGATTAGCCGAGAATAGCGCTTTAAGCAGACATTACCGTTTTTTCCCGTGACAATGCGAGCGTGCACAGAGGAGCACAAGCAATTTTTTTATCAGACGAATTTGTATGCATAAATGAGTGGCTTAATTGTTACTCTCAAGCCTTTAGAGACAACTTGTAACATATTTTATGGTTTTACTTTTTTGAATACAACAACCAATAAATTTACATCACTAATATGACAATATACAGAACAAGGTTCGAGGTTATTAATCCACAACCCGTAATAGCTCAATACCAAGTTTTCATACATTTTCTTGACACCGGCTTGCTTATCTATAGCTTTTTTACATTTTTTGAGTCACTTTTTTTACGCAGCCACGAGAAAAGCAGTAGATAAATCATTTGATAAATGTATCAACTTTTTCTCAGCTCACCAACGTCATAAATATGCCATAGGAAATTCGAAAATATCATCCAGCATGTTATGACGATGCTTACCACCAATTTCGGATTTTAAGTTAATTTTTTAAATATTACAAGTTACATGAAATCGTTCAAATAGATAAATACAATTAAATATCACTATTCAACTTTGTATGCTTCGTGTTTTTTTTATTGTGCTACAGAAGAACTTAATTTCTTCAAATGTCATACGCTTTTCGTACCGGTTAGACACAATTTTCTCACTAACTTTGTGTGATTTCGAAAGAAACTGGTAGGTCAGACAAAACATTACGTGAAAGAGGCAGTTGGACGAAGCGCAAAATTAGCTCCCCCCCGTAGTTACCTCCTTCCAGAATTTCTTACGGATATCCACATGTACTGATGTGCTGATTCCGGTGTTGCTTGCTGCTATTGAGCCTCTTAGCGTAACCACCAGTAGGGCTTCTTCTTGACAAAGCTGAAACGCATGTGAACCACTTTCATGGAGAAGAGCCTGCTAAACGATCTGAGGCCACGACTCTGAGGTTAAAGATTGAGATGCTCAAGCTTTTACTAGCTTTACTCTACGAATCATCCGTTCCCGATTGTTGGCCGTCCTTCTTTTGGCGCATTTCTCGAAGCAAATTGTATTTGAAGCCGTCTGAATTTGTGCAACACACAGGTTTAACCATTTGGATTGAGAGTTGGTGGAAGGAAAATTGTGTCATTCAGGATCTTTTGCCGTACATACATCTTGCTCTTCAGATCGTGCCACCGTTTCCGTTTTGTATGGTACGAATTTTATTTACAGTACAACTTCCCTTTGGCAATTATTCTTAATTTTCAACAGTTCATTCGCATCTGCTACTACACTGCTGGGATGGTGTACAAGGTGCTTCAGGAAAACACTTACTATGAGTGGTTTGTATTCTGTGGCTGCCGCAATCAAATCGGTGCTACAATCCGGATTGGCAGAAGTAAGATTTATCGGGCAAATGTTTAACTAAGAAAAATAAGTGTGTTACCATCCACAATAAATGAGAAACGTGTTATACTCAAGGTTTTCGAATAGCATAACGGCTAGGCCGTTTTACCTAGAAAAAAAAACAAGATTTTTAAATAAAATTGCAAAAAAGTGTTTTATAATAATAGATGTGCGAAATAACAGATAAACATTAATTTGCGTAACAAATACTTCATTAAAACGATTTAAACCGATATGTCCCGACAATAAATTCTGATTTGAAAGCGTTGTCACTTTCGTAAATATTGGAGAAAGCCGAAATTAAGCGGATCAGAATGAATACTGGAGAATTACGAAGAAGCGCACCATTTAAACGAAATAAGGTCCTTTTACAACCATTTATCGTGACAAATGGATGAAAATCGACACTTGTCAGAAAAAAAGCATGCTTTCCGATGGATATTTCAGTGATTTTTAGTTAATATGGCTTCTCTTTGGCTGTGGACAGAAGTGATGGATAATTCTATTAGCATATGTTAACCTCGATGACGTTCATATGTTAGCGGGACGAACCAATACAGTCTTGCGCCATATTTAAGGAGATACGCCTCGCAACTCTGCCACCTACAACTGTTGATGTTTTTAGATATCACATCCAAGTGATGTTTTTCATAACAATGTGTAACTAAAAGTAAACTTTCTTTCACAAGGTGTCAAATAGTTCTTTCAAATATGCGATGTAGTATTACACTATTTGCAGTATAGTGCAGACATACTACTTGCAAAAATTGTATATCGATGTGGAAGTAGATAAATTGAAACGGCAGTATCTTTAAATAAAATTCAAAATTTCACCAATACTCAGCATTTTATATAATCACGAATCGTAACTCGTAAACTTTGAAAGATTTGTTTGCCTTAGCATTGATCTTAGACGCTGCAGGAAAGTTTGTTAAAAGTAAACAAAACCAACCGTCTGACGTTTTGTACCGTAAACCCTGGAATTTGAGGCAAACCTTTTGCATTGGGTATTTGCACGGTTTGTTTGATGTTGGGATGAAAGTTACCCGGCTAAAAGGTAACATTTTCCCATGTGTTGTTATCCTGTGGGTACAAAATAAATATTGGTACTAAGAAACCGTTCGTCCGGTAGTTTAAATAGGTAATATTTTCCAAACACCCGAAGCACCGAATCGGACTTCCTTTCTTACTAATGTGTGCGGTTGGTTCTTCTGGAAATGGTATATATGAATCGTATTTTAAAGATTAAATTGCATGGAATCTACGGGGAAAGATATTTTAACAAAAGAAAATGTAATTTAAACTTCGAATGGGTACTTCCCCCATCAACTATGTAGAATTGATTGATGATGTTTTTACACGATTTCATGATTTGAAATGTGTAGCAAATGACGGTAATATTGCAGCATGTTTTATGTGACGTGCGTCACGTAAATTTTTCACATGATGATGAATATGTTTAAACTAAAGCTGTCCAATGTTCAAGAAATTATGAATATGCTCCATACTGTTTTCCAATCTATTTTCCACCAATAATGATTCTGGTCATGGCGGTAAAATGCACACGGGCCAAAGGAGCAATCAATTATACCAACATTTTTATATCTAAATTGCTACCTGTCTAAAGAGTTAATTGTGAGCGGTTTGCGTCGTTTTCTTGCATGTATAAAAACAATCTAAATTAAAATAATTTTTGGTGTCGAAAAGTCGGGATGATGTTATGCAAGTAGTTTAGCTTAGGACTGTAAGCACTCAGCTTGAACTGAACAAAATGTTGATGTACAGAAAAAGGCTCTTTAGAAGGTATTTAGAAATTGTGATGGTAAAACAATGTATAATGCGCGAAAAGGAACAGTTTTTCATCATATTGAATATTACTTATTACGTACCTTGTTAACAGTCCATTTATTGATGTTGTTTTTGACAGGTTCTACTGCACCCACATTCACTAAAATTCACGCTTATTTTTCCACCATTATTTTACAAGCGAGTCCATGTCATAGAAGCACGGATTCGCATATAATCAGGCAAGTTCTCGACCGGTCCGACGGCTGCTACTGCTGGGCAACGATCGTAAATGTACTTCATTCCAACATCACGCACATTCTGGGCAGTAACACTATCAATTCTTTGTTCCAATTCGTGTAATGGAATTCGACGATTGTAGCATAGCATTTGGCGCCCAATATCCTCACAGATAGGCGTAGTGCCATTCAAATGCATCAACATGTTGGTCTTGAGCAAGTTCTTGGCTCGTTCTACTTCGCCCTCTGTTATCATTGTACAGAGTCGCATCCATTCCTTTTGCACATTAAACAGCATGTCCTCACAACTAAGCGGATCACACACAAAATATAAACCCCACAGACCAGTGTCCTTGTAACAGGTGTTAAACGACCGAAAGCTATGGCACAATCCATCAACAGCCGAAGCTACGGCCAACTTGGACGCACTATTCACACTTCCACTCTGCGAGCGATCCCACACACCAATAAACGTACTGGCCACCAAAAGCGGGACATTATCCGGATCAGTCCAGCCGCATCCCTCGACGGCGATTGCGACATGCGCAAGCGGCAATGAATCATCGCGAACACGCACTTCAGATCCAGTAAAGCGGTACGTGGCCAACGCTTCCGCATTGCTATTCACTGAGGAGCTCAAACTACTAAAGTTCTGTTCCGCTAACTTCACCAAATCGTTGTGGCATACACCACCTGCCGCTGCCAATACGATGCGAGGTGCAGTATAATGCTCCTTAATATACTGCTCAAGGTCTGTCTTCCCAATCGACCGAATATTTTTGGTTGGTCCAAGGATGGTATTACCAAGCGGTGTACCCTGGTAGGCGGTGGCGTGCAAATGGTCGAACACTACCTCCTGCAAGTTACTTTCGATCTCTTGCATCTCCCGTAGGATAACGTCTCGTTCACGCTCAATCTCTGCTTCGCCCAGTTTCGGGTTCTGTATTATATCGGCCAGCAATGCGATAGCTTTCGGTACATCCTGCGATGGACACTTGGCGTAGAAGACGATCTGCTCACGCGATGTATAAGCATTCAGGTGTGCGCCCATGTTTTCCACCTCTAGCTCGAGATCAACCTGCGAACGATTACGTGTGCCTTTGAACGCCATATGCTCCAGAAAATGGGCCACACCGTTGTTGTTGTCATTTTCGAAACGTGAACCGGCATTTATCCACACACCAACGGTAGTAGTTTGCAAGCCCGTATCTTCACTTGCCACACGAAGTCCACTCTTCAGTTGGGTAACTTGTGTCGGTGGTATGTTCAGGAGAGTGGCCCGGAATTTGGCAGTATCCGTAACTTTGGTGCGGCGGAACAGCAGCGGCTGCCAACGGTTGTACAGACGTAACCCGATCGACGGTTTCAATAACGACGCCATAGCTTTCAGGATTGAATTCGTTGAAATTAATACGACCCTACACTCGATGATGACGAAAGGCTCCTTCGATTCGCGGACAAGAAAAACAACTAATATCAAAACTGCCGGCACATGACGGTTGTCAAAATGCAACAACAAATGACGCAATACATTTGTCATGTTCCACTAACAGCATTGCCAGAAATGCTGTCAGTTACGAAAAACATTTTGCCAGTATATTTTGGAAATTAAATAACAAAGAGCAATTATTCTAATTTTCATGATATTCTTTTAATACTGATATCTCAAAAAATGTACAACTACCTTATATGCTGGCAACTAATACAAAATAACTTCTTCTTGCTTTTCAACGGCTCTACTGAAACTATCTTTTGTATTATAAAACAGTAAATTAAATAATCAAATTCTCGTAATCTCTTTACGTTCAAGACTCCTCTCCCCCTTTCTTTCCTTCTACATTTCTTCTACATATGAACAATGTCTGAGATGCCGTTCGTTCAAAAGCAGAACGGAAGGTAGGCAAACTAGTTTCAAACCATTGAGCGTACGTGTCGATTTTGTCGTACCGGGTATGACGCATTCTTCGTCTCCGACGGTGGTTTTTCGAAGACGTACAGCTTGATCCGTCAGTGTGGGAAGAATAATTTTCTATTACTAACCACCGTTGCTACTGTAGCGGTCGGTCGACCAGCGGATGTAAATAAGCCCTGCAACGGTAAAGGGGAAATTATTTCGCCGATGGATCACAAGTAAAAAAAGGCACACCGCTACGCCCAAAGGCGGCTCCTCTCGGGAAATTCATAAATAACAGGTTCCCGTTTCTACCGGACTTTGTGTGGCGGGCTTTTGCAGGTCTCCCGGGAAGCAGATCGCAGCACCATCCGCCAAAGGGCAGTTATGCTCTTTTTCTACCATTGAAAAACATGCTTCTGTAATGAAATCAGCAAACGTTCTGGGAGGTCCCAAATGCCCTTGAGTTATGCGGGTGACCTCTGGTAAGAAAAATCCGTTGTCAAGAAGGCTGAAAATGAAAATAACAAACATTTGGTACAAACCACGCTATAATATTTAATCGTGTGACCAATCCCCTCGTCAGTGAATCAATCTGGGCGTCTCAACGTACAGAATTGGGTGAGTTTATTGTACATGAAGGGTGTGGAAAGTGTGTATGCTAATCGTTGAATGGCGTGATAAGGGATTATTTTCAGCACCATATTTTCATCGCACGGAAGTTTTTGAGCAAGAATATATTTTTAAGAATATCAAATTGAAGCTAGCTAAATAATATGATAAATTACTGAGTTTAGGAAACAAAACAAGTAGAAGGAAAGCTTTTACATCGCTTATTAAACCTATTAAATGCTAAAAGTGTTTATTTATTCTACATGATGTGTAATCAGAAGTTGAGCAACTACCCATATCCACCGACTGGTTGTCTACAAGCTGTACCGAAGCCAACTTACTCATTTGATGTTTTAGACGTTTCATGCGAGAATTGTAACGAACAAGAACTTCAGAACGAACAATAACCCAAACTTTAATAATGAAGATGGTTCCGGCAAAGGAAAAACACTACCCAAAGAGAGATCCAACACCATAACAATGAATAGATGGATCTCGTTTCACTTTAGCGCCAACTTTTCGTATACGCAACAGCGGCATTGCCATTGATTGAAATCGACCTTAAGCTTCGAAATACTAAACCAACCATAAACCTTTTCGCTCGAAGTTTTTTTATCGACCAAGCATATCGTTTTTGTTCCAGTTCATCGGAGTTCCAACCCTTGGAGGGTCCTCTTCCGCTAACAGCTTTAGTAAAAACTCGCATCAAGGAAACATGCTCCATCATTTACACCACTTAACGAGATTAATGAATCTTTTGGGTCAAATGGACCTATTGTTAACAGTCTTACGCTTTTTACTCGCCGTCATACCGTCGTCGCTGCAGAATGTTTGCGAATGGAATGCAGTAACTTTTTTACTTTTCACCTGACACACCAAATGAAGCCCTTCAGGGTTGTACATTTTCGAAATTAAGAATCCGGCCTTTTCCGGTAGCAATCGAAACATTTCGTGACTGGTGGTCTTCAAAAGAGTCACTTCTTCACGATTCGCTGACCTTACGGAAACGCATTCGCACGCACATCTTTATACGTTCAATAAATTCAACCCGGAGTGGCCTGCTACCAACGCCAAAAAACAAAACAAAAAAAAAACCAACGACCAACGACGAATTTTGTTCCGCTACAGTTACGGTCAAGGAGTGGTAAAACATTCGGCGACCCGAATAATTATTCGCTGAAGACGCAGACAACGAACCGTTCTGGTTTAATTACCAACATATCGTGATGTGAAAGCATAAACCTTTCAACCTGGACATGCGTAGACGGTGATCCAAGATGCTGATCCAACACTTTCAGGAAATCGAGCTTCCCTTAGGCTTAGAAGTTAACTCTGCCACCGATATCGAACATACCATTTCATCATATGAGTTTAAGAATTATATGAATTACTGAAATTTCCAAAGTGCTTGGTTAACTTTATTTGCTAGCCAAGCAAAAAATATTAATACACTACTAAAGCTTATGTGAAATTAGCTAAGTTATTTTTCATTTTGGAGTCCCCGTTTGACCAGGAAAATTTAGCAACTTCACACCGATTAGCATAAATAAATTAAAACAGTATACTCGTGAAATTCATCCTATAAAAAATATTTTTAAACATTGTTGAGTTTATAGTTTATTAGAGTTGTGATAAAGCAATGAGTTGTTGAATTTAAACTAAACGCCCTAAAACTATTTAGTGCATTATTGCCATTGCCCAAAGCTGCCAAAAAGCTTACGGTATTGTTAGGGAAAAGCAATTACTGGCCTAATTCCGGGGCATTGTTATCAAAACTGTGCATCAATATTTGGTATGCTGCTGAACCACGGGTCGTATCGTATCGATTAATTAGCTGTTAGAACAATGGAATTTAGTAAAATGTATGTGCACGTTGTTATTGAATAGCCCTGGCATGTATAATCTATGAAACGATTGATGTTTTGATTGTTTCTAGGTATTTGTAAATCATAAAAGCTTATCACCCTTCAAACTATTATTTATCAAAACAAAAATATCATAAGAAGAATCATGATCCACGAGGGAGCGAGTTGTAAGTAACACCGGCGCTAGTCTGCACACAACAGGACCGGGGTAGAAATCTCATCCGGATCGTTTCCACGTAGTGAAGACTGACTATCTAAGTACGTGTTATCAGCAAGCTTTGTAAGCCATTAGATGGACCTAGCAGGTCGTTGAGCAAAGAATAAGAAGAAAAAAAATCAAGATTATACTAAGCTGTAAAATTATAAAATATATTTTTCCGGGGGTATGCTACATTAATTTCAAATGAGGAATACTGAAACACATTGCTTATTGATCAGAAGCTTTAATTTTGTATCAATCAACACGGCTGCTCTCTTCACAAGGCAGGACCAGGGTTCAAATTCCATCCGGGGAACGTTCCGGATCGTAGTGAGACGTGATTATACATCTACATCGTATCAACAAGTATAGTGAGCCATTCTAGCCACCTAGCAGCGTCGTGAAGTCAAGTAGAAGAACCTTATGCTGAATATCTATTATTTTGAACGCAATATAAGGCTGTACAACAATCTTGATGCTTGCACTACGGTACTCAGTGCATCACAGATAAAAGCAACTCTTGCAGTACCAGTAGCTTCCAATGACTTATAACGAGAGAGCTTATACCTTTAAAACCGTATCAATTTCTCTAAGCGCAGTGCATATCGTTCGTAGAGAACCATTTCGCTGTAACTCGCTCACTGCACTGTGCAAAAAGGAACTCATTTGCACTCACTCTTCCAATCACGCTAAGCTCCCCAAGAGAAAGTTCGAAAAGTGAGTATCTCTTGACAACAACAACATGCCGAACAGCTGTCTACCTCGAGAAATCGATACGGAACCGAACCTACACGATGCTGGCTTCAAACACTCACTGCAGACATCGACGAGAACCGTTCGTGACATTCATATTTCATTCGACAGTACTATCTGAGTCTCGAGCGTGAGAAGACACGTACAATACGTTCGGTTCTGCCGTTATTCGTAAAATTTACTCGTAAATATTTTTGTTGATTGTTTCTATACCTTACTTTTGACGTACCTAATATAAAGCTATAGAGTTGACAATCATTACGAAACATTGTGAAAAACTTTTCTTTCCAAAGGTGTTTTGAAATGAAGTAGTGATAAAGTGAATAACATAATAGTGTGAAACGCAAACAAAAAGCTACACTGGCAAACCGTTGAACGTTTTTCCTCATGAATATTTTCCTAACTAATTCAGAAGCCAAGGAACCGGCTCTGTGGAAAACCACTCAATGTCGAAACGCTGGATTCACTTACTGTGAAGGACGTGTGTAGTGCAAACTGGTTCAAGAGGGATAACGAACTTCACTGCGTTGTCGATATGAGTGTACAGTTTGTCAACAAACCATCAACACTACCACCATCATCATCATCACATACAATAGGCGTCACTGCTGTAAAACACCGGGCGGCTCCATCGCACAAGTGAACACCTGAAACCGTTTTTTGTCCCGTTTGTATGGGAATGAGTGCTCTCCGTTTGTTGTGAAAAATGAATGAATAGTGAAAAACATACAGAAGCAAATTCACACAACAGCTCACAAATAAACGTTTGGCGCATTCGAGCATTTTCACCCTGCAGGCAAGCTGAAAGCACGTACTTGTTGAGTGGTTTTTTTTTCTGTCGATCACGTTCGTTAGATTTAAACCATGGTGGCAATCCTTCAAAATATTACCAAGCGTGTTGCGTAGTATGTTTAATTATTTGCTTATTTACAGGGTTTCCGTTTACGATTCGAGAGATATTCAAGACCATTTCTGGATACTGTTTTGTACCGTAGTGCCTGCTCTAAATTGATAATTTGTCTGCGTGTATTATTTGAACTTGAATTAAACAGCTTGGTGCAGTGTGTTTAAATCTTTTGATGTAAAAGAAAACAATTGTTTTTGCTATGTATGAGCTATACAAGACACATCAGTTGCTTATCAAATATGATCGTGCATAAATGACTGTGTAATGAACACAAAACGCAAAATGTGAGTGATTGGATTACTTCATATTACTCGTCCGAAACCGGCTGCTAACGAATGTTTGAAAGGAAACAACACACGGATACAATGCTGCTTTCGAACAGATGGATTAGTCTATTAGTAACGAGTTTACTGTTTACAGGTATGTCAAATTCTAATCACAAAATTCCCTTTTGAAACTTCAGCTTAAAAACTTAAACACTTAAGATGCAAACCGAACCGATTGTTAGGGATGCCCATCTAAACCATCTTCTTTTCGTATTCTCTTACATGAAATTACTCCTATTCCACAAAGATCACTACTCCCATTACTTATTTTTACAAAAGGACACTGTCGATATTTTTTTACTACTAAATATACTCCGTTGTTGTGGCACAACTTATCATAACAGCATTACTAGTTATAAACGCACCCTTTAAAATGCTAAAAATCACAAATAAAAGAACTTAAGCTCATAACGGAAAGGTCGCGTATTTATTTTCGTTAACAGAAATTATTGGCCTCAAACTAAAAACCGTACGAATACCACCGTATAAGTTTCGTGGTGAATCCGCATTACTCGAGTGCCACTACGAACTGAACGGCCAGCGAAAAGGGCATGGGACACTTAATGGAGGCAATCGACGACATCATACCTATCAGAGCGACTATCTGGGTGAACCCTTCGAAGAGGAGGAAAAGCTCTACTCCATCAAATGGTACAAAGACAACGAGGAGTTTTATCGTTACGTGCCCTCAGCGTCACAACCGATTAAAAGCTACAAAATCGAAGGTATCCGGGTCGATCCGAACCATTCGGACGGTACGAAGGTGTTGTTGCGTGGTTTAACACTCAAATCCTCCGGTATCTATCGTTGTGAGATCTCGGCGGAAGCGCCCAGCTTCGACTCGGTTCAGGGTGAGGGCCGGCTGGATGTGATATGTAAGTAACCGAAGAAGAATATGTCAAGTGATAGAAGAACAAAAAAACTACACTCTTACCTTTATCACATAGACGTTAGACAAAAAATGTCTTGCTTTTGATTGGGTTTCTTGCATTGCAATCTGTTACCGTTGTCGCTTGCAGATGTTCCAAAGGATGGTCCACACATCAGCGATGGTGGACGGCAAAGCTTCCAAAATGGTGAAACGATGGAGTTGAACTGTACCTCCGGTCGCTCGTATCCAGCCACCACGCTCCAGTGGCATCTGAATGATTTGCCTGTGACGGACCCGAACAGTATCGTGCACTATCCTTCGGTGCAAAATCAACATGGGTTGATTACCACCTTTCTTGGGCTGAGCATGGTCGTCAACCATCGGCACTATATCGACGGTACGATACGGATTAAGTGTGTGGCAAGCTTATCGCCCGTCTTATGGCGTGGCGGACAGGAGAGCATCGTCCAGTGGGAGCAGCCGGCCATCGACAGTCGTGTTGCCATGCTGTTAGGTACGTTTGTATGGTTAACCAATCACACATGACTAATTACATGCATTTAAATATGTTCTGTTTAAGTGTATTCGAACGTTAGTTATTGTTTGCTCCATTCAAAGCGCTTTTTATTTTACTTTTTACGCTTCCAAAGCGTTAAATCACTAATACTTCTTTCTTCGTTTTCTAAACTTTCTTTTTGCAGTGAAAAGTAACGACACGAGCAGAAGCAAAATCTTAATAGTGCCCTTTATAAGCCTTGTGGCTTATGCCATTTGTCCAATACATGCTCGCATACATTGGTGATAGTATGTTTTCTGAGATTATATATTACACACACACACACACACATCCCATCGCATAGCTGATGTACATTTAGCAAAAATGACTAGAAGACAGGAAAAATAAAAACGTTAGCCTATTTCTTTTAGGTCTAGTTTGACTAGAATAAAAAATCTAGTTTATTCAGCGAAATATTTTTTTATTACATTTTTATTCTATGAAATTATTTTTTCTTTATTCAATAGATTAAAATCAAACAAAAAGCAATTGAAACGTCTACAAAATAAAATGCAAGTATTGTAAATAACGGAATCGATATCAATCATTTATATCCATTAGAATCAAAAATTCGTACGACGGAATGCGTTAGAAATTAGAAGGCAGAAGTCAGGTTGTACAGCAAAACCTTTCCGTTCATTATCCGTCGTAGAAATAGTTTAACCAACTCCTAAGAAAAATAATGTAAGCTCAATAAATGAGCATACTAGTTGTACATTATAAGTAGCAATCAATAACCGTAAACAAATTATCATTAAATCTGTAGAAAAGGACTTCGCGATTTTCGACGAAGAAAGATATAAAGTTAAATGAAAAATTACTTGACAGGTATTTTTTAGTTCTGTAAATAAAATTGTCAATCATGGCAACATATCTTTACTATAAAGTTATTTAAGAAACGTCTATTATTATAACATATATCGAAAAGTAGAGTCTATGAATGGAGGAATATAAATTCCGTTCCAGGAAACGAATCAAAGTTGAGAAATTCAGCGTCATAAAAATGTGTATCACACTAATTTTTATTTATTTACAATTGATTATTACGGTCCAGTGCCGTATTGTCAACACCGCTTGTGTTGAATAGATTTTCGCATATCGATAAGGCATTTCCTCCTTATTCTTTGCCTTATCCCGGGGATACTCGGTAAATGTGTATCACACTTTCTGTTCTTGGTTTTAGTGCTGATGCTACGAAAGGGGGAAAATTCCAACTCGTATTCATCGCAGCAGGAAAAACATGGAAACAAAAATAACCTGTTTTATTCTACTTTAAAACATTTCTGTCTGTTTTAAATTCTACACCAATAATATCGGGCCCATAGTCAGCATTCCACAGTCCAAATATCATTATTCCGAATTGACAACAAATGGCATTTGTCTCATAAATCTTCCAAGTTGATCGATCCCCGTGTCCGCTATGCTATGATGCGGATGTCAATGAATCTCCTCATCGATTAAACAAGTTATGGTGTCGACAAGTGTTACGTACAGGTGCGTCCTTGACTTCTCGTACGGCTGATGAACCCACGGTACGGCCAATGCTGCGTATGCGTGCTGGTTTTGAATCTTGGAACGGGTTTTGCTGACATGTGACTCGCTGGCGCTAGACAATCTTTCACGTCACTTTTTTTTCTTATCCTCACTCAAGAGCAGCTCGAACAACAACAACAAAAAAGTGCCGGGACCAATGACAAGTATAAATTAGTTCATTATAATAGCCCGAGCTCTAGACCGTCCCTGAGCAAATGTCTCTAAAGCATCAGCATTTTCTCATTCGAACAGCCTTACATTCGTGTGGAGTTTGCTGCCACTGACAAACATACGTACCGGAGCTGTTGGTACAAAATTCGTATTTGTAACTAATTTACCGGGACCATCAACGTGAGCCGTCCTTTTGGCACCTGCACTAGGCAGGTTTCGGTATTCGGTACCACCTCCATCCTCATCGTCGTTGCGCTGATTGAACTGTACGCCGAGCGAAAGCATTCCCTCGGCAGTGCTTTAGCTCAGATTGGGCTGTAGATAAAACAGTCTAGCGCACCAGTGGTACTCGCTAGCTCTGAAGCACAGTACCTCACGCGATGCCGTGATTTATTGGCGCTGCTGAAGGTTAAAAAAAATCGAACTCACTTTCACGATATAAAAAATTCATGTGGCATCAGTGTTACTGGTTCGGGGTACCGGCGAACTAACTAGCGAAACAAATTATATGAACACCTTACAAAATGCTGAAACCGTGGGGGTTCGCATTGCAACTAGGTCAAGTTATCATTTATCAACTCACCTTACTCCTTACAAAAAAGCTACCCAGACACACACACACACACACACACATACACTGACTTTAATAAAGTATAAGCTAAGAGTCACGGTTAGTTTATTTTTACGTGCTCAACAAAGAGACTTTTGTGAGAGCGAGTCGTTTGATTTTGGCACTCTTTTGTTCCGCACTTGATAAGAAATTCATATGAACTTTGCAGAAGTATTGTGTTGTTGCAAAATTTACTTAAGATGCAGTACAATGACAGTACACACATAAGCTTTAGTAAAGCATTATTCTTTTAAGCCCCCCCCCCCCCCCCTCCCTTCACATTTTACTACACCATTCTCATGCCATCTTTTAAACGCTTCGGATGTGTTTCCCATCGACAAAGGTAAAGCAAACCCACTCGAGCGAAATCATGTTTTATTTGCGCCAGTTCTGCGCCGATTTGGTTTTTGATGAAACCAATCAATCGCTACATTAACAATTCAAATAACATTCCTTCGCATTTCTTTACGTTTTTATTATGCAGACTAACTTTTCAATGTCGGCTGCAAGGAACACGGGCAGGAGAAGTCAAGATTGTGGTTTTAATGCGAACATGAAACAGTGATTTGAATAATTAGCGATAAAAACGGTTTGATTAATTTATTTGCATTTATATTGCGCTCGTGGCGATGTTGTTTTAGAAATTTGAGTATTTTAGGGTGAGAGAATCAATGTCTTAATGAACATTTGTCGTCTTAACGTTCGATTATGTACGTAACAGCCGTAATGTTGTAATGAAGCGTATCAAATGATGTGTAAATGTTCCGGAAACTCTTGTGTTTATCAAATTTTCAATAAAATTTGGAAATCATTAAGCAGAGAGCATTATTTTTATGGTTTAGAATCCTCTAAAGTAACCATTAGATGGATATTTTCTTAAGTTTTTTGGGTGAACCGGGGGACGAGACATTAGCGGTGATAGTCTTCAAATGGAAGAATATGGTATCAAATCCCGTCCAGTGCCGTTATCCCTAAAAGTGGCACTCCAGCTACGGATAAGACCAAATCAAGGAAAATCAGGAATCCACCCAATCCACGTGGCAGACCACGTCCTCGTGATGCTTTAGCCTCAATAAATAAACAGAATAATAAAATTGATTTCATTTTTTACAACAATTCTTGTGCTGATTCGTGTGAAAAAATTCAAGGCATTTCCTCTTTTTTTTTTGCGCCCTATCCCGGACATGCTCGGTTGCAGGTAAAAATTGTGTTGTTTGCTTTTGATTACTAAAAATTTTTCATTGTAACGAATAAGAAATTATGTTCAGTTTTTGTTCAAATAAAATAAATTACGTTGTTAATTGTACAGTCAATACATGCGTGTTGACAATACGGCGCAAGCCATCATGCTTTAAATAAATAAATAAAAAACGTTTTCAATTGTAAAGAATTCGCATTTTTCCATTCGTTGTGTGATAAGCGCATGCCAAGAAGTCATAATAATATCCGAATAGTCAGGTAATTCTCAGGACCAACATCTGTCACCAAAGTAGATAACCATTTGATTCCAATTTTCATCCATTTTCCTCTACAAACCATGACAAGAAAATTTGTTGTAATATTAATAAAATGTTTCTTCTCTTCTTATGCGAAGATCTTAATACAGTACGCATACAGTAGCGCAAACAATGCTCCAATAACAGACCCCTGCCACAGAAACTAAAAGTACCCGAAGTTCGCTCTCTTAAGTCACTAAAGAAAACTTAACAGCTACTAGCAGTTGCGATCCCGACTGCCTTGTTTTATACTGCCAAGTCATGCATTTTGCTATTTCAACAAGTTTTTGGATTTCCGGTAATGGGCGTTAGCCTCCTCTTATCGATGTCCTGGTAGCCCTTTTCCGAGTTCATGAATATTACGCATTTATGAAAGCGTTTTTGTGGGCCAAGCGATTCGGAAAGCTGCCAACCTTAGCCCTCGATAACGCTGGCATATTACACGTGAGCCAACACTCTTAAGCTGCTGTAAAATGGGAAAGTTTCTTTACTAGGCGATAAGTTGTTAGCACACATCGGACATTTGCAATAACGGGTTATCTTTATGGGTTTGTGTACCATGCAATGGAGATGAATAACCTTTTTCCAAAGATTCCTAACCGGCGGCACACAAGAAAAGCACAGTTGTTTTGCTACCATTCTCGTAACTTGGTAAGATAAACAATCCCAAACTATATCCGGCGTCGTAAGACGGCACAGTGAAAAGTTTGTCGTTTCTATTAGTTGAAGATTAGGTTATGTTAAAGATCGTGGCAAGGTTTTGCATATGAACTAGCGATAGCAAAATTTAAAGACACAACGGAAAATCTCAAGCATAATCTTAAGCGAACACTATTATTTGTGTAAGAATTGTTTTCAAAACAGGTCTTACAGAACGTCTGCAATATTGTTCACGAAATATACGTCTAGTGGTGTAAATGTATGTGTACACCAATTCTTCGCTTTCACCCAGTTTTAATAAACACGCGGCCTTTCAATATATTGTCAATTTGAAACGATTTTTAATACACCTGCCACAGGCAGAAGCACAGACGATGTGTTAGTTTTGCAAGGATTTGTCCGCTTTTCTCACCTTTCGCGTTTGAAATATTCACCGTTTTTATTCAACCCTATCGTTTTGCGGGAGTGCGTTTGTTTGTTTTAGCAGCTGGATTTACGGAACCAGGCCGAACGGAAAATTTCCAATACATCGCATTGATGCTAGCGGCTCCGATCCCCGGCCACAATTCCTGCTGCAACAAACCCGCTCAGACCAAAACTAATATTGCCATAAAGGATTAATAAAACCGTTGCTCGCGATGATTTGCTTCTCGTTCGCTTTCTGGCCTGCCACTGTTCCGGCGAGTGTGTTGTGTGGTATTAAAATTGGCACCAGCCTTTTTCGAAGAAGCGTTATTAGTCTTTTCCGGATCATCGGCCATAGTATCCAGCGTTATGAAACTTTCATTGTATATACAAGCTGCAAACTTCCCGTGGCCAATATTAGCACCGGGCTTGCCAACTGGGTGATAGTTGCGAATTTATGAGCATCGAGATGATATAAAGCTGCTCGGGAAACGCTTCATAGGAACAGTAAACGAGAAATCATAATAACAGTTTATACACTCTATTCTATCATTGTGCGTGCACAGCAAATGCCGGTTGTGCTCAAAATTTTCATTTTTGACTTGCGGCTCGTTCTTGCCACAGAAACGTGATTTTGCGTTTTAGAGCAGAAAAAATATTGAAAAGATAAATATTGATGCAACGGGTTTTCACGCGCTCAATGGATTCTGATGCTTTGCTAATATTTGCTCAACACGTACCAACCCAACCAAGCGAATGGAGGGAAGATATTTTTTTATGGTCATTTATTTCATTTTTACTCACTTTTAATCACTTCATACCAGGTTGAAAGTATAACTTGAAATCGGAAAATAAGCTCCATCGCAGGGTGTGATATGACTTAAACAGTTTTTTTATAATTGGAATAATACTACGAGTTTTTCATTCTTTTTCCATAGTAAGGATGTGGAAAATTCAAGCTAAAAATAAAAAGAAACGATTTCTTAAACAAAACCTCGCCATTCCATTTAAACTGTTAATGTTGTAATATAAACTTTTGCTGTTGCTTATCATCCCTCATCCTCTTCTTCCTCATTCTTCAAACAGATAACAAAACAACAACACAAGCGCTACATTTCAAGTATCAACTTAAAACATAATTATCATTCAATTTGTTTGCCTTCAACTTGAAAATTAAATTAAGATATCATCAACTGCCGCACTTTAGGTGAAAGAGAGGAGCAGCCGTGCGAAGCAAGTAAATTGATCCCATCTTGTCGCCGCTCCATGTAATGGTCAAGTATTTACGGCAACCCAATACCGCCGGAAAAGCTATTAAATTGTACGAAAAACTCATTACCAAAGTTCGACAACAAACGATTACAGATAAGGTTGTTGCAGTTTGTTTATTTCCGCTTTGGTTCAAAGTTTTGTTTTTTTTTTGCGCAGAAATTTGTGAGCAAAAAAAACCTAAAGCTGATCCTTTAAGAAAATGCATTGAAAAACAATTATTACTGTTATGGACATTCCACTGGTGCGGTGCTTTGATTATTGATTATTGAATCTGCAAAAATGTTCAATTTAAGAAAAACAATAAACAATGTATTGAATTCGTTTTTACATTATTTTGCTTATACATGTTTTGTTTAATCTAGACTAAATAGTTATTTTTATCAGCACTCGGCTACCAATCCGTCAGCGCTTGGCTCCTTAATGATTACGAGAAGAAGCAGGCAAAATCATAAAACAAATCTACTATTTCTTATCTACATGAAGGAACTTGCAGCTTAAAGTTGAACATGAAAATTAAGCTTTTTACATCCATTTCAGGGTTGTGTTAAACTCGATTCCATTTGTAACAGTTGAACACTTCTGTTAAAAGTTTGATGCTTACAGTATTATATTCTTGATTAACTGTGATGAGTTTCAACACGTACACGAACACGAACAGGAGTTTTCGATTCTCGCGAAAGCATAGAGAGTCTAATTGACTTTGTTCCAGTGAAAATAACATAACCTTTTGCGTAAAGCAATGCTTAAAAAAACATTTTATAAAATTTTTTACATCGCGAAAATGGCGAGTTACCTGGTGAAAAATGGTTGAACCTGGCCAGATGATACTTCCGGCTCTCGTTTGTAACATGTACGCCACCGAATGCTACTCTGTATGGACTCTCTTGTTAATTCTCGTTACCCGGCACGGTTTGCAGCATAAGCTCAACTTTGTTTAACGTCATTTCTAGTACAGTTTCGTTTTTTTTTCTTTCTTGTTTTGCCTTTATTGTACGTTCAAAACGGTTCATAAACTTGTTTCGCTATATGGGAAGCAAAGCATGTTTGATTTTTCGGTTTCATGCTGTCGTGTTCTGTGCGATGTACCTTCGCTACCGTACAGAACAGTGGTTAGGACAGCGTAAGCACGCGGAAAAACTAAATGGATGGAGGAAAAAAAATCCCCTTTTGGTTTCATGCTGCTGACCAGCTTAAAAATGGTCACTAGTCTTCGGCGACATTTTTTTTTTCTTTCCACCTACCGCTACGGGTTGGCCTTTTGTGGGGACTACCATCGCTAATATCTCCTGCGGTTGATGCATGTCACCCTTTCTATTGAACACGCCATTTTAGCGCTTGCGGTGAAGTCATGACAGCATTTTTTGTCCCCTTTTCGTATCACTGATTTAAGGTTCTTTCAATTCGTCCAACTCATCTGCTTCTTGCTACTGCTATCGGAGGTTGCCATAAATTATAGAGCGGATGGAACAATGATCGATCATAGAGCTTGACCCACAAGCACAGGTATGGCCTTTAGAGATACCAGTTTGAAGATTGTTGCGTTTGACGGGTAAATAGTTTTCTCTTTCTCACTCTCTCTTCCTCTATTTTTTTATCTTAAAAAGTGAACTAGTTCTTGCTTATATACAATGGCACGGTTTTCATTATTTTTATCATGTCATCATTTTATCATTTTAAGGCGGTTCAAACGTGTGTCTAGAAATCAGTAACGATCGCAACTAAATATGCAATTCATAATTTGTTAACGGTAGTTCGATAATCATCCATCGGCCATCCATACCCGTTCTCACAATTGACTATCCAGAGCAAATCAATCATTCAGTTTGGGGATTTAGTCTCTTGGTAGGAATCCTCAACACATATCAATTTAGATACTCCAAAACATGTTGGTCCTTCTTGATGGGTACAGGACAACAACGTCTGAATCATCGTATTTAAAGCAAGGGAATCGTTTATGACATCTTGCTTCGCTCGTAGCAAAAGGATTTCTAGAATAAGACAGTCATCACTTATCATTTTACTCATTTATATAGGAAAACAACGCTTCCCGGCATAACAAATATTTGGCAGGCACAAATACATATCAGGTTTATTGATACAACAATTCATAAACAGGTCATTTATGTACAGATTCCATTGATTGCCCAGCTAAATTTATGACCTTTTATGTTTGCTAAGAACGGTCTTGAAAAATTTCTCATTTATTACATTTTGAAAGAGTAAAACAATAAGCACGAAGTTGGTTTAATCTTTTTGAATGAGTAAATACTCTTGATAGACAATATGGTGGAGAGCCGTCTTACCAGAATATAAATAAATATTCTTTGTAATAATTTACAAAAACACCTTTTTTCCACAGATTCACCCACATCACCCTCCAACAACTGACAAAATCATATTGTTCAGATATTGAAAATTATTGATCAGATTGAACACAATCGGCTTATTTACATAACGGGTACCTCTCACTCAGAATGCATTGCAGAGAAGAATATCAGAGGTTTAGCGTTTTAATAACCCTCGTCAAATTAACACCCAAATTAAATCAAGCTGCTTCACTGCGTCCGTTTAAAGTATCTTTCACTCGAACTCGGATAAAAAGATAAACAACTTGAGATTGTCCTTTGGGCGTCGTCTAAAGTCAATACCTTAAACTTTGCGATACCAATAAATAAAACAAGTCGAAAAGATTAACCCAACCACCGTCAGTTTCTTGAATTTAATTAACAGAGCATACTTACAAAATATACACATTTTATGCAACGAATGCTGGTCAGACTAAATTAATCTTTTAAAGATTTTCGACGAACGATTCAATTTCTTTTGAATTGTGATCCCATTTGATCAAATAACAGTTTTCTTTCCGAAGCAAAAAAATGTTGGAACGTCTGGCAAACGCTAGCGTAATTCGGTGAAACATTTGCTTTTAACAGCATTATGCATTCAGATACAACATTATGGTGAACGAAGAGATGATTTCCAATTACACTCTAAGCAAAATGTGCTCCTTCAGTGCAAGCTATATTCAGAATCATCCCTACAAAAGTATCATTAACTGCGCTGTATAAGTGCATTACGGAGAAAATCAATAGTTCTACCATAAAATGTGTGATGGTACAGTATCTCTCCCAGTCTGTTGCCAGTGGCTCGCGTATTTCGCCATTGTTTAGCTCGCGGCGTTTGGATTGAGCTTGTTTGTATCGATCGGTACCGATGGGAAAAGTTAATGGAGCAAATAAGCAGCGAGTGCTTTGCAGTAGATTTTCCATCACTATTCAATACGTTCCATCCGTTTCGCGGGATCATGCCGGTGCCTAGCCGTTCCGCCATTTCAGCGACGGTAAGTGTAATAAACCTACAGTTATCCCCCCGATGCATCCGCCTATCGTCGTTGTGGTCAACCATGAAAAAGGCAGAAGTGCACTTTCGGAGGAGGCCTACAGCTCCATAGAAAGATCGTTGCTCCGTTGGGAAACGATAACAATACATAACTCTTCCCTTCTAGTGTGGCCCTCTGGACAGGGGTTAGCAAGTTTTTCGTTGTATGTGATTGTTTTTGGATGGAGGTTTAATCATGCTTTTCATTGGTATTCGAATTTGAAAAAAAATAATATTCATGTAACACATTACAAGTTCGATGATATCTACGACCTGTTAAAACCTACTACAATTTAAAAATATTTCTTTATGCGTATTAGAAAATGACTGAATATTCAACGCTCAATACAGCGATTTTATATCGCATTTGAAACCACTAAAAGCTCTTTTGAAAACCACTGAACTGAACAATAATACTCACAGTTGCATGGGTTTGCCCTTCCGTGTGGATGTATACACTGTTGATGTCCTGGTTCGATTGGCTCTATTCTATTATTCAATTGAAAAACGAGCTAATTAGTGCCTGAAAAGCTATCGTATGCCGCCCACGTGCAAAATGGTGTGCTTGCAAGAATCATCTTTACTGACTGCTTGATCATTACGCTTTGTTTCCTGGTGCTGACTGGCTTTGGTCGTATTTATATGAAGACACTTTTTCCCAGAAAATCACTTCAAATTTCTAAAACATATTTATAAAGCGCAAATTTTTTATGTGAAAAAGAAAATACCGACACAATATTTTCTACACATGTGTATCATTTCAATCTGAATAAAAAATAGTTATGTCTCTGTGAGCTTTTAACAAGTTTTAATAAACAATATGAAAGAAGATCAAAAAACACAATCAAAACCAGGCTCTCTAAGAATAATCGACAGATACATGCCTTCATCAAAAATTATATTTTAAACATATTTTTTACCACTTTTGGTAGTCAATCGTTAACAAGTTTAAACTCAAGGCTTTTTTTATTCAAAAATCGGCTTATAGTGCTCTCCATAAGGTTTTAGTCTTCGAAATCAATGAGCTATAAAAAGGACGATTAACGATTCGCCTTTCAACGCATCCATGATTTATTTCACCAAATGTTCAATTGATTCGATTTGTGCTACCTGCTGCTTACAAGAGCAAGCGGAATAACAACCGATTTCTTTTGGCAATCGTTTTATTCATGCAAGAAAACATGCTTAATGGAGTAGAAAATGGGAGAAAGCTTCGAATTTTGTCAAGCACTTACCCTCAATATATGGTCATAGTCAATTCATACGTATGAATGGAGTTTAGAATAGAAGAGATTTCATTTTTAAAGCAAGTTCTCTTTCGAAATAAAAAAAAAACATTTACAGCTCCTTTTTTTATAACAGCTTGACGCCGTATTCACAGCACTTTTTTTGCCGATATTACACAATGATCACAAAACACTCTACTCCTTTTTTGCCTTACCTCGTCAAAGAAAATTCAAAGAACTATTGAAAATAATTATTACGATTCGATGCCATATTGTCAAATGAAAAGAATTATAGATTTTAGCCCTAAACTCAATCCAGCCTACAGATCTCCATGTGCAAAGTAGCGTAATAAAACAATCACACCTTGCACCATTTCTCGACTGATAGAAGCTAATATACTGGATTCAATTCTGCAGTAACCTTACAAGGTTATTGTGGCTGTCGGCTCTTTGCGTTTTGCAGACGTCAGGGTCACCAGCGGCAACATTAGATTACTGAACCAATTTACTGTTGGCGGAATGCGTGAGTTAGATGCTACTGTAGCTTCACAAAGTTACAGTCTCTTGCGTTCTGCCGACAGTGGGGCCGCCAGTCACAACATCCAAATGCTAGCAACAATACGGAGTGGCGAACACCACAAAGTATCCACAACATAGGGGGTTTTCTTAGGAGCCAGTTTCCAGTCTTCACGGCACGATGCTCCAAAGAGGCGGAGACGACAAAAACATCAGAACCAAACCTAGCAGCAGCAACATCCATAACCGAGCTCACCAGGGGTGCACTTGAATTGAGGGAGAAGGAAATGTCTGTCCTCCAAATAGGATGTAAGGTGAATGAGTTGTTAAGATAGATATAAGATTAGAATTTGAGGAATACGGCCTGGCCGTCATTACGAAAGAAAAAAGCTAATATAAGAACCAGGCAGCGCGGTGGGGCAGCCTGGTGTCATAGGCGACAGCGGCGCCTGTCATCAAACGGCAGGACTGGTGTACAAATCCCATCCGGACCGTCCCCCCGTAATGAGGACTAATTATCCAACTACTTGGATATCGGCAAGTCCAGAAAGCCGAGAAGAAATAAGTAAGAAGGTCGTTAATCCAATAAGAAGAGCTAAGGTACGCTAATTCTCCCATCCATGGCCCATCGGTAGAAGATATTAACTTCACTGCATGCCCATAATAATAATGAATAAAACTTATATCCTATTTGAAGGGTAGACATTTCCTTCTCCCTCAATTCAAGTCCACCTTATCGCGAGTGAGCTCCGTTGTGGATGTTGTTGCTGCCAAGTACGGTTCTAAAGTTGTCCTCTCTATGTTTGCGAAGGAGTTGCCGCCTCTTTAGAGTATCGTGCCGTGGAGACCAACAATTGGCTCCCAAGAAAACACCCTTTTCTTGTGGATATTGAACGTGTAACAAATAAAAAACAAATAAACTACAATCCGCTAATAAGACGATAGTGCGTACAATCTACGGGAAGGGAGAGGGGAAGCGATCGAAGGGCGATTCCCATCTCTTTGGCGAAGTCAAACAGAATCCGCGAATATTCGTAGTCCTTCTGTCCCAGGATATCTCGCATCGGCACCGACGGGGATCTTCCTGATCCCCGAAACGGCTGCTAAGAGTCCGGGTGCGGGTCTACATCGAACTCCACACATGTCCAGAGGATGTCGTTAATGTCGAGGTATCCGTTGCTACAGCTACAAACCTTGGAGTCGGTGCTACCTATACGTTAAAGATGTGCATTCATCGCATAATGGTTCGGCAAAGGTCTCAACATCATGCGAATAAACGCACGATCTACCGGGAGCTCGTGAAACAAGGGACGCAGGGAAATCTGTGGTAAGATGTAGTGCATGAAGTTCGTCCTCGTCCGACATGTTGGGGGGTGCGAAGAAACTCGTTAGGGGGAATCGACCTCCCAAATATGCTGCCATCGGTGGTACCTCGTTTGGCCAAGGAGTCCGGTGTTTCATTGCCGGGGATCCTGGCCAATGAGCAGGCAGTCATATAAGCGATATTCGGAATGCTTTATTGAACAGAGAGCTTAGAATATTCAGTATTATTTGTATAAAGTAATCAGAGCTCTTTTATGCCTCGATGGATTTCAGTGCTTTGAAAGCGCCGAGGTTATCAGTGAATATAAAATACTGGTCCGGAAGATTCGCGCTTATAATAGGCAGTGCGTAAAAAATAGCAGCCAGCTCAACTACGTATATAGAGCATGGCTGTCCAAGGTTGTGGAAAACTTCGGTTCATGTGTTAAATACACCGAAGCACGTGCCCGTCTCCGAAGAGGATCTGTCTGTGTAGTACTGTTGAGAATTTGGATGGGCATACTTATCCATAAAAATGCTGGGGGGTTCCAGCCTATGTTTCACAAGAATTAAGCAAGTTTTTGTATTTCAGAAATTGAAAATTATAAACAATTTGTAGTCAGTCCCGCCTCACCTGAGCTGATTTCTACACATAACAAACATAACATAATCACACTATGGGGAAATTGTCCTGATGAAATCTTATCAGTGATTCACCTATCCAACCGCCCCAACATACCATAATTCGTCTGTCATATTTCGTAACATGCTTGTGTATTTTAACTACAGTGAATTACGGGAAGCAGATCTTGTAAATTTACAATAAAAGTCCTTTCAATTGTCTACAATGATATCCTCAAGAAGTAACGTACGAAAAATGGATTTCCAACAAAAACATTTCTTTAAAGATCTATTAAACAACTTGGTTGTGCAGCGCCTTACACTAGCAAAACTTGATACAGATCTTTCGCAAATAACAAACAAATCCGACACAAATCATTGCACACGTAAACACTGCTTGAACCGTTCCCGTTCTTATTCCAATTATCGGTAAGGCATCTCACCAGCCACTCCCCAGCTTCCCCATAGGTACAACACAACCGCATCCACCAAACTTTCCAAAAAACCTCGTACACTTTCAGTCTGGTAGGACCTTCGACTATACCAACATGAGCGTGTTAAATCGAAACGTCCCTGTGGTAAGATGAGCTTTCAGCGTACTCGACAAAACTTCCCAAAAATTAACCCATGAAATATTGCCCAACGTTACTAACCCCTTCCGCGCTGTCTGTGCTTGAAAGTATACTCGTCGAAAGGTATTGCCCCATTCGCCCTTAAGGGATTGCATGTACGCTACGGGCGCTTCTAGTAGCTGACCGTTCGTGTTCCTGTTCCGGGCTGTTTCAGTTTACGGGCCCTCGCCGAGAGAGTGAGAGAGTTTCACTAGAGCCACTGCTGGCACTATACCTTCGACTTTGACTACCGTTTCACTCCAAAGTACTCCGCTCGTACGCTTTCCGGTTCGTGAAAATTGAAAACTTTTCCACTTCGTTACACACCTACACTACCACCCTTCCACCGGTCGGCAACAGCACGCCGCGCCGGGGAAAAGGTTCATTTTGATTCACTTTTTGGTGAGCTGAATCGACTGACTTTTCTGCAAACAATGCGGAGGAACGAATGCAATCGTTCAAAAAGGGCTCTTGTGTGTCATGTGTGTGTGAGATAGTTTGGGTTTATGTGGGGATGTGCTTCATCCCACAGTCTCATTTTACGAATTTATTTGTCCGCTGCTTTCCTCTTTGTGCTTCAGAATGTTTGTTTTGTGGCATCAGTCAAAGATCACGTATGTTCATACGGTTTTAAATGTCCTACATGGTGTAAAACCTTGGCCGTTCTGTTCGACGTTTACCCGGTGCCAGAATGCCAGATGTTGAAATTGTAAAATTTTCTAACGATCTCATGAACCACATACTGGCACATCGAAAGTTTCTACCAATTGAGACAGGAAATTAAACGTGGCAACAGTATTTACAACTTAACGGTTGTTTGAAAAGCAAGACAATAAAACAGAAATAAAACAATTGTACGGCGACAAACTGCAGGGGTATTAAACTATTTTACTTGTCGAACGGGAAACACATTCCGTGGGCATTAACGTTTGCAAGCTTTCGTACGTAAATTCATCTACATATTTACAATTCAATTCCCCAATCGAAACATTCATTTCACCTCCAATGGTTTTACATTCCATAACTTACCCACCACCATGGGGATATCTTCATTCACTGTGGCTGCTGCAGTTTTAAGGATCGTGGCCTTATCAACCATTACAACTTCCATTTCACCACATTGCGCGCATTGTTCCAAGACAAATGACATTGTACGTGTCCATGCGCTCCCAATGCAATACGGTAAGTGAAGAAAGCCATGCTCTGGCGCACGCCTTATTTTTGCCATCCAAAGCGCGCCCGCTAATGTATGGTAACAAAATCTGTTTTGTTACACCAGCTACACCACCCAATGGGTTATGTGTGTGGGTTTTTTTTTTTTGCTCCAAACGACGCTGCGGTTGTGTAGTGAGGTAAAGACAGCCAGGCTAGAACACACCTTAACCGCAGAGCAATTTTCGCTGCATCTTTTTTATCGGTCGGTCGATGGTGCAAATGAGTTTACCAGGATTATGGTAGTAATTTATATTCCTGCGCATTGCTTTCAAACAAATTGGGTAATACTTTATGCAACACTAATGCTTCGATATCTATCGCAAAGTATATTCTGTTCCAATAAAAAAGGGTTGTGCATTTACTTTTCTATTCTATAAGGCAATCAATGTAATGACACTACCCGTTGTAAATACTTTTTTTACATTATCTAAATTAAACTATTTTCTAAACATTTGACAAAAAATGTTTTGTAATGTTTTGAAACTCTTATTTGCAGCCATGCACTCATTGAAGAACCTTTGATTCAGTTCGTTCTTCGATACTCAAACAGACTGTATGCATATCTTCATCATGATCTGTGCTACAAGTTTCCTGTGGTTGACCATCTGGGTTTCTGTGGTCCGTACGCTTTGCATAACGTATCCCAAAACGAAACCTGCAATATTTGAGCTCAACAATGCCAACGTGAGTGAGCTGGAATTGAACGAGCTGAGTCCACCAATGCTTCAACGCATAAATCCCCTCCAGGGTCGTTGCATTCGTTCGGATAGCCGTTATAAAGATGGTACACTCAACGTTACAATCTACTGTACAACTACGCCACACCGGGTCTTAAGACACTTTCACTGGAAATCAACTGAATGCAACGCACAGTTCGACTTGGAAACGAACCACTATACGGTTGTTGGTTATGATTTATCCATCTGTAGATTAGGAACTGATCCTGGTGGATATTTAGTTGTGAACGCCTCACAAGCTGATTTTTTCCGTTATTCTAAGCATTCAATTGTTACATACGAAAGTGATTGCTTTTGTGACTATCAAATAATTATCATTAAAGATTTTTTAAATATTTCTTCAAAGCTGGTATCAAAGTATTCCTTCCTGATGGAAACGCACAATAGAATAGCTGCAGGAGTCGTGATAATTACTATTGTTAGTGTGGTATTTTTATCGAGTGTGTACTTCAAAAATATTAAAAGTGCATTATGAAAATGAAAAATAAATTCTTCCGCTTTATATTTCTACCCGTTCTTGATAGTAGTTACTGCACGGTCAACAAAATTTAAATTGAGAATTCTTCATTTGTAACCACACACATACACAGCTACAAAATGAATAATTTACATACAATAATCCCAAATCTACATTTTCCATTTTAATTGACATTAGGTAAACATATCCCGGGCATCGTTTTATGCTTCATAAAAAAAAATATTGTTTATTCAAGGTGTAAAAGGTGATCCTTGCTATGAGTATTGTAGCATGGTGTACCCGTAACATAACCCTTTTTTTTGCTTTCGATCTATATACCGTACCGAAAGTTTCATTGTTCCACAGAACGTAGCTGATCGCTCCGAAATAAACGCAATGGTGTGGAAAAAGGTACTCAAACGGGTAAGAAAATTTAGTGTCGTAAATATTTTAAATATTTTCCACGAATGCTTTGACTTTGAAAGGAAGAAAAGCAATGAGAACAAGCGCGCGCACACAAACACACACAACGAACCGCACTCTCTTTCTCATTTGCCTTGCTCTAAAGCATTCGAAACGAATGCTTAAAATAACGCCCAGTGGAATTCAGGCGACACCACGAAGTGCATAAAGATCAGGAATATCCCAAATGAGGGAAGCCAAGCCGAACGCGAGCGAGAGAAATACGGTGCGAGGGCAAGCAAAGAAAATGTGGTAGATTTTTCACGTTCAATTTGCCTTCGGGCGATAATTTCTGTTTCATGATTCAAAATGCAAATCAGAAAAGCGATAAAAATGGTAGCGATAAGTAGAATGGTTGATTGCATAATCATAGAAAATGAACAAAAAGAAAAGACGCGGACTTTAGAAGTATTTGGTAGTTCGTTGCAAAGGAGGTGGCTTGGTTTGCTTACCCGGCTTTCACACTTTCTGCACTAGCTGCACACGTACACGTTGGCTTCAGTTGTTTAAAAAGTCAAATTTAAACTATAAATTTAACGATTATTTAGCATCACAATGTAAACCCAACAAAACAAAAGTTTTAACCAAAAAAAAAACAATCCACTTTGATTTTATTGTGCTTAAAGCATTTTTTCCATTATTTCGAAATTTTCTCCCACATTTACAATATTTATGGATAAGAACCCTTGCTTCACATTTCTAAAGCGAACTTACAATTTACTGAAGGTCAAAACATTATTCATCGGTAGTTTATGACGCATAATGTCCACCCAAGAGGGCATTCGATTTATTTTCTGCAACATGACGCGTTTGCTACCAAGGACTCGTTTGCATATTTTTGTTCTTGTTGTTTTTTCAAGAGCCATATGAGTGCATGTAACTGAGGCTTATGATTCATGTGAGTAGGGTCTAGCAATAGTATTTTTTTAAATTTGAGTTTATGTAATACCGTAATGAAACACTGAATCATCTGCTTAATTCATGCAAACAAGGGCATCCACATATATTTATAAACATCTACAACGACCTTACTTAGGGTTTTTTCGTTAGTATACGGTTGGTTCTATTATTTGAAATTTTAAATTTGTAGAGGCTCATAATCGTTCAACTTAAATACATTAAGCCTAAGGTCTAATCTTTTTATTCTCACGAAATTGATCTTGAAACATAAGCACTGTGCATTAAGGTATTGGTGGTCCTAACGCTTGTGAAGAAACCATTTTGTGATGTCTTGAGTGTGCTAATATCGATAGTCTCTCTTTTCTTGGCCTGCTCAGGGTTAAGCACGTCGCATAGACATGCCAGGATCGCCAATCAGTTTTCAGGACACTCTTTCTAGGGCCGCTGTCTTCCATCCACAACTGCATCCAATCTCCAACAGGTTAGACTCCACTTGATCCAGTCAACGAGCTCACTGTGCTCCTCTACGCCTCGTGCCGCACGGGTCGCTGGCGAGTACCTTCTTGGTGGGGCATGAGTCCGGCATTCTCATCACGTGCCCCAACCAACGTATCCTTCCGGCATTGACTACCGTCAGGATATCAGCACCGCCAAACAGCTCAGCTAGCTCATGGATCATTCTCCTTCGCCACACGCCCTGCTCGCACACACCACCAAAGATAGTCCTTAGCATCCGCCGCTCGAAAATGGGTGCATTTGCATCCTCCGTCAGCATAGTCCAAAGCTCATACCTGTAGAGGACTACCGGACGTATGAAGGTGCGGTAAATCTTACATTTCGTGTGTCGTTGGAGTCTTCTGGATCGCAGGAGTTTGTGGAGTCTGTAGGTGGCACGATTCCCCTGAACAATGAGCCTTCGGATTTCGCTGCTTGCGTTGCTGTCCGAAGCTACGATCGTACCAAGGTAGCAGAACTCCTCTACCACGTCGAGATCGTCGCCATCAACTGATACTCTGCTTCCGAGTCGGGCTCTATGACGGTCAGAGCCTCCGTCGAGCAGGTATTTTGTCTTCGTCGCATTGATCCTCAAGTTCGTTCGATGATATCGATGTCACCCGCGATGCCAAGGAATTGGAGAGGTCGGGTGAAAATCGTGCCCCGGATGTCGAATCCCGTGCGAACATCGATAGTAAAAACTTAATAAACGGCATAATAAACAACTAAGTTAAAGTTTACTTTTCATGTGACAGTTGTTGCAAACGAGCAGCATACATACAAATATAAAACATAAAACTGTTTAAGTCGTTGTATTTATTTATTTGAAGTAGGACGGCTTGCGTCGTATTTTCATTTAAGTAGTTCTAATGATTAAGTCATTAATTCAAAAATTTTCTTTCATCAAAAAGTAACTCAAACTATATTAATAAATAATTAATTGTGGTAACCCTTCACTGCGTGAAAGCGAACGAAACGGGAATGAAAAACAAAAGATGAAAGTAAACCAATTGAATCATTATACAGAGACAACCAATCTTTCTTTATCGTTTTAAAACGCAGCTTACCCATCTTTTACCCATTTAGATGGCCAACGGTGACCAGCGAAACCACACATAAATCCATAATGGGGAAACTTTCCTCTACGCCCTGTGAAAACTTTTACCACATTTCATTCAATATTCATGACGTGGTAACTGCTGTGTCACACTTCTCACTAAAGGCGAGATGATTTTACAGTTACTGAGGTTTGTTTAAACACAAAACTAGAGCACAACTAGACTACGAGACACAATGGAGAATATTCTTCAACAAAACCAAAATCACCATACAGAGTTGCTAATTCAGCTCTTTCGGTTTGATTTTTCTTTTTTGAGATTCACAAGATTTTCGTTGAATTTCGTTCGATTTTTTACTATTCCAAATTACACAATCAATGTGATATCTCAGCGGACACAAACATACTTCCTCTCCTAGTGGTAAGTTCTCATCTAATACAAATGCACTCTTCCGTTGTGTACTACAAAGCGGCACCAAGGAATTGGAAGAGTATCTGCGGACGGAAAGTTTCACTGCTTCATGCTCCGACAAGAAGAGGATTGTCTGGAAAACAGTAATCAAAAAACCAGAAAAGAATGTAAATGAACGTAAAAAAACAAGAAACACTCCCAATGCAGAAGAATACCAAATTAATGATGTTATTCGTGATGTTGGTGCCTGGCACGGTACCGACCAACTTGAACCAACTGGTACCTACCTTCCAGCAGTTATACCTGAGGTAATGGGTAACTTTCCCATCGGTAAAACAGAAGAATATAGCGAGCACATTCTTACAACACAGCACAGCAGTAAGTTTCGTTAAGGTTTCGCAAGTACTAATAGCACTCGTGCTGGTACCCGTTGCACGATATCCATTACCCGAGCAAGTACATCCATCGTGATGAAGTATGGTTTGCTGGGGTTTTATTAGGCGTAGGCGGAGAGTAGGCGGGACGGCGAAAGGTGTAGTGAAATGGAAAATTAACTACCGCATTGTTTCTGCTGCGTGGAGTCTTCAGTGACCAGACAATGTTGTTTCGAAGAAAAGTTTTTCCCAGATCTATTTTACCACTGATTTAAGAACCTGGAACATTTTCTACGTATTGCATCGTTTCCTTGAGCAATCTTTGCAACTCTGGGCGAAAATCAAGGTGCACTGTTCTAGGTAATGCGCTCATGAAAGAAACTGAGCTCTTAAACACGTTTATCTTGCGTAACAAATTCTTGGAAAACATATAAATCGTAGAGCTGAGTAATTAAATGACATTTATTGTTTATACACTTTTGACCATCGTCCAAACGTGTCAAAGTCAATCACACTTGTGTGTCAGCAGTTGTCCCAACCCGTTCGGATGTTTCTGGCTAAACAGGTGGTATCAAAAATTTACTTACACTCAAACCTCGCCGTTCATTCTTCACCAGCGCAATATATCCAGCACAACTGTCGGGCTCATGCACACGGTTGCAATTAACATGCACGATCCGTCAGATGCATGTTTCACAAAAACGTTTCAGGGTAAAATGCTATTCGCACTCCGTTATCCCTGAATTGTCAACAAGACCCGGTTTCCGTATTGTTATGGTGATAACTCTCACAACTGTCCGGGCCGGAAATGGAATACGGTACCCGTTGGGGAAAACCAACGGACGGTACACACAGGGCCGTACTTCAAAATAGATGCAGCCGATGCGGGTAGCCTTCCGGTGTGAATCGGTTTTTATCATTCGGGATGTCAGTATCGCATGGTGGAACGGGGGCCGCTGGTGGTCAAATTTATGGAACTAAAGATAAATAGCTGTCTCTGTCGGTGCATTCTCCGGGTCCGAGCACACGCACAGCCGCCAACACGGCCACGGTTCCGTTGTGCCCGAACGATACGTCACGGAATACGGTTACTTTTGTATCAATAGCAGCATGGATAAATGGTCAACTCGCAGCCAGACCGATGACACTTTTACTAAATGCGTGCGATCAAGCTGAAGCATATCTTTTACACCATGCTCGTTCAAAGAATAATATTGCAACCATAATACTACTCTCAGGAAATGTCAAGAATCGTCTCCTACAATCCTTCCATTGGAACTCCACACTCCGAAATAGGCACCGAAGCCTACCTAAACGGGACACACACTCCCACACCAATACGCACGCGCTCATTTCTCCGGCTCATTTAAATTCTCAAAATGAATGCTTGTCTGAACGTTCAATAGAACGTACGCACACAACACCAGCCGAAAATGTCTCCGCTTAGTGTGCAGCACCATCCTGGGTCAGCCCGTGGTTTGGCATGTGGTCCTGTCACGGCCAGAAAACTTGCGGCTGTTCCGTTCGATGATAACAACATTTTGACTGCTTGTCCACATTTGCATTACAAACCATCGCCGTGAGGTGTGTTTCACAACAGTTCTGCCGTACTGTAACCATTGGTCCATTTCGGACGGAACCGCAACCGTGTGTCGGCTCCACAAACACGCAAAACAAAAATCCCGCAAATGGTTATGGTACATGTCATGATTTCTGCTCATTATTATGTGTAGATTGCTCCGGCCTCCGTGCGGACTTTTCAAGCAGGACGGTAATTAACGGTAAGTGTTTGTAGCTCTGTTTTGCTTGTATAATGCTTGGGGGAAAGAAGATTGTCAGTGGTCACAACAAATACTTGACAAAACATTTTTGTAAGAACAGATTTTTTTTGCTCACAAGCTGTACAAATACTTCGATTGTCAAATTTGGTAAATTTTGTAAAGTTTTTCCCTCATAAAACGAGAAAACTTGCCGTCAAAAACTAGTATTTCATTTGGATTATTTTGTCTCGTTCTTGTTAGAAATCGTGTTTTAATTGGAGTAGTGGCCCATGCTACACCAGCTTGTTTGAACATCATTCTTGTAGCGTAAATTGGAGAACAAAATCATACCAACAGAACTGCCAGGGCTCCTCTGTAGGCATTCTATGAGATGCAAACAAATGACAATAGAAATGAGAAACAAACACGTTCTACTATTGTTGAACTCTGCAACGAAGACATGCCCTCTAAATAATCACGGTCACAAAAGCGAAAAAGCTTTACTGTATGTTCTGTTTCTTATAACGTTTGCACCATTGTATGAGCACTATGTTGAATAATAAATTGTTCCGCTGTTTGATGTGTGATGGAAAATAGCCCGGAAATTGAATGGTTCAGCTAACTACAACCAGTTTTTTAATTTGTTAAATACTTGTTTATTTCTTGCGTTCTCGAATAAATATTATTGTCTCGAATAAATATTGTAAACTTCATTGATGCTGGTTTCTTTTCTCAATCTTAACACATAATTAATAAGATTCATATATCGTGGAAACGGTTTAAATTCTTTATAAAGCGAATTATTAAAGTATAACGTAGAGAAAAATTGACCACAAAAAAAGTCAACCCAATTATGTTTGTGTATATTTTAATGTAATGTAACCTATATACCAGTTTTTTGCTTGCCTTATCCTATTTTATCCTTTATTTACACGGTTTCCACGACGAAATTGACAGTTCCTGTGGGAATTGAAAGAAAATTGTTTTGTTTTAATTAAGCAAATAAGAAAAAAATGTTTTTCCACGAAATTTAGCTCACCATGTTGGCTGCACAAATTGCTCAAAGAAACCAACCTCGGCATCGATGACCACCTGTATCTGCTTCAGGAACCTAGAGTAAGCCCGAATTCTGGGTAGGGCCGACAAAAAAAGGTCTTTTTACCGATTCGGCTTTTGTGTTACAGGACGTTCGGTTGGTGTCCCTTTCAAACATACCCTACACGAAATAGTCCATCGGGTTGAGGTCTTTGAGCTATTTTTGCGATTTTACGGCCGTATGACAAGGTGCCGAATTTTGTTCCCACACATACGGCCTACCATTGGCTACTTGGGTTATTCAGGGCTTGATGACCGTGTCCAGCAGCTTCACATAGCCGTCCGCGTTCAGCATCCCTTCCCCGATGACACGCACCCGAACACCGTGTCCGTTTGTGGGAATTTTGTATGTGGCACCCGTGGAACATCGGCAGTACATTAGGAAAGGCACCTGTTATTCAGGACGTTCAGATTGCTGATACCATGTAGTAGGATAGTCAATCCTCACTACGGGGATGAACCCTGGTCCTGCCGAGTCACTGTCCGGCGCCACTGCCGCCTCTACCATCGGGCCGCTTCAATCCCAGTGTTAAATAAATCTTTTAACTACATTTTTTGGACTCCTGATATATTTTTCTTTGTATTTCTTTAGAGTGTTTTCAGTTCAGAATTCGTTTGATGTATTTATTTGGAAATACCTGTACTTTCTTAACATGACTTTCCGCGCAGTTCGCCCAGGTTAGTGAGAAATATAAAATAAATTAAAAATTAAATTTAATTTAAATTTCCTATTTACGAAGCAGTATAATGATTTGATTTCTTTTTCGCCAGAACATAGTTTACCATCAATGCTTTTAGGAGGCCGTAAAAGTTAATTGTTTGTCTAGTGTTGTTCCTCGACATAACAAACAATCTTAAATACTGTAGACTGTTTCATCATTTACGTAAACAATCACCAACAAATAACAAACAATTACTTGCTACTCAAAATGATAAATAAATTGAAAAGAATGGTTTGGCTTGCACCGTTTGTTGAATTCATTATTTCAACGAGCTTTCGCGGCGGAATTTCCCTTGTTATGAGTCCTTCTTGGCTAGGAAACATCTTGCGCAAAAGTTCCCTTTTGTTGATGATTATTGTTTAATAATCACGTGATTCCAGGAACACAAGACGCTGGAAATAATTAAAAGAAATCCATCAGTGAAGGGCGGGAAAGGTAGAAGGGCGCACCTGAAATAATAAAACAACCACTTCAACGATGAACAAGATGTAAATCGCACGGACACCTCCCAGTAAGCACGCACACCATCACCGCCCGAAAGCGAATGCAACGCAACCACCGCACCCGCGCTGAGAATCTGTCCCCCTTCCCGTCTACCCTTTCCCTTCCTAACCACTCCACAAGGGAAAAACATGAAAAACAATTTCGCTAGCCGGTGGTAGCAAACATGGCCCCGGTGGCAATACTAAGGTGGTAGGAGAAATTTTAATATTCATTTCAATCATTGCTGCCTTCTACTTGATTTGATGACAACTTTTTGCCATGCTAACAATAACCATTCATCGGGTGGTGGAATCGTTTGGCAGCGAAATTATGGGTAGGCGGGTACACTTCACCGACCGCGGGGCTGTTCAGAATTATGAATTACGAACAAATCGTTCCAGAACTGGCTATGAATAATTCATTTCGAAGAAATCAAGTTGCAGGAAGGGTCAACAGAAACTGTACAGAAAAAGAAATACGTACATTTTCTAGCGTCAGTGTCAATCGCAAACACTGATTTATTTATCGTCTTTTTATTTTAATCAGCTTTTATCATATGTAACTGAGCTTGGTATATTTTGTTTTATTTTCATCAGCCATTCAGTTCAGTCGAATAATCAATACTTTTAAACATTTGAAATTATTTTGATAATTCTATATCCTTTTCCATTCAAAATCAATGCTTAAATTCACAGAAATCAGAATAATCAAATAAAAGTACAGTATTTTATTCATTTATACCTCACGCGAATAGGCCAACGGCCGTGATCTGCAATCTTTGCAATTGATTGGGTCATTAATCATTAATATCTAATAATGAATTCGAGCCTCATGCGAAGACTTCAAGCAGTCAGGTACATGGATGTACATTCGAATGGATGACGGCCATTTATCTTACGTTGCAGTGCCACGCATTAATCCTTTTCATAGCTAAACCTGCGCTCAAAAACTTTCTCATACTAATTATGTTCTTAGTGATGATATTCAGTAGCTGTGCGATTTTAGAAAAAGCTTAAACAATTCTATATATTTTTGTTCAGTTTGTGTAGTAAGAGAATTTCGATCGATAAAATGGCCTCAAACTCTAACGATTTTTATGTGTTACCAAACACACTATAGCATGGGAGTAAGCGTTTTTGATTATTGATTACTATTCAGTCTTCAACGCGTATATGGCCTTTTGTCCCCCTAGAGCTTACGTTACTCGACTGCCATTCTGCTGTCCCTGTCAATAAACTTCCCCAGAGAATATATCACTTTCCTCTAATCTGACACCCCACAGCGGATATTTGAGCAGGCGTTTTGGGTTCAGATTTCTAGTGGCATCCCCGCACCACACGATTTCATAATAATTGCGCTGGTTCCGGCCATTCGATTTCCCTTCGGTACTGACCCCGTCGATTGATAGTCAAAAGTTGACGTTTGATGGAAGTATCCAGCATGATTTCCACCGTCATCACCGATGCTTCTACGCTTATTGATTGCGGGCAGACGACACACGTGACCTTCCCGTCATCTTTCACCAACTAATGGAGTATCATTTTGCCGATCATTCTGCACGCGGTGCCGACGAGTGTATTAGATGACAAAAGATTCATAAAGGTTAAATAGAATCGCTCACTTACGCGCAGTGATTTCTGCTGGCTGTCCACGGGTTTGATTGACAGGCGGTCAGCAGCCTGGCAGAGAGTCGTATATTGATAAAATTCTGAAAGCAACGTAATGACCATCATTGGATGCTTTTAGTAGAATACGGAGATTGTAAAGTATGACCGTTGAAGGTTAGTTTCAACACTTTTTTTGCAGAAGATGAAGAATTTCAGTTTACTGCACAAAACTAATGAACAATGAAAATGCCAAGCCTCCAAGCCTGTGCCAAGGTCTTTTAGTTTAATAACATGTTATAATTCAAAAATATTTTTTATAGATAAAGAATTAATGTAATTTTGAGCATTTGAAAAGCAAAAAGAGACATAAACTACAACGAAAAAATTTTATGATATTTTAACACTAAGGAGGTATGAATAGAAATCAGCTGTTTCAGATTATGTTAAACGTACTTTCTATCCATAAATTTATGAGGCTTAATGTCATGCAACTGATACCGAACAATCCAGTTTACAAATTCTCTACAAGCCTTCTCACTTCTCAGTAAATAGTTGGTAGAAGTTAACGGGCAAACAGTAACGTTTATTGATTATTTTGGATTAATTACAAGTCTGGTTACGCAGCAAGTGGCCTGAAGTTTTAATTCGAGCAGTGCATTGCCATCAATGTTCCCAGAAAAAGTAACATTCTGCCACATGTTTACAATCGGAACGCTGCAGTCATCGAACGTAAACTCTGTGTCAGGGACCATAGGGTGCTTTTTGACTATAAGTTAAGCATCTAAGCATCAGCTGGAACACATCGTCTCCATGGGCAACCAGCTTGTTGTCCTGCAGAAGCGTCTGGCGCAAGATCTAGGTGATACGACTATGACAAAATGCTCTACTGTTCGTTAACCCGAGCAGTAGTAGGGTTCACATCGACAGTGTGATGGTTCACGGCCGCTCGTTCTATGGCGTGTCTGGAGTCCTATCTAGCGAAAATTCACTAAATTTGCTCTACGTTCCTGGCCAACTATAGTACACTACAGCAGTCGCTGTGAGCTGGTCGGTCTAGAATCGCAGTGGCAGCGGTGCTGTTAACTTGCTGAGATTCTTTGAAGCAGGTCTTTTGAACAATCAAATCGACTCGCCAGCTCTGCTCTCCAAGACCAACCCTTACGTATTGGCAAGAATTCTCCGAACTATGACATTAGTTGTCGTTTAGGAACGTCATTCCGGTTCCTCTGATCCATTCTTCTTAATTTGTCATATGTTTAATTTTCTCTGTGACCGCCATGAGTCGACCTTGGCCGCATTTTCCATGGTATCTTTTCCGTGAGTCTGTGTACTCGTTAGCATACTTGTCTTGACCAGCTTTTCTGTTGTAAAATTAAGCTTAATTTAGTTGCTTTAAGATTAAGACAGGGCCATGTAGTTCATTGAATTACTAAATAAACGAACATTATTATTTGTGAATATATAAAAACAACATTTTAATGTCATGCTTTTTCATTTCACATAAACAACTAAGAAAATTAACATGTTGATAAAAAAAAATTGAAATGCGTTCAAAACTCTCATTATTTGAAGAATAAAATAAAGCGTATAAAATTACTGACTTACCTGTTCATTACGAGAAAACCACCTATACGTGCTGCTTAGAAAATCCTCTAGGGGCTTGTTAGACTACCATTTTTTCCTCAATGTCGCAATGCAACATTTTCTTTAGCACCCTCAAACAAAACGAACCACTGCAGCTTCATCAGTTCTCAACGGACCCTTCAACAACAAAGCTAGCTTTAGTTTCGATCCAACAATGAAAATCAAAGCTTTCTGGCTGATAGTTTCTATTGCGAAGTTTGCATTCGGTTTTCTAAACTGTGATCTTCCCGAGTACAAAATGACCCTTGGCTCAGAGTTTGAAGTGTTGAACCGAAACATTCAATACTTTTATATGACCCATCTGAATCCTGGACGTTTTGCGTGGTTTCATCATGACCATGGCCGTTGCCTGGAAGCAAGTGCAACGTTTCGCAATTACCGCTTCGTTTTAACCATCGCCTGTCTAGCGCAACCATTTACCGCAGCTGAAAATGTTAGTGCGATCGAATGGAGTCCATCGTCCTTCAACATTGGTTGCCGGCTTGGAAAGCAAACTTCTAAGCAATTCGAAGGGATGGAGCTATACTTTCAGGAAAAGAAAACTAACAAAATTGGATTGATTGCAATAAATGAAGAGCCACTGTTCATGGAAGTGCTTCCTAACGACAAGTTTAGGGTACGCTTTGATCACAATTGTTCTTGCAACTATCGGATAGTAATCGAAATTGGCCACAACCATTCGCGCGGCGCAACGAGTAAAGTTGCACAAAGTTCTGACCATATGTACGGGATCCTCATTGCTGGCGTTATGACTACTATGTTTTTATTCATGATTGGCGTAGGGTTGATTGTATATTGCGTGTCGTAAAGTAATAAAGAGAGGTTGGTTTGGCCCAAAAACATACATAACGTTACAATTACTGTGAAATTATATAACAATTTTCGATTTTTCTTTACTCTCTAGATGAAGCTGAGGCCGTATTACTTAATAACACAAATTTCTAATCGAATGTTAAAGTATATTGTTATACATAAAGCAATACACATTTATCTTTTGCTGCAAAGATAATTTTTTTAAACTAAAATTAAAACTTAAGCTAGTTAAATTTTGGGCCTTTTTCAATAGATCTTTAAAGACATATTTATAAGCTTGTATTTTATTCCTGCTGTAGTTTTCTCAAACCTGATAACTTTAAACACTATTATTTACAAATAGTACAAAGCAAGGAAATGAGCAATAATTAGAGTTTGACTCAAGTTAAAGAACCTTGAGTTTTATTACCGTTTTACATACGTGTACTGTAATTTTTGTTTTCTGGATCGTACATCAGAAGCAACATTCTTCAAATTATCACTGCGAAGCGAAGACTCATTCCACCAATCTTCGCTTGAACCAAAAACCATCATCAGTCATCGGATGTGTTCCAGGTGGGCCAATGTTCAATCTAGCGCAATGATCCGCTTACTTGTACCGAAGATAAGCTCAAGAAAAGCGAACGAACGATAGCTTCAATTAGGTCTGACACACAAGCACCAATAAATCTCTTCCACCATTCGCACGGAAAGTGAATCAAATCCCCTCTTGAATGACTGAACGATTCATTCAATCACTTAACGAAGATTAAGGCGACAAATTATTTGATCGATTTTCCACTACCTGTCGCATGAAGGCCAGATTTCGGAGCCACCATTGGAGATATAGAGGAAGTCGTTTTTTTTTTTGCAGATAAATTTATCGAGCAACAATTGAGCATTATAATAAACAATGGGATATCGTAAGCTTACACATTGGTAACGCACAAAATGTGCTTGTAAATGTTTGTGTGCTTTGGAAAAACTAAATTTCGTTAGTACTATCTCATTACACTTGTCCGCTTCGAAAACGATTCTTTTCGGTAGAAACTGAACGCAGGACTTGCTTTGGGGAGATTGAGTCTGATTTTTTTTTTGTGCTCGGTCACCGCGTAGCTACAGCTAGCAGAGTTTTCTCCCGAATCAAATAGACGATTTGTCTCGAGTTTATCAAAAGAAGTACACTTTTCTAAAAGAACGCAATTACGTTTATCGTGACGTTTGGTGGTTGCTGAACGATTGATTTCCTGGTGGAATGATTTCAAGAGCAGGAATGATGTACGGATCCGGTCAGAAGTGTACGGTCGAAAGATCTGAAAAGACTCGCCGCAAACGCTGTAAACGATTTTCCAAAACCTCACAAATGCGTTTAGCAAATAAGCAGTGATTTATTATTTGTACGTGCTCAATCTGTGGCGTTCGAGTTGAAGTGCATGTTTTTGGAAAGTGTCAGTTTTGTTTTCTTTTGCTTTGCGACGTTACTCGTAGCCTTACGTAATCTTCACGTACAAACGAAACGTTCTCGCTGTATGAACCGTGTTTCATAATGTGCTGACGATCACGGATAGTTTACTTTTCCGCTTCGAGGGACGAGCATAGTTGTTGAATACCGTTCCGACTGCGAGCGCATTGTCATACGATTTTTGCTGAACATTCATCCATACAAATCAAATAAAATTCTTATTAGGTCAATAAATAATCCGAAGATGTTCTGCTGCCTTTCAGAACTTAGATAATATGATTCTAAGATGATATGATTCAGTGATTCAAACAAAAGAAAGTCTACAATAAGCTTTACAAGCATTTTTATTTTTTATCGAAATTTTCATAATCATTTTATCTTATTTAAAGGCTTATTCATTCGTTTTAAATATAAATTATCTGAAACAATATGACCTGGCCATTCCTTATCATAAAAAAAATGTATTTTTATTTTTACTGAAGAATAATAACTTGATATTTAAAGAGCAAAAAAGAGGGAAGCAAACTCTATAAAATGGAAATTAAAGAATTATTTTCATTCTTCACAATAACCGGATAAAGCTTACCGGCACATGATCGAAATTCTATATCAACTTATCGATTAGCTTTAAACTGAACTGCTTTTGATGTGTTTCGAAATTTATCTTATGTCAGAGAGTAGATCTACACTATTCTTTACCAACCTCTAGGCATCGCAAGACTGTATGCAGTGCAAATCGGCTTTCCTTAATCCTTCAGGCCGAATGCATCGACGCATGAATCCGTTTCGTAAACCTGTATCCCTTTGGTAACTACGCTTATGAAACACTGTAAGAACCACATTGGTGCTATCAATTGCGTGCATCCATGTGCCCACCAAGTTAGCCCACAGGGGCAACGAGAAGAGGGAAACAACCCAAGTCACGTTGGCCATTTGTGTCTAGTGTACCGTGGTAACCTTGGGTGCGGCAACCAAACATGCAAATTTTCAAAGTGAGCAAGGAGGGCTGATTAGATGGTACGGATAACGTCATAACATTGAAACTTCACGCAACCTGACATGTTAATTACCCCATTTTACTTTGTTCATAAATTTTATTTGCTGGCATCTGGCCGGGACTTGACGGCCGGTACCGGAGATGATTTTTTCATCATTTTTTCAAACAGGACATCCCGTTGTAAGGAATGGAGCCTAATCTTGGCTGAACTATCATAGCAAGGGTTTCGATTATCCCGCTTTTTTCCCCATAAAATATTCACAAAACTCCGGAAATTTGTTCATTCTTCATAGAGGCACCACAGTATAGTAAGGTTTAACACTAACTTCTGGTGGTTGCTTGGAATATGGTGTTTTCAATGGAGTTATTAGTAAATCTAAAAATGAAACAAACGACTTTGTAAATGAAGACAATAAATGAGTGGCAAAGCAGGAATTTTCGTAGCATTATTTAATATTTATCTTATACTGGGCAGGACCGGAGCTCAAAACCCATCCGGATGGATCCTCCGTAGTGAGGACTGATTATCTAACTACGTGGTATCGGCAAATCTAGTAAGCCAGTGATCGGCGTGACCTAGCATACAGTTAAGCCAAGAAGAAGCGAGTTTGTTCAAAAAAATAGTATTTGAAGTTGTGTTACAGCCACTAAACTTAACCAAAACAATTGACCAACTACATCGGAAAGGCCATTTGATAAACAAAAAACTCGAAATAAATATTAATATACGTGTGGTAGTAACGATAACTGCAAGTATCCTTCCGGCCGTGTGCCCGCCACCGGTTTTGCATTGGTGATGCAATGCAGAGAAACAGCCTAAACGGACATTTTGGTCGCTAACGGAAGCAATCAATTTCTGTATCGAGGCACTACCACGATACTATGCGCCAACGACTGCCGATGGGACATACATTAAAGTATGCATATTAATGAACTACTTGCTGTGACCAAAACTAAAAGCTTGCGATGTATTGCGAGCAAAAACTTTAAGAATATTTAGTAAAAAGTATGCTTATTTTGAAAACTGAAATTGTAGTCCGCTTCTGCGTGATAAAAAAAAAATTTTGTTTAGCGTTCTGTGAAAATAGGCGCGTTCCACTAAATTTAATTGCACGTTGAATAACTTGCACAAATTTATTTATTACTCATTTACTCATAGCTTGTTTACAAAAGGAATCAATACGATGCAATAGAAAAAGATATTCCCAAACACCACTAATGCGCCCTACCTCCATTACCATTCATAAAACGGCCGGATAACTTGATACTAATTCTCCGGGCATTGATATCTGAATTGTTCGGCAAACCGACCATCTGGTGCCGGTTATTACTTTAGCATTTTATCTCAAATTACCTGAAGTGATATTTCCCCTGAAACTACGAACCCTACCGAAGCAAGCGTACTGATTGAGCAGTTGGCTTGCCTGCGAAGAAGCAATACTTAACGAGCCGCCCGATACGTTCCATCGATAATGGGAGAGAGATTATTTACATTTATTATTACTACCGAATGGGAAACTATGCCTTCACAGTGTAACTTGGGAATCATAAGCAGCGTAGAAAATTGCACATCGTATCCTAGAGTGATCAGGTTTCTTTGGGTACCGATGCACAGTCCGAGTACACTACCACCGATGGACCGATTTTCAGACACTCCTTTTTCTCCTTCCACACCGTACACCATTGGAGATCTTGGGAAATCTATGTGAATTAAGTTTTCTCCCAGGTTGCTTTCAGTGCACGTTTCTAACGTGATAGTGTACAGATACGCTAGTTCTGAAGCATTTTCTAAAAGGGATCTATTTACATTTATAGCATCATGTTTCGTTTAAGAATACAGAATAAAATACTAAAAGTTAATAAACTACAAATTATTCAATATTTCATTATTTTATATTAAACATTTCGAGTCATTTTTATTGTCTTAAGAGACACCATACCTGAAATCGAGAAGCTATCTGTCGGTAAAAGAACAATAAGGCATCCGGAATCGACAGAATCGTATTCGGACTGGTAAAAAACGGGGGTGCCTCACTAGAAAATGAGGTTCATCAATTTGTTACTGAGGTATGGGATAGCGAATCGATGCCTTGTGATTGGAATCTCGGCATTATCTATCCCTTATACAAGACGGGAGATATGTTGGACTGTAACAACCACAGGGGTCTTACGGTGTTGAATACAGCCGACAAAATATTCTCTCTAATTCATCAGGATAAGCTTGTAACTTCGAAAGGGGATTCCAAAACGGAAAATTTACCACTGACCAGATCTTCACCATGCGGCAAATCTTGGAGAAGATGGCTGAACAGCAGTAGAACATGATCATCTCTTCATAGATTTCAAGGCCGCATATGATAGCATAGCAAGTGGTAAAACTTTACGACGCCATGAGCTCTTTTGAAATCCAGGCCAAACTGTTCAGGCTTGTTAGAATGACCATGACCAACGTCATATGCCAGGTGAAGGTGGATGGAAAACTCTCAGGGTCCTTTGCAACCACCAAAGGCCTGCGTCAGGAAGATGGGCTCGCCTGTCTGCTTTTCAATCTGATGCTAGAGAAGGCCATCCGTGACTCGGAGGGGGAGACTTCGGGAACCATCTTCTATTCTATTCAACTACCATTCTTCTAAGTCAATCCAGATCCTGGCATTGATCGAGCAGGCGACAGAAAACCTTGAGTTGCAGATTAACGAGGCAAAGACCAAATTGATGGTGGCACCATCAGCGGCCATACCAAGAAATCCGGAACTACGTGGGGGTGATGTACGAATAGGGGACCGCAAATTTGAAGTCGTGAAAAACTGCACCTCTCTCGGGTCAAAAGTCAGCACCGACCACAGCATAGAGAACTCACCTCAAAAAACCCTTTCGCGACGGTCGAAGCTGGGACTGTATCGTACCTTTATAGTCTCAGTACTCACATACGCCTCTGAGACATGGACCTTGGCCAAAACAGACGAAGCGTTCTTAGCCGCGTTCGAAAGGAAGATGCTCAGAAGGATCGTTGGCCCTGTATGTATGGAAGGACAATGGAAGAGCCGCTACAACGACGAGCTGTACGAACTGTATGACGACCTTACCGTCGTGCAGCGAATTAGGCTCGCAAGGCCCCAATGGGCTGGCCATGTTATACGCATGGCACCGGACGACCCAGCTCAGAAAGTCCTTTTAGGCCGTCCACACGGACAGAGGAGACATGGTAGGCCCAGATTGAGGTGCCATCATTCGCCATCGAGGCCAGTAAAACGGATTGGCGTTCGATGGCGCGGAACCGTGAGCGGTTCCGGACTCTGCTGCGGCAGGCCAAGCCCACAAAGCGGCTGTAGCGCCTGATAAGTTAGTACATATCCCGAAGTAAACAGATACAAGTAGTACTAGGCGCAATTTTGCTTAGTTTCGATTCGAAAGCAATTCAACCAAATCCTCTCGTTAGCTCAGAATGCAAAATATTTTCAAGAATGCCATAATTGCGTCTCGATTACATATTGAAGAAAACATAAAACAAGAAGAAATCTTGTGGCGCATATCTCTACAGAACAGATCGAACAGAACAAAATAGTATGCATAATGCTTATTTCGTTCAGCAGACGAGTCTTTTGAGCATAAGTTTATTTGGGCTCGAGAATGTTGCCAATGTAGTGAGCATTCCTAAACGCACTAAATACCACTCGCATCTCAGCCACTGATCATTGTCTCTTCAAGTTATGAAGTACTGCGCGTTCCTGTTCCGAGCGAAACAACGTCCTATTGTGTTATCTCTTGTATACTTCTTTTCTATCATACTAATTTGTCCAAATAAATGAGTTTGATAAGAAAAATATCAGTATATGTTACACACAACCCCCAGAAAAAAAACTGCTGCGAAGCAGAAATATACAATCAAAAACATCTTCGCATCGATATGTTGTACCATAGATACACATCTATCAGACATTGATTCAAACACGTGACGAACAAAGAATAGATCCGTTACTTTGAAGTACCTTGATGACAGGGCACGCAATCCTTCCCAGATGCGATATACACAACGCAGTACGTGCCTATCGCGAAACTACACGGCACGTAAACGATACCGACCGAGAGAAAGTCAATAAAACGCAATCATGTGCTAAATCGATAATATGGAACGACACCTTGCCTCTTTTCTTTTTTGCGCACCATTTTTTATTGACAATCTAAGCGATGTTCAAAGACACCCCTAGATTGCGTGAAGGGGCTACATTTAAGCGATTTATAAATGTACATATTTAACATGGTTGGAACCTAACTCGAAGTTAAATTATCTTAAAAAGCTATACCTTTCCTATGCCCCTTGCTGTCAGAATATTCAACATTTTACATTCTTTCCGATTATATCTCTATAAATCTTTTTATTTACATTTCTTTTCATGCCCCCTTCTGTAATTTTTTTGTTGGCGTAAAAGACCTGCTAGATCATGTCAAATATTGGCTCACCAAATTTGCTGATACTACGTGGTTTGATAGTCAGTCTTCACCAAGGGGGTGCGATTCAAACTGGATTTGAATCACGAACCTACCTACCGTGCGAACGCTATCCGGCTACGCTATCGCCACGGCCCCCGTACAGCCCCAACATACAAACTATAAATTACTTTTCTTGCTTTAATGTCTCACCAGTAGGAAAATGACCGACGAAAATGGTTCATGGTACAACAGATTTATATGTAAATATACTAAACCAACTCAATCCTTGAGCATTAAAACTCGCCCGGTACACAAAACTTCGCCAAATAGTACCATTTTAATGCGACTTTTACAAGCACATTGGCACAACACACACAAAAAAAAACAGTCAACCATTGCTCATTGCTCGCTGCCATTAAAATGTTTTGCCTCCATTCAGCGCAAACAGCGTTACAGCGAGCTGTTGTGGTTGGCGTCAGGATTCGACATTCGATGCGTGTGCCCTTCCAACAGTAGCGGTTGCCATTAATGCCAACCGGGGTATTATGCTGTGCAAATGCTGCTCCATGGAAGCGTAAACATCATTAGGTGTTTAGCTCGAGAGCCACTTATCTGATGGCATAATCTGTGGTTGACCGCGGCCATTGACTCTCCGATAGCATTTGACGGAATGTGCACCGCGATAGGATGTGACCGGAATATGTCATATGGTCGCCAGTACCAACTAAATGGTCAATTTTCCATTCCAAAGGTAAATCGGATGTACCTTTTTCCGATTTTCCACGCCGGCTGCTCGCGTACGACGGTTAGCTGTGATAAACAGTTTAAATGATTTACATCACAGTTAAACGTATTGGACGAAGGCATGTTGTATTTGGATACATACCTAAGTTTGGTTGGGTAGAAAATAAATGCTACATGTGGTAATGTTGAGTTAATCAAATAAGATTTTTTTGTTTAGTTGAGTATAAGCCCATGCCTGTTGATAAATTAAATGAAAAGTTACAAAGCATTAAAAAAATGAAAAAGAGAAGAAAGGATAATTAAAAGGATCATTTGCTTCCAGTTGTACCTATCTATAGCTGACTATAAAAACTTGTAAGATCAGTAGGATTTTGCAGCATGCGTAGGATTTACCTTGCCTAAGCTGGATTTATTTGCTCATAATGTACCGTCAAGCGTTGTCAATACCTTGTGCATGAAAAATAAGCTGGATAACTTTGCGGACATGCCTTCAGTTGGTTGGATTTAAAATTTTCATTTATTTTCCCATTAACAAAATTTACAAATGTTCAACAACGTTATAACTGTTACACTGCAAACCACTCTATGGAAAAAATTTAAATCATGAGTAATTTATTTATTTTATTTATTATTAAGTATGACGGCACGTCGTCAGATTATCAACACCATGTGTGACTGGAACAATGAACATTAATAATAAGGCATTTTCTCCTTTTTCTTTCCCTAATCCTGGCATTTAAGGCTGAATAATAATTAATACTTATTCAAGAAACTGTTACATAATTAAACCGACAATTGAGGAAAGCGGCCAGGCTGCTTATGCGGAATTTTTTTCTAAATCTTTCCATTTTCAACTATACGAAGCACTCATAAAATTGTTTAAGTAATAATATTTTATTTAGAGATGGTGTGGCAACTCTGTTTTAAATACATTTATTTATTTATTATTAAGCATGACGGCAGGTCGCTTTAAAGTCATATTTTATGCAAAATTTATTTTAATCTCTTACACTTAGCTCACAATCTACGAAGCAAACAAAGAGGGAAGAGCCTTCGCCTTGCAATAAAAAAGTACCGCTTGATATAAATATTTTTTGTTTAGAATTTTACATTCATTCAAGCACCGAAAGGTATAATCAAAACCAAATTCATGCAACACTCCTCCCCTTCAGAAATGCTGAAAAATACCTTTTCTCTAGATAAATCCTCAGAAGTACACCACGGGCTGCATTCAGCTTGAATAAGGATCTTACGTAAGCCAAGTGTAACATCGGATTATCCTCGATTCCTCGTAGCACAGGTCGGCGAAACCCGTGTCACCCACTCATCATACCCTTGAGCGTTCGCTTCGTTTAACAAAGTAATGCGTAACTAAGCAACTGGTCGAGATACGAGGGGAAAAAATGAAACGCCCGGGAAAGGAACCAAATGCTACGCGCTGTGAAGCGGAACTTCTTGTCTTAACAGTCTATGAAACAAAGCCTCGGTATGGCTCGGTAAGGAGTTATAATGGCGAAATATTTTATAGCAACAAATCATGCTCTTATGTTTTAGTTTCAGTCATGCTTAGTTTAATTTCATTGGTTTATTTATTTATTTTTGTCTGTGAGCCTTATTCTTATACAATTTATCGCACTTAAAGAATTTATAATTTAACTATCTAATTCAAATCACACACCAACAAAACATGATGGACTATTCATTTAAACAAAGAAATTCAAATACAAACTAAACTGGGATTAAAAAGAGTTACATTACTGTGTTACATTCACTTTTAATTATTTTACCTCTTCCTAAGAGTCTTCTCACTTATCCTCAGGTACATTAGGTAACAAAATAGCATAGAGAAGTATGTATTTCTTTTCCGAATCTTGTGCATTCTTCTTCTCGTGTGTTATTTCATCAACAAAGGTGGAAAAGCCTTAATATTGTTTCTTTTTCTACTTCACCCTCTTGTTCTCCCTACGCTTCATCACTATCTCCCTTCTTCTCTGTTTCTCTTTCTCTCGTTCTCTTTTCCGTTTCGTACGCCATGTATTAACCCTGCGGTTGTTGTTTATTCTACAAGCTTCTCATTTAATTTCTCTAATTAGTACCTCCTGTTACTATAACTGCACCGACACTGTATGCAGTTTATCGGCTCCATACACATTTGCTTCTTACTGTACTCATTTTCCTATACCGTGTGTGTTTTTGGGTAGCCTTTGTTTCGGCTCACCTACAGGTCACACGAACCTGGTTGCTGCAAAGGATGCTGATAAAAAATTCTAGTTTGCTTTCAAAAAAAAAAAAAACAAAACAAAACAGAACCAAAAAGCCTGAAACGATAAAGGTTACCAACGAGCCATATTAATTTTATGCTACTTCGTTGCTGTGTAAGCACTCCATAAGAACGACTTTTCGTATGCAGAGTGAAATGAAAATAGAACACAATTTTTAATTAAATTTTCTGACAACAAAACGCAGCTTGCTGCACCCAACCATGGGCCACCATGTAATGGTGTTTTCTTATTCAAGAAAATCTTTTCCTGGTTTTTGTTTCAAACTATTGCATCAAGGCACAGCGGGTACGAGCCGAAACGGCACGATCAATGGTTATTCGCACCAAAAATGTTTAATCCGGACACTTCACCGAAACATTACTTTGAAACAAGCTAAAACAAACAAAACTTTTAAACAAGCTAAACAGACCGTACTGCCTATTTCATGCGGAAGGGATCGCACAGATTACATAAATTTTTACTAAACTAATGTGTGATCGAACACGATTTTAGGCTTAATCTAATGCTTTTATTACACGTTCTAATCAGTTTCTCTTCCATTGGGTGTTATAATGGCTTCACGTTTTCATAGAAAAATTCAAAGCAAAACCAACAAACCTCACTTTCCGAAAGTAAGATTTAATTAAAAGTATAACATACGGCAACATTCAAAGTTTAATTATTGAGTCACCTGCAGAGAGTCAAACGCAACACGCGAACTTGTCTCACGTCCCGGAAGTAGATGCGGCAATGGTGCCGGTCTTCACATGGCAAGACCTGGGCTCAAATCCCATGCGAACCGTTCCCATGTTGGAATACAGCTTAGTGATTTGGTTCCCTACCGCCAGGTTTCTTAAATCAGTCTTCTTTTATCACTGGAGTATTTTTGAATGCTATAGATGCTCTCATTCTACGCAATTCGATTCCCCTCTATGTGCCTTTCCGTTCCCTCCGCTTGTTGTTAGGCCTTCAGCCGAACAAATAAACAAATACATGTACATATACATAATTGCAATAGCAAAATTACAACTACAACACTTGGCGTTATAATGAATTATTGGCAGACACATGCAGGCATGAAATTCAGGACGTAAGAATAAACACTTTTAAAGTTTTTCTCCTAGATTACAGTGTGAATTCCGTCCGATCCCCTATTCAAAGGGATTATCTCACACTAGTTAATATGAGGTACAAGCCATATGTACAAACAAGTCAGGCGGGTCAGAATAGTCAAAGTGTTTAATTACATGCGTCAAGTACTAGGCGCCTCCATTCAAAATTGTTCGATACATTATTTGAAAAGAATTGTTATATGTCACTAGGTAAAATATCTTTTGATAACATTTTTCCTTAAATGACTATACGGTAACGCGCGCTCATGCCATAAATCATAAATCATATCATAAATATGATATATCATATATAAACATATCATAAATAAACCAATAAAAAAAATCTTTAAATGTCATAAGAACTAATGCAAACATTCCCCGGGACAAGACGCACATAACCTGATGGAGAAATTTTAATTAATTTTATTATATTTTAGGACTACTTTTTTACGAAGTAAAAAAATAATGGAAAAATTCAAAAATACTATGTTATAATCAAAGTACATCGTTTTGTATTTAATGTTTGAATTTTTTTTCATCTTATGTAACCCTTGATAAGAGTTATTGATAGTGCCAGCCATCATTACAGTGTCCGGTTGGTATTTCACTCCTAGTCCTGTCACTCTTTCTGGGACCCTATAATTGGGAGCTATTTCTGGCTTCCGTAAATCGGGTATATGATGTGCTAAGTTGACGAGGACCGGCCAACGGTGCTTATCTTCACACAGAAGGACCGGAATTAAATCTCGTACGCAAAATTGACTTTTCTATTCCTTTGCACTTCTACTTATTTAAGTTGAAATACTATAATAACATCCCATTTATTGTACTCAGCAGTATTTAATCAAGCACAGATTGGATTCCAATCATTTTAAGTTTTTTTTTATTTGATGTGAAGAATAAGCCTTTACTTGTGCTGTGACCAAACATTGCGTCCGACCGTCGTTAATATAGTCTCGGTTAAGTAATTGGATGCCAAAAGATGCTTAATTTGATAAACTTTCCCAACTGAAAATTGCCAAAAGTTTATAGTTTCCTCTCACAGAAAAAAAAAACAAACTTTCTGCAACCAATTGTGTACGCTGCATTCAAACTCTGTCAATCTTAAGTTTTGTGCCTGGTGACACATCTTTTTTCCCCCGCTTTCCGTAAGATTCAACCATCCGCGTAGAATATTGAATGGAAAGACAACGCATCGGCAAGTTTGTCTACGCTCAGAAAACGCACTCCATTTCATCGTTCAAACAGTTTCTCCACCATTGAGCCTCCTTTACTCAATCGGGGTACGAGTGTACGCTGGAAAACTTTTCAGAGTGCAGCACCACCTAGATAGAAAGCAAACCGTCCGTCCGTGGTAAATCAGTCACCATAGCTGTGCGGTGACGGGTGAGTGCAGAGAAACGGCACAGCGGTGCGGGCACACAATCGGGAAACAAAACGAGCAGCGGTTCGCAGCAGAGGGAAGAAATTTTAGTTTCGCATTAACATTTTGTCATTAAAAATTCCGTTTTGTGTAATAACTTTTCTTCGCGAGCGCGGGCACAAGACGAGAGCGTACGCTCGAGCATTTTCCATCAAAACTTTGCAATTTTCCGCCAGCTGAATCTCGTTCACAGACAGGTCCTTTAACGTTTTTACCCCCGCCCGTTGCGTTGTCCCTCGGCGCGAGATGTATTATTTCAGGCGTGTTGAGTCAGCAGTCCTCGCAGCCCCAAAATCCATTCCGTGATGCAAATGACGATCGCCATTTGTCAGGCATCAGCAGAACGGGGTACCGCGAGTACTTATGATAAAGTGAAAACTTTAATCGCCATGTCACGCTTCATCAGAACCGCGGTGTGGCTCGTTTAATGAATCGGCTCAAGAATGACTGATAATTTGTTAAAAAGAAAGGAAACACACACTCTTTCACCTACGTATGCACGCACACACACACCTACACTTCTCGCTGTTTAATCAACATAATTTCTCTTGCGACGAGAACCACTGCCTGGGTGGGCATAAAGTTTTCCTTAGCACGCTAACTAACCAACTTTTTCTGCGAGGGAAGAGAAATGCATCAACATTCTATTCCCTCATCTTGCACTGAATCGAGCGGCTTTTGTGCATAAAAGTTACCGAACAGCTGCCCTGGGACGGTGAAGTCACGAAAAACCATGCTAAAGTGTCACGTGTGCATAATAAAACGGTCTTTTAGGTAATTTTTCAACGTGTCAAACAGTTGTAGAGAAATAAAACAAAACTTCCCACAACATTTCGGTTTGTCACGTTGTTTTTGCAACTTTGTATACGTTGTATTTGAACTATGCTCAACTTCTATTCCACAAAATCACTTTCGTTACCATGATTTTATTAACAGTGTGTAGGATAGCCGGGGTAACTCATACGACCAGACTAGATTTTTTATTTATAAATACAACTGTAGACAAAGAAAGAATAGAGAATTACAACCACATGGTTACACCGGCATGTTAGATTGTAGGCCTTCTCGTTTACCGCTCATTAGGACCGATGCCACGACGGTGATTTAATTGGGAAAACTAGTCATGCTCATCGAATGCACATCCAATCTGGAACGTTACTATCAGTTGCCAGACAGACGGGTGATACAATGTTCCAGCGTAAAGTAGCACACCAAACCAACCGAGAGCTTTTTTTTCCCTATCGTCAACAGCATGGCGAGTTCCGACAAGCTCGTACTCTAACTGTTTCACTCGCTTAGATGAATAAGGCAGCTCGTTACAGTTGAAGGAAGGTGATATTAAATTACTCGATCCAACCCTTGCGAGAAAGCACTAACAATCATCACTTGAAATGCTCATTACGTAGCAGCTTATACTTGCAGAATGCTTCTCTGAGATGCCACTTTCTTCACATTAAACTTCAAATTAATCGTTTGAGGCATTATAATATTATTTTTGTTTTTTCCATTGCACAACTACACGAAACTGAAATGCGTACGTCTTAAAAGAAAGAGCAAATAACACACAGCAGTAATACAATTAAAAGACAGATGACTACTCCCGTTACCATCAAATATGATTTCGTTTTCCAGCTGTACGGTGCAGCTTTCCTGGGGTACTTCAGCCTGGCAGGAGGGTTTGTGTAAAGAATGTTATACACCAGCCGAAAATTACACGCACACTCTTCGTAGAATGTTAACTGGGTCCAGGATACCGTCAGTGCATCGAGAAACTTTGGCTCCCGATTCACAACTAGCCAGTATTGACGGTGAGGGTTGGACAAACACATAAACAGCTCGAATGTTCGATTCCCTTGTGTATTGTTTGAAAATTCATGAAGTACGTATGCGGTTGAGGCGTAAATCTTTCGCGAATAGGTATGAATTATACGATCGTTTAAACAGTCGATGCTGATGTTCAATTGCTTCTTGTCCGTTTCGATGTGTACCTGCAGGCAGCGTCCTAATGAATATTTAAACTCCGGAATGGATGGCAGATTAGTCTCAATCGGATCAATCGCCATGTAGAAAAAAGTGAGTGCTCCTTTTTGAAGTGCTAGTCCTTCCTGGGGCACACTGTTTCCCGCCCGATCAGCACAGCTGAGGCAGCCGATTGTTCGGATTAGAATGGGAAGAATCGTTACAACAATAGTAGCTCTGGTGACCATCGTTCAACCACTACTATGCAGGATCGATTGCGTATGTAATATATTAGAATAATTGGTGATCGAAAGCAGTTTCAATCCAACTTTGACGATGCTAAGGTGTTACTGCATTAACTAACTTTTCAATTAATGTCAATAACATGCTACTTTTGTAATTTACCAAATGGAAGAAAACTTGAAGTTACCAAGGAAAGTTTAATGGCAGGCTGATAAGGTATCATATGCTATCTAGTGGTAGGAACTTCGGAGTGGATTCATTGCTCCACTCCATTGTATAAAAACCGGAGTATACTCCGGAAAAATGCGGACTAAACTCGAGAGTAATTACTTCGGATTAACTTCGGAGTAACACCTGAGTAGCTCCGGAATATTTCCAAATTGTTTACAGGTTAACTTTGGATTAATTTCGAAGTAAGAGTGATGTGTAGTTTACTAGGGAGTAACGCGGAGTTTGCTACAGAATCACTTGGAGTTGGTTCCGGAGTAACCCGAAGTAATCTAAGATATTAACTCCGGGTTCAACTTCGAAGTGACTTGTGGCATCTCCTGATTTTTTTTCGTATTATAAACCGGAATTGGACTATCCCTGATGATTCTGGAGTAATTGCGCATCTCCCAAATATAAAAAAAGTATGTTTAAAAGTAAAAGTAACACGTTTTGTTTAAGAACACGCTTTCGCATGAGGCAGAGGGGTCTGACGAGCTTAAATATTTTTGGGCTTACAAATCCAACTGTAGGATACATTTCTATTCTACTTTTCCATCACATCAATGAGTCTTTTTCTGGTCACCAGAAGGCAGAGAGAAAAATATCGGCAGCAATGATTTTTGGTACAAATGTCATTCACAGCAAGTGTTTCCGTAATGCAATCCGGAATTGAATCCGGAATTAATTTTGGAGATGACCTCGGATTGATCCTGATTTGGTTCTAGATTTCTCCGAATTAATTAACAACCGTAGTAAACTTGGGATTGCCTCGGAGTCGGATTAATCCTACTCCGGGAATAACGATGATTTTCCCATGACTAATGCTATAGTGTTAGCTATACTGCCACCGATCAACGACAGTGATAATGAAGCTGGTAAAGACACTCTACGGAAAATAGTATTTTTGATAAAGAATTTTAGATCTCATCAAAGCATAAAAGCAGGACGGTGGGATTTATAATTCTATAAATCCCACCGGATTAGTTTTCAACTCCAAACCATTGCTTACCTCACGCGAAGTACAACCTAACAGTTCTAGTATCACTTTTTGCTTAATATCCTTTTCACCACGCTAATGTTATTCACATGTTCCAGTAGTTCAACCTGCTAGTGCTCTTTTTTTTAGTTATCTACATCTCTCCAGACACCTATATCATCATCATCATCGCCGCCATTATCGTGTTTCATCGTGAAGAAAACCTCTAATTTCGGTAGCTCCCGTAAAGTAAAACAGTCACATGGTTTCGAAGACGCATTGTACAGTCCCACGTACCTAAAGGTCTTACCACGGTGTATATACTCTTTGTGCAGGCGACAGTGAAAGCGAAAAGAAACTAAAATAGTCGACTTTTCCAGAGCATTCACGAACACAAAAGAGATACTTGTCTCGCCCAAGGAAAACCGCAGGGAAACGAAAACTCATCAACGCCTGTGTTTCTTTACTGCTTTTGTGCTTTTTTTTCCTTTTTCAAGTGCTTTGTTAGGATAGCAGCCAGTACATACAACAAAATATGAAATAGACAACAACACACACGCGGTCGGTCATATTCTGATAAGTAACGGCTGGAATGGAGTATTGCTTTAAACTTGCTTTCTTTATTGTTGCACTATTCATGCCGTGCCCTATATACACAAGCATAAAGTATTTCTTTTTGGCTTTTCTTTTCCACTGTTACCGATGAAAACACTTTATGGCTAGTATGCTCTTGATTTGAAAATGGCTTTTAAACGTTCCTCTGGCATCATTCATCATATTCGAGTGGTTCGAGTCGTTGAGCAATCTTTTAAGAATGTCATTTTTTGTCTCATTCGTTCATTTTCATCACGCAAGCCTAAACCACAGTTGAGCAGCTAGACACTAGAGGCTTGAGGCTGTTCATTCACTTTTACGCTAATATGCGCGAGCAGCTCCGGTAGGACAATCTACGTTCGCACCTACCCGGAAAAGTGGAGTAATTAAAGAACTCACTCTGCACGAGATGATAAGATAAACATCAAGAGATTTTTTTTCCTATTTTAGTGCTCACCACACACGCTAAAAGATTGCCCATTTCACGCCCATTTATGTTTGGCTCGTCCAAACAAAGCTTTCCGCTGCTTTTTGCCTTTTTTTTTGCTCTCTGGCACGCTACTTTCACGATGCTTTCGTTTATGCGCTATGACAGCGGGCTTAAAAAACAAACAAACCTCTCCTCTATACCCACCCATGCACAGGCAAGTTAAGCAACAAAAAAAACTGAAGCAAATTTTAAGAGTACCTCTAGGACCTCTTACGTCGGCAACGAGTTAAAACGAGTGAAGTGGAGCGGAAATTTTTCAATTTCCAACAGCGGAAATCATACGTATCGTCGCATGAAACGCAAAACTTGGCGAACGGCAAAAGCATTAGTTTTTGCTAGTAGCCGGTCCCCGTCCAGTTCATCGCAGCATCGTAGAGAGTAATTGTGCTTCACTACTTACAGACTGTTCAGACATTCTTCCCATCGTTTGCCATCGTGGGCACACAGCCAGCGTACACAACCGGTGAGGTTATATTTCAAGCATTAAATGTTGCCGGCAGGATAGTACGGTGCCCTGGTTCGTATCCGCATCCCGAAATGGACCACGCAAAAATAAGCTTTCCTCCTAAGTTTCTCGGTCTCGGGGAAAGACCAAAGACCTACACGTCCCTGGTGTGTAAGACAGATTCGGAAAGGCACCGTAGAGTTCCGGTTGCTCATCTACACTGTCATGCGAGACAAATCTTTCCGGTGCCTGAGCGGTAGGAGTGCGCCCTACCGCGTGTAATGCTTGTGCTGGTGCCGCTTTTCATGGAGACGAATGAAAAGGCACAAGTGCGTGACTGTTTTAATTTGTAATGATGTGTGACTTGTAGCAACTTGTCTATTGCCTGCCGCTCGTGGAGCATCGTTGCAGAATTCGAAAAACTTTCTTGTGACATGTTTTTGATCGCAAAAACCTATTCCCGCAACAGTGGGAACCTCTTTTGCGACGTTTTTTTTGCAGCACTGAAGATGGTTTTGTTTGTTTGAAGATGTTTGCACCGGGTTCGTTGTATTGAAAGTGCTTAAAGATATTACTTTCTCTTGAAATGAGGGAAAATATGAAACTTTTTATTGAATACTTCAGTTACTTCATATACTGTATATACTTTTATTAATTTTATATGATGAGTTTTTATGAATTTTTATATTTTAATAATATGATGTCCTATTGGAGAGACCTCTCTCTCTTCTTGGCTTAACGACCTTTTAGGCCGATACCACGTAGTTGTATAGTCAGTCTACAGTGGAATGGTTCGGATGGAATTTGAACGCCGGTCCCGCCGTAGCCTATTCATAGACCTATTTGATAGAATTTGCAAATTTCCTCTTCTTGGTGTATCGATGTTTTCTGCAATGTCTCAAAATCCTAAAAAAAAGCCCTGCTGAATCCTGGTAATCTGAGTTCAAGGAATTGAATAAAAGAAATCCAAATCAATCTTTTTGTTACCGTTTAATAACGCGTTAAAAAATAAAAGAAGGCATACCATCTGACCTGGTCAGGCATTTACAGCGACAGAGAATTTTCGATATGGGAATAATTTGAATTCAAACGAATTCCTGAATCGATCACATAAAAGTATGCAGTTTAAAAAAAAGATATCTTTACATCAAATAATTTTTAATTTTAATTCGTGCTTTTTCCACAAGAAAAGGAGCATAAGAGTAAAAGGTACATGTTAGGAAATAAATTTAAATGTTCTTTCTCACGTTGGCTGGCTCATAATTTATTTACTGCATTCTCTACGTGTTTATAGGCTTTACAAAAGATTACTCCACCATTACTCGCCTGCCAACTATTAAAATGCCAAATGTTCAATCTCCAAATATGAACAAAATGTAAACATAAAACATACTTAAACCCAGCGACAAACACTGCCATTTGCAATCACTGTTAAATCAACGATGAAATGCTTCATTCTTTTGCTGGAAAGCTTTCCCCGTTTGAGATCTGAAAAAGTGTCGGAAAAAGTTCAGCGAAGCAGAAAAGTATATGTACAAAAATACACTCCCATCAGATGAAAATCAAGACTGACAGCTTGATAATTCAATCCCGCCTCGATCGAATCGTCCATTCCTACCGGATCGATAGTTCGCACCGTGACGCATTCAACCGGCAGTTGGGGGAATACGTTCGATTCCTTTACGGTTTCTGTCCTTTCGATGGAAACACCAGATAAAACACTGCACGGTCAAACCGTTCCCAAACTGCACGAATCTTGATGTTGGTGCAGGGTCGTCACGCATTAGCAATCTTCAAAATCATCACGCTTCGTACCTAATGATGTTTGTAATTGTTTCGTGAGCTGGTTGAATAATCCACCGCGTCCCGGCCGGTAGTTTGTTGTGTTGTCTGCTTATGGGCAAAATAATAGGATTTTCCTCTAGGGGAATATAAATCACTCATCCTAGATTATTTCTCCCACATGTGCGATGGTTCGGGCAGCGGAGTGGCTTTCAGGGGGAATTAAACCATGTACGATTGATATATGCGAACTGACGCTTTCTTTGGGAATTACTTTTCATCTGCTAACTGGCTAATGAAATAAAACCGATTTTCCTACTGGGACCTTTTACGTTTGTTGGTGGAAACAAATTTAGTTGCTCTAGAAGAAAAATAACTCAAATCCGCAAACCACCAGTCCTGCTAATGTCGGCACAGTAAATACAAAACTTTTTCACAAATATTTAGTGTAATATAAATTCAAAATAATGAAAACTAAAAGTGAAACACGAAGGATCTTTGCATGCTTAACCTTAAAATGAACTAAAATACATGTAAAAAATACTACACTGTTTAATACAAAACATAACATAACAAAAATTACGAGTGTTGAATGGAGTCCTTTGGGCGCTGCTTCGACCGCCCGAGTTGAGAGGGTGCAAAAACTTTTTACTCGCATTGCGATTTGGCGCAATCGCAACTCAACCTGGCGTCATATTTTGGAGCTTCCCACATTGAAATCGAGACATTCCCAGGCTCAAGTCGTATTTATCTCTGGATTGATGCTTGGAGTTTCCGTCGCGCCCTACCTCCTTTCTGTTATTCCTTTCTATGTTCCTTCACGATCCCTTTATCCTCGTTCACCCTTAACGATTCCTGTACGGCACCGCACAGTATTTGGCTCATACGATCGACTGCTAGCTTGTCTCCGTCATTTCAATGCTTTTTCTGACCTTTTTTGGCTTTGGCATCTCTCTGTCTTTTTTCCGATCTAGACTTTCTTCCTCTCTTACTTCTTAATGTATGTCTTCTATTCTAATTCTTCGATCCTGGCTCAACAATTTTAACTCTGGCTCCTTCAGTTTACCACAGTTTTTAGTTTTAAAATTAATTTAAGTTTACGTTAGCCAAACAGTTGAGGCAAACAGTTTTAATAAACAATAACAAATAATAAAAATGGACACCTGAACGGAGTAGAGACAGGAGGAGTTGGTGCAAATAGCAGAACAAGCCAACAGCAGCAGCAACACAGCAACGACATCAGCAACAGCAATAGTGCAGAAGACGAAGTGCCTCCGCCATCTATGGATGAGGTTGCCAGCTTCATCAAGCAGCTTGAAAGCAACCAGGCTGCTGATAGTGATGGACTGGCGGCCGAGCTCTTCAAGATGGGGCCCGAGAGGCTTACCGTCGAAATGCACCAGCTGATAACGAGAATCTGGGAACAGGAAGAATTACCGGAGGAGTGGAAGCAGGGCGTCATTCACTCAGTCTAAAAAGGGGGTGACAGACTGGAATGCTCGAACTATCGGGCCATTTCAGTCCTTAATGCCGCCTATAAGATCCTGTCCTAAATCTTGTTCTGCAGACTTGCCCCCTTTGCTACAGATTTCGTCGGCAGCTACCAAGCGGGGTTTGTTGGAGGCAAATCCACCACCGACCAAATCTTCACTCTTCGGCAGTTCCTCCAGAAGTGCCGAGAGCGCCAGATCTCACAGGGGTCTGAGGCAAGGGGACGGACTCTCCTGTCTACTGTTCAACATAGCATTGGAAGGTGTCATACGAAGCGATATCCGTGGCATGATTCTCTACCGGTCTCTTCAATTTCTTGGATTCACAGATGACATTGACTTCATTGGCAAGACAACAGCAAAGGTGTGTGAGGCGCACAGCCGACTGAAACGTGAAACAGCAGGAATTGAATTGATGATCAATGCGGCGAAGACGAAATACCTGCTTGCCGGAGGCTCTGATCGCGATAGAGCACCAGTGGGAAGCAGCGTGTTAGTCGACGGCGACAACCTCGAGGTAGTAGAGGAGTTCTGCTATCTTGGGACTGTCGTAACTTCGGAAAACAATGTCAGCAGCGAAATCCGCAGGCGCATTGCGCAGGGGAATCGTGCCTACTACGGCTTTCACCGTCTGCTAAGATCGAGAAAACTTCGAGAAGGCACGAAATGTGAGATATATCTAGGCGTGTTTGAGCGTCACATCCTTCGGACCATCTTTGGCGGTGTGTTCGAACAAAGAGTGTAATGGCTAAGACCAGCAGGAGACGATGGCTAGGGCATGACGATGCCGGACTCAATAAATGATAAAATACAGATTTAATCACAGACTTTTTTAAAATAATTGTACATACATTTAACTTTTTTTGGCACGTATAACATTTTTCCTTAAAAAGCAATAATACAAATACTCTTTGGCTTTAGCTTTTTGCGATACAGTTTTGACAATTTATTTTTGTATTTCTACAGAGTGATTTCTTCTTGTGTACATCACAAATAAGTATGCCTGCTTTTTTCCATTGTTTAGGTCGTAGGGCTTTTAAATAACCTTTTAAAATTTGAAGATGTGTATCCCTTAAGAGAAAAAAAAATCAAGAAATAAATATGTGTGGAGAAATTCTGTGAAATAAAGAATTGAGATAAATCGCTATACTTGAGAAACAACAATCCAAATTTTGCCTTATAATGAAAACAACACATTTTTTTGGAAAACTAAAATGTAAGATTAGAAAAATATAGCAAAATACATAACTATATTGGTTTGTTTTTAATTCAGTGACATAACTACGCTTATTAGGCATTCGTCGACATATAACACACATTCCTACCATTACGCAATAATTCATGTTTGATTTACTATACTTGACATACAATGCTATTCCGTCTGACTTTTGTTACCATCTCGAAGAATCACCTCCAGTGACCCTTTTATAAGCCAAAGCAAACCATTATTTCCAGCCCCATTCGCTACATTGACGTTTCGGTGGCGTTTGACAGAGATTTATGAAAATTATGATCTATCGTATAATTACCGCCTCATTCAGCGTGCTACACGCTCGCTCGCGAAAACTGCAAGACATATGGCGTTTGCTCCCCCACAAAAAAACACAAATACGACTCACCCAGTGAAGCCGTTCGATATGCTGCGTGTATTATTAAGAGCGATTTATAGCAAAATTATCATTTCTTCTCCACGTGCCGTTTGGCATCATTTATCATCAAAGCCCTAGAAACCAGTACGCTGTTTGATTCTGCTTTTGCTTCGTTCCCATTTTTCTTTTCGCGACAGTTATGGCCAAATTCACCGTTGCAAAAATGGAGCTAATGGAATCCGAAGCCCAATCGCCCTTGTTATGGCCATCGTAAGCAAATAAATTTACTCCACAGGTGAACCGATAGTAGGCAGGAAAATTTAGTGTCCGTTCTGTAACAGTTTGGCAAATGGTCAAATGAAACGTATGCCGCAACAGTGTTGCTGGGGTGGTGTGCCTCATTCAATCATGCTAATTATAATATATGTTCGCTCGTAAAATAACAATCCAGTGCCGCAACGTTCAATATGTGAATATTCAATTTTTTATACATATTTGTACAAATAGAATTTTTCAGAATTTCATTAATTACAGGATGATTTTGACGTCTTCGTTTTTCCTTGATTACCTGGAATTGGGTAATTCTAATGTTTTTTTTTTTTTTTACTACGTTAGGCTTCAAATATTGAACTGACTATTTAACAAGAGAGTAGTTTTCAATGAAGAACAACGATTGTTGTTTTATTGAAAATGTTTTTTTAAAACAATGCAATAATTTTTCTCAGAAGTATGCACATAAATTGCGTTTTCGGTAAGAAACAATTGAGAACCCTTAAATATAAAAAAACATTACTCTAATACTCAAAAAACACTGTCTTAAATTTATTTTCATCTTCGTGGTCAATCATAAAACATTAAGAAGGATAGGAATGCTCAGTTTGAGGCAAATTTGAAAACTTTACACGATGCTTTGATAACTTAGTATAGAATCGAAGTTTCTTATTGATCAACACCCTCTCCCTTCGGCATTTAGTGCTATCTTATATGCACAGCCCTGCAGAACAATGATGGATACTTTTGGCTAAAGTTTTGTAATACAATTCAATAAACAACCCAAAGCCGTTGAAAATGCGGTGGCACAAGGAGCAGATGTAAAAAAATAAATGCACACGCACACAACGAAACAGAAGAAGATGACAGTTTTGATGTCCGCAACTTCCACAAAGGAACTTACTGAAATTTGGACGGATTTAACGAGGCGAATAAGAAGCAAAAAAGTGTCATTCCTAACGCGAAAAGTTTTTAAATCACATTTATTTTAAAGCGAGGCACTTCTTATGGGCGTTGCGGATGGGATAGCTTTCGGCGTTTGTGCTTGACTTTACGTTGCTTTATTTACTTCTATTTTGTAAGACATGGTGACAGAGTCTTGGGTTCCCTCAGGAAGACCACGTTTTTATATTTGTTGACGGATCGATTTGATGAAGTGCAAAACGCGCTGCAAATCGTTTTATTTGTAGCTACGATTGTTGATTGATAATTTAAGTGCTTTTTCTATATCCTTATTTTAATTTCTACTAAAAAGCTTAAGAAGTTACAATCGACGATGGTAAAAGAGGTTTTTTGGCACAGTTCTTAAGAAGTCCTGTCAAAGAATCACAAACCTTTGATGCGTCCTGCAAAAAACGATTGATGTTGGCTGCAAGAGTCGAACGACTTAACAGTGTATGTCCAATTCATTTCGCGTTTTAAAAAAAAATCGTGCGTTTGTTACGCTTGTGGAACCTGATTGTCCGTGTCCGTGTCCTTTGTTGACCCCTATACGAACGATTGAGCTTCAGTGTTAGCTCAAAAGTCCGGAAAAGCTTACCTTTGACAGTATGTTGTTGAGTTTCGCCGCAACACAAGTTATAAACCATTTAACCAACCCAACCTTAATGTCATCAGTAAACGAACGTTCGAAAGTGAATAATTATTTATTTTTCGATAAAATATTTCCTGTAGAGCAATGACTGCTACTATCCTTGGACACTTTTGACAGGTTCTCCAACAACTATTGGTATACAAAACTCCAACCGAGATACCGTAATAGCAAGGCTATTAAAACGGCACACATTCACCAATGGATGTCCCAGCTGAAACGATTCCACTCGTATCCTGTTCTGTAAGGCACATTTCAATGCGGTGAACTGAGGCAATATAAGTGCCATTTTGAATTTGTAATCCACAAGCGCCCAGAAGCGGAAGAACGCATCTTGAACGACCCACCCCGTTGGTAGTGTGAAGGAAAATCAAGCCGACTCACAGGTGGACCAATGCATTAGCGTTACTGACTGTACCACCTGGTTAGTGTTGCCGGCGGCACTATTCGTTCAACTTCAGCCTCAATCCTCGCTGTCCATTTGAAGTGCAATCCCGGCACATCCCATCACACGGCCCGGCGTGGTAAGACAAAACATGTGCCAGAATGCAGAGTATCAGTGTGTTTCCGAGCAGCACAACGCCTGAATACGTTACGATGCAATTTATTCAGACGAAGACTAGCAACGGTGTGTGCGATTTCCGTCGCGTAACGAACGCATTTTCCGGTCCGTATTCCGCTCGCAGGGAAAATGCATTTTATTGTGTGTAGCCAGAGAGCATCGCATTGGGTTTGTATCTGTGTGCCAATTGCAGTCGTACGTGGGGTGTTGGGCGACCTGTTCTTTCTTCAATTCCCTGTCCAATAATATTTCCTTTAGATGTCGCCCGTTTATCACAATACCTGCATTGCCGGAGGAGTTATTGAATAAATTACATCACCACAGAGCTAAACCATTGTCTTCGGTGCGTTTTAAGCTTTATAATGTAAGTAATGATTTTTTCGCCTCTAAAACTAAAGCTGGTTTACACTTGATCGTTGTAATTTCATTGTAATCTGACTTAAACCGGAGTCTTAAGCGTATGAAATAGGAAGCAATCATGTGCTTTATCTAAGAACATTAAGACGCTTTAAAGGTAATGAGCTAGCCAAGCGTATGTTCATAAGTAGCCTACATCGCTTTGCTGGTTCGCACAGCAAACGCACGAACTTGAACGAGGTTAACGTGTGCTAATAGAATTACCCACCGTTTCTGTCACGGCCGTGATTGCACCTAGGCATGGAGCTTAGTGAAGCCCTACTCAAAGAAAATCACTGAAGCATACACAGTAAGAGTGTTTAGTATTTTGTTTCATTTGACCCGAAAAACTGAAGGTGGAATAGAGTGGCATTACTGAAGTGGTACACTTTCTATAAAACTGTAGTATTTGTTCGAATAACGAGACGCTTATTGCTATTCCGATAAATGATTACAATTTAATTTGGTTTTAGTCATAAATTTTAGCCTACGTTCTAATCGAAAGGAATCATTCGCTCGTTTTAATTATTGACACTGATTATACACATTCGGAGTCAACACACGAGCTTTCACACATCAAACCAAAAAATATAAGCAAAATGATTGATAAACAAGCTTGTAATGGATGTTATTTGACTCACGCGTTCATAAATAAAAGAAAAGAGTGTAAAACTTCAAACAATCTCACGCAGATTTCCATGCCATCATTATAGAATGTGTGTTTTCCAGAAGTAAGTAATCGGACATTTCTTTTCGGTTCAAGTCTCGTTGAATTGTAGAGGGAACAGAACACACATCACTCACAATAAGTGCTTCCTGAAGCGCCAACACGCAATTGAGAACATTGTGCGGCGCAAAATGAAGAATAATCGCCAAAGGGATATTGTACGGTAAATATAATCCCTGCCGTCCCCGTGCAATGCGGGCGAAACAAAACAAACCTCGCACCCCAAAACGTGATTTCAAGAGCAAGAAATATCGCCAAAGCAGCCGAAAGACTACTATTTTCCCTCACGCCACGCAATCCAATTATTCGACCAAGACGTTGAACAAATGTAGACAGCTTCAAACACAATTTTCCTCGAGAAATACACCGAAAGGAGAACAGAAACAAACGGCATTCGCTAGCAGCGAGTCCAGTGTAAGCCTGAGCACCTCAATCTTTAACCTCACGGTGGTGGTCGGATCGTTTAGAAGGCTCCTCCAATGGTAGTGGTAAGAAGCCCTATTGGCTACGCTAAGAGGCTCAATGGAAGTAAGCAACACTGGAATCAGCACGCCGTCCATGGGGAAATCCTTGAGGCCAAGGTTCAACGGCTGAGAGAAACGGCTACGCAGCTGGACTTTGTCTGACCCAGCTCAGGTGATACGTTGTCTGGCCTTTTGATCTCTCTAGATATTCTACTAAATCCGTGAGAAAAGTGAGCTCAATCTGGAGGTAAAATGTTTGATGATTGAACAAATCCCTTGTGTATTGCAATCAAATAATTTATTCACCTTCTCTCCTTTATCTCGTTCTGTAGTGGAAGACGAATTTTGGAGGAAATGGAAGAATATTTTGCACAGGATGAATTTGTCATTGGTGATTGCACCACAGGTCAATGAGAAATGTGTTTTTTCTTTCGAGCAAATGTTTCAAAAGATGCACAAATTGATTTTTGATCTGGAATGCATTAGCCTGTTCATCACTAGTGTTTTTTGCAATTTGTATAACTAATTTATCGCAAAGGAATCATACTTACATGATAAATACTTAACCTCACTTACCTAGAATTCAGTTGACGAATTCTTTCACAGTTGACGAATTCTTTCACACCTCACTTACCTAGAATTCAGTTGACGAATTCTTTATTACCTTGAAGAGTGACCTCCTGACTGGTGGTACAGTGTGGTAGCTTATTTAATATGATAACGCCACTTATTAGAGCATCGTTTGATGGTGAAGAATTTATTATCCACAGTGCATCCTATCGTTTCAAGGTTCTACCACCGAAACCGCTTTCGAAAAGTGATACGTTCAGACGATGCATCCTGCAAGGCACGTGTTCAACTCAAAAAGCCGATTTGGTCACTTCCTGACATTCTCGTAGCACATTTTTCGTGCTCTTTCGGCTAAACCTTACAACACAAACTGGTACGCCTTGTACCGAAACTGCTCTGACGAAGCAATTTTATGAAAACTGCATGCATCCGGTGTTGGAAATTTTCTTCATCGTGGGACACACTTATGATGAAGCGTCCATTGTCCCTTGGCCGACCTACACACATGATCATCCTAGGACGAATCATTCTCGTCACATGGCTCAACCGACGATACCAAGCAAAAGCAGCGTTAACTGGCATGGAAGTGAACAGTTTCCTGATTTAAAAACTGACACACGAGCTTTTCAAAGAGTTGTTTTTGGTATAACTTCATAGTACTGTAACTCCTTGTTGTAGCGATATTCATCAGTTCAGAGCAGAAACGTTAAATCTGAGGTCGTAAAGCATTCCAAAAACTTTTCGTACGATGAGTCCGATTGTGGTAAATTAAAAACATATTGGAGTTAATAGTTGCATGTAATTCGTGAAAGGATTCGGTTTGACATATTTTTAACGTTGAACTATTTTTCAGTTCATGTTGGAGATGATCCAGGTTTACTAAAGAGAGGCTTCAAAATTAGATTAGTACAGCAAGTTTACCAAGTCTGCTTAATAAGTCTTGTTTAGGCGATTGTTTGCTTGGATTTCCTCGGATCAAGGTTTCCTCGGAAGATAGTCCGGTTTTCAGACAATGAATAAAGAGTGAACATTATTTGACTCATTATCATTCACAACATAAAAGATTGATTAGAAAAGGCTCTTAAAACAATAAAATATCAAACGATTTTTTCTAGCAAATCAAGCGTACACGTTTGGCTCGGGTTCGCCTTTCTTCTTTGAAGGAGATACGATTGAATATCTAGTGACTTGTAATTTCCTTTAATCAAGAACTCAAATTTACAACATCTCATGCGCATACCAACAATTTGCAAACCGTGCTTCCTTGCTCGACTTGCTTCATAACGAACGAACTCGGTGGTGTTTTTTGGTTCTATTGCTTAGCGTTTGCAGACACATTCTTTCCCTGCTCAGTATGATTCACTCGTCGGTGGAAATGTGTAAAAGTAAATGAAAAGGAAAAGGAATATAAATTGGCTCGCATTATCAGCAAAGCCAACAATCGATTGCATTTTGAGCTTATCAATCTTCATTTAAACGATGATTGCGAATTGAAAATGTTGGTTTGTGATTTTGTGTCTTTTTCTTTGAAATCGATTACATTTTTCAATTACCACCTTTCGCTCTTGTCGTTTCGGAGCGAACGATGATGAGCCACTCAGCGAAGGAATATCCAAATTATCTTCATCTCCTTTATTATTTAGATTATGTTTCCACCATCGCCATCATTATCATTATGGCAAGCTTAATTGATTGTAGCAAGTGCTTTGTGTGAATTGAGGAATTTGTTTCACATAAATTTGAATGGATAAAAATATTGAAGAATTAGTTAAACGAGATAAGTGTGAATGTAAACGATAAAATATTTTGCATAGTCAGGAGGATCGATGTAGACTTGCTTATTCACAAGTTTAAAGAGCTAAGGCAAGGACTAAACTATATGATTGGACAGCAAATGGCCTGCCATTTCACCTGCTTACTTGTTGACTTGGTGAACGGAGAGATAAATATTCAATGAACATATCACTTCACTAATTGCTGATGACCGAACGATAGCCACTTACCGAAAAGGGGTTCAAACGGATAAGTTGTCCTTTGTGTCAGTCCATTCTCTCTTTCCAATTCACACGATTCCTTATTGTTTAATCGCTTTCGATAGGGCCCTAACATAGAGCATAAAACACCTCTTGAGCAAATGGCCACCCCTTCTTGACGTTATCACTTAAGTGGCTTAGTGACTAGCTTTGAATTAGGACACGGAGCTTCCAACAGCAGACGAACTCAATTCAAACATTACAGCTCTCTCTCTAAAGTATCTGGGAGAATGAGCAAATCATATGAAAAATATCATGTTTCCTATTTAACCAAACATATGATGTTGGTAATCTCAAGGATTTAAAAAGGTTTGAACTTAAAAATGATGTTCCCGAAGCGCTTTTATTGTTTTAATCAATCTCTATTGAATAGTATTTGTAATTATTTGTGTCACAATTCTTGTAGGTTCTGCAATTAAAGCTACCAACAGCAATTCTGGAAAGACGCTACTACTTGCCCATCCGTGTCAAGCGTCAAACGTGTGTGAAACAAGCTGTGAAAGCAACAATCACGTCCTAAATCTGCCCCCTTCCTCGTACGAAAGGAAGTAAAATTAGCAACAGTCACGATTGCAGCACGGAAGAAACTTTGCCTTTGATTGTCATTCAGCAATTTCACTCCATGGCGGCTGTAGGAAGTATGGAACCAGGTCTGGAACTGAACTGTTCACGAAGAAAGTAGATAAACAAAGATATGCCAAAGTCGGCACGTGCTTCAAGTAACGAAAGCGGCTGTCGGTCACATGGAACACTTGGAATATTTGGAACCTTGTAGAACAGGAAATAACAAACCGAATGAGTGGCCCGATTTATCCGATCTAGTCGATATTATCCTTACCGATCCACGGAGGGTCGTGTCCAGCATGTTGAGAGAGAAAAAACGATGACGATCCGTGATTTGTTTAGCACTAATTAACACCGATCAGTCTAATTAAGTGTAACAAGTTGGGATTATCTAAAAGATTGAACAGAAAACTTATTATTCCATGAGAATTATTTGGTGCGCTGCAGTCCTTAAAGTTCCTTTGTTATTAGAATATTTAATTCGTGTTCGTTCACGTCCATTTTTGTCACTTAAAGCAGTGTTTCGACTCTTTTATGAGTGTACTTATTATAGGCGCGTGGTTGAAGGCAACCAAAAATAATATGGTTTACATGGAGAAGCATAAAAGTCCACGACTTCTTCCTTATCTGCCGTATCAACACCACGAACCATGAATTAGAAACCAGTGGTAATGAAACGTTTCATTATTCAAATTACCTGGAACCTTTTGCCTTCCAAGCATAAACCACCCCACACTCGTCGCTCATCCCCATGACCGAAAGTTCGTTTAATATTCGCTGTTATCCTCGGCTTTTTGATTTGTATCTTTAGATGCTTCATTTCTTCCACCCATAGGTTCGTACCCAACAACAAACAATTGCTTCCTTTGGCTCTCGATATGAATGTTCTTTAAAGCGAATGCTTTACACAGAATTCTGGAGCAAACTTAGAGGCCCCTGTATGCTCCAGACCAGCTAGTAAGAATTTCTATTCGCTCGGTAATGCCGTGTGCTAACGATTTGTCTGCGCCACATCCTGAAGCTTAAACTTTAAGCGAAAAAGGTATTATTTTGAAAGCCGCAACACCTACCTCTCCTAGGTGTGAACATCGTGCCACTTTTTGGAAAGCAGCCAAAGAACATACGAGTAAAAAAGTTTGTGAGACCTCGCGGAAACGGAAAAATTGTGAGTATGCGGTCTGCTTTTCCGGTTACTGGGCAATTGAAGTCGTACTCTGTCCCAGAGGGATTTTTTCTTTCCTTTGCACCCATGAAAAATGGTAAATCCTTAGCGTGGCTCTATTAACGATCGGACTTTTCAGCCCATGGGCCAGGTGGTAGCGAAATCAATGTTTTTTTTCTGGTTTTCTTCTACAAAGCGCGCATTACATTTCTACTTATTTTTAATCGCGATAGTGAAACCGTAGCAGTCCGCTATCTTGACGGTACGAATTAATCGCGCCGTACGAATCATTACTGCAACGGTGGAAAGGTGTGGGCGTGGCCTGAGATCGCCCTTTTTCCTTGTGGACTAAACGAGGTCACCTTAAGCTTATGTAAAATGGTCGTCCATTATTGGTGAGAGTCATTTTCTTCCGCTTGAATTTTTCGTCCAATTTGGAAAAAAATCCCTGCCCGACACGATGTATCGCCATGCATGGTTTTTGGGCAGCGAGGACCTTCAAATTCTAGCCTCCACTACGTATCCCTGTTGGCTGAGGTCATTTGCATGTTAAACGTTGGAAGAACAATGCAGAACATACGAGTGTCTTGACACCTTCTTTGACGATAGCGTGATTCCAGCCGTACAGGAGCAACATTTGCATTTGCGTCTATCTCAAAGACAAATAGCTTATCTTAATTGAGCCTTTGCTTGGTTCTTTCATCCGGGTCGCGGTTTGCTACACACTCATTTCTGGCGTTAACCACACCGTCGACCGGCAGCAGTGTTGTGGTTTGTCTGAAATGAAATCTCACCCAAACGGCTGGTACACGTGATTTAACAATATTCCACGCTTTGGAAAGCTCCGAGCATTCTTTTCTGGTGAATTTTCGACAAACCACATAGCCATGCCCACATCTATTTGACATGCACATTTGTATTCATTGTAGGCTTTGTGAGAGATGAGCATTATCTGCACAGATGCAGATTGTGTTTCATGTTTTTTTGTAGTTTGACAATCAGCGTTTAGTACATAAATTGTTAAACAGAAAAGTGATGATTATGAATTCATGTTCCAATTAGACGAGTCCAAGAAGGTATAAACGCTCAGTCGTAGGACGTATTCATTATTTTGAAATCAGCTTTAAGGATATTGCTGCATAAATTGATCCAATTAGGTTAAAATAAATCACGAATATTAAGAATATTAACATCAAACACAAGTTTTTAATGGAAAAAGTCCTGACCGATTTATTGAAGCATTTAACATCATATTTTTGTTTTCATTTTCGTTTCAATAATTATGGCCACTTCACTTCTACTTAACACAGGAACAATTTTTCCAACATATTATCTAATTGCACTGTTCGAACTTGTAGTGCATCATTGAACCATCCCGAAAGCGGATACTCATTATCTCAACCGTCGCTGGAGCATACGCCGGCCATCTACCAATGAACGGCCGCAGTGTTCCGAGAAAGTTTTTCAATTAGAAATTCTGTTAATGCTTATTACGCACGACAACCTCTCAGCTACGTGCCTGGGTGTCCAGGAATCATAACAAGCTAATGGAAATCAAAACTTGTACCGCAGCTCCACGATCGACTCCGGATCGGATTCTGATCCAAACACCGTGCATCCGTTCTACGCTGCGGTTGCAGTACTGCACCATGACATCGCCCTAGGGTTAGCGAGTGCAATGTTTTTTTTATTTTGTTTCCACAGTACCGAGTTTGTTTCGTTTTCGAGGTGGTGGTTTAGGTTTATGCCGCTTTTTGTTTTCCTTGTGATGTTCGCATCCATGCACGAACAAGTTCCTCCTTTACTATCCCGTACAGTGAGGCATAAAAACAGCGTGGTGAAAAATCGCGAAACTTCATCCACCGCCGAACCGCAACACTCTTGGATTCGCATATTGGAGCATCTTCGCCAGTCAGTCTTCCGTTTGCATGACATCGCCCGACACGGCGGATAGTGAAAGTTAATAAACTAATTTAAACTAAGAGAAAACTTTACTCCTCCCGTTGCTAGATTCCTCGCCAACCTTTTCGTGTCACACACTCTGGGTTTCTCTGGGATTTACCATGCCCGTGAAAAGCGGAAGAATTAGTTCGCCCAGTTGGTGGTGTAAGAACTATGGTGAAATTCAACCCCAACTCTCGTGACATTGTGGTGATAATTTATGAGTGCAGTTTTCATTCGGGTGTTATCTTTTTTTTGGTCTATTTTAACTCGCCAAGCATAGCAATGTATGATACTGGTATGTTTTCCCGGCGACCAAGTAAGCAAGCAACATAATTTTTGGTCACCTTGTGTCAGCGAAACTAATGGCGATTTGTCGACGCATCCCAGGGCCACCGCACTTAAAACATGTGCTCGATGACAGGTCCACATTAGCTTTAGCGAGATAAAACTGTTGAAGAAGTATAAACCATAACCCATAATAAAGGTTTGAAAAACTAAGCTAGAAAACATATAATGGTTGTTATATTTAGAGGCCTGTTTTATGGTGCGGTTGAGACAATACTGCTGGAATTGCAATCGTGTTTTGAGGTGTCTTCGATCTGACTTTGCATGATTGACATAAATTGGTCAGTTGATGGATGTATTCACACAAATGCAATCCACTTCATTGCTTCGAACTCTTTTCATTCCTTATCTTGACAGAAAATCCTTACAATTGCATGCATGTCAACTTGTTCCCCAACACAATTGTCCACAGCCAGAAACGACGTTGAAAAGATGCAAGAGAGAATTTTCTAAACCATCATTCCTCGATCATTCTCCAGCTAGCGGCCAGCTTATACACAGTTGATTTCTCGTGTGTTTTGTTCGTCCTCTAAGCATCTGACCAGACCACTGTCAGGGCTATTGCTTCACCAACCGTCCGCATAAGTGACCAGACTGGTGGCAGCAAGTGCAGTGCATGAACTTAAGCCTGAATAGATCCGTTCTATTGAAATAGTTGTAGCAGAATGGACGAGGGTGGACAAGTGAGTGTCCTTGCCAGCATTCCATTCAAGGCACAGTTGTAAAAGATTTACAGGAAGATGCCGAAAGAAAGGAGAAGCGAATAAGATGAGCAGATATGCGGTATGAATTTATCCTACCATACATCAACGTCATCAGGGAAATGGATATATACTAGCATGAATATACTATGGAAGCAATAGAACTAAGTACAGCATAATCCATGCCCCTTTATTTAAGGCTCTTTTTGCCAGTGATTTGATATTACTTTGCATAAATTGCACTCCCAATCGTACGACTTATGTCTTTTAAAATAGCTTAAAGAACTGCTTAACGATAAGTCCTGAATGGTAAGGGTATATTTATTCTTCTTCGGAGCATTTATGATTCTTGCAAAACTTTGGATTACCATATCAACCTTTGAAGGTATCGAGAGTAATTCATGCATGCCGTATAGTGCCAGATACAAATGCAATTGGGATTATTTGTGCGATAGGCAGGCTAAACTTTAACTTCGCTTGGACTGAGAGTGGACAGTGAACCATGTCCTGTGCAGAGTTAGTCGAGTCGATAAAGTTCAAGAACAAGGAACAGGGAAACCCTACTGAAGAAATACCGGAGCTGTGTGGTTGTTAGACTAGCCTTAAGGTTTGACGTAACCATGCTCTGATTTTGCAAGGAATTTTATTATTCTGTCAGCATATTACTTTTAATACCCTCATTACCTTCCCATTGCCGCTTCAGTCGCTGCTCTTGTGAAGAAAATATATTTGTTTTTGCTGTTGCGCTTGTCGTCCGCGTTTTATGCTACACTCCACTTTGCTCGAGAATCCTCCGCAATGTGAATCACAAAAGCTTCGGCTCGTCCATCTAATCCTTTACTTCATCCCGGTTTGCGTCATGAAACAGTCGTCAGGGTAGGAGGGGGCAGCCAGGCAAGAAGCCCCAAAGTGAGACATTCTTGCTTTCAGCAGCTTTCTTAAGCCGTTTTCAAACAAAACACATGCACAAACACCATGTCTCTCTCTTTTCACAAAAGCTCACACGGTTCAGCCGTTCTGCTAGGGACACTTAATTGCTGATGGCGCGATAACATTCAGTTGATATTAATTGCTTATTTATCGTCCGCTAAGCATCTTATGTCATCTTCTGATAAACGACAGCATTAAAAAGTCCTGTGTTTGGTTTTTGGTTTCACAATGTGTCATTACACCTCGAAAAAGATGCAAAAATAGGTTTCAATCTCGTACTTCGTTTGGTTGAGACTTGGTAGGCAAACAACAGCTTTTAAAAACTGGTTTCAAGAAAATGTCTATTAGTTTGTTTACTTCTTCTTCTGCTTCTTGGCTCAACGATCTTTTAAAGTCACGCCGCCGGCCATCGAATGGCTTACTAGACTCTCCGATACCACGTAGTTGGATAGTTGAAGTACTCACTATGGAAGGACGGTTTGGATGGGATTTGAACCCCGATCCTGGCATTTGAAGACTGGTGCCGTTGTCGCCTATACCACTGGGACGGACCAACTACAATATTTGGAAGTAAATCCTCATTTTGAACCAACTTGTTACATTACATTTAAAAGAGATTTTTTTAACATATAAGAGAGCTTGATATGTATTTATTCCAATGCATTGTAACAACGTTTACAGTCTGCTCTTTACTACCGCTTCATGGGCATTCATTTAATTGCCAAAAATATAAAAATATGTCAAGCAACCCGAATGTGAGGCACGCAACAAAATAATCTTAGTTCAAGCAAGAACATTCTCAAACGCGATGGCATCATTCACGCTGGTTCAATTCTTTACATTCTTTGCTATAAAAATGTTAAACTTCCAACTCATGCCTAGCCTCACTTCCGCCACATACAGCTACCGTGTAACATTTTGTGCAATAACCCTAACCCCAATAACGTATATAAATAAAAATGCCCGGAAGCTCAAAGCATTCAGTTTCACTTTTGTTTGCCTTTGGTGGTCCCACCATCACCAGCGTCATCGAGCGACCACAAACAGGCAAATGTGACGTTTGCCCAACCGTACCGAGATTCGTAGCGCAAACGAACGACCCCGCTTCCTCTTCGCACACGGTACCGAGCATGCTCTCGGGGGATGACGTACAGTTCCTCCGGGTGCTGGTGTGACAGTCGAAAATCCCATCCCAACGCACCTCCATTTTTATTTTTTTTACACATACCTCCCGAGTTCAACATAATTCAATCAAAAACCAAGCCATAAAACACCAAAAACTCGCAATTAATTGACACCGCAACATCTGTGCCGGTTTGGAAATCAAATTACGGTATAAATCAAATAAACGGTTGAATTAAACCCGGCACCATGCAGATACGGATACCTGCACTGTCATCCGGCACGACCAGACAGATCACCCACAAACACAACACGGTGGAAGAGGTTTGGAGGGATGCAGGTGGGGAGATAGGAAGTCAGGTCTGATTGCCTGAACACGGCGTCAAGTATTATGCTCGGCTCGGGATAGTTCGAACCGCTCAAGGCCTCTCGTAAAAGCACAAACATGTAAATGCTGCTCGTACACACACACACGTACACTCGGGCACAATCAAGCAAAAAGGCGTTAATTTACATGGGTTGTGTTAAAATAATTGCAAATGAAACAGCAGCAAACCGCAAACAATATGCATTAATAGCATCAAGCATTTTGCGCTTCCTGTTGACTTTTTGTTTCTTTACTCTACAGCAAAACCGGAACTGATTACTTCATATATACAAAGATACATGTTTTTTTTTTCTTTCTCTCGATGAAAACGTGTCAATTGTTCCCTAAAACGCTCGTGGTAAAATGCTTAATTAAACAAATCATTACACCGTGCCCGGGAACAACAGTTTGCGCCGAGTATCGTTTCTGGCGCGAAACAACACTTGAGCGCTGCACATGTCAACCGCAAATCGGTATAAGAATTGTTTCAGCATGCTAATGAACAAACTGCCATTTTCACGCTCATCTTTCGTTGATAAACTTTCACCGCAACAATGTCACGAAATCCGCTTGCGGTACAAACGATCCCCACTGCACAACGCTGCTGTTCCACACGTGCACTCTCCACCTAGTGTGCGCTTATTGACATACATCGCTCACATTTCCGTTTCTTCGTCGGTTTCCTGCCGGTAAGCTGCTTCCTACACAGTTACTTACAGCGACCGCAAAGAACACATGCACCACATGCATGCACACACAGCCACACACAACTGCTCGCCCGGCAAACCGGCTGTCAAAGTGTACTGGAAACAGTGCTCCATTATCCGGATGATGCATTCAAAATGTAGCTTAAACGCCATTTTGTCAATTTATTATTCATGCCGATACCGTGCTGAAATATTCGTATTCATATGCATGTAACATGGATGTGCGGCAGGGAAACCGGAAGGACCTCCTGTTTCGCTGGCTGCCCTGTCGCACCCTTCACGCTGCGTCCCGGACTCTCTACACTGTTCGCCAGCACCAGAAGAACTCGATGAGCAACGTTTGCGCTCTAGCAAAAGGATGCTTGATACACTGGCAACGATGGTGTCGCTTCTATGTTCACCGTGTTGCAGAACGACATTGCTCCGGCATTATTCTGACACTGAGGTTCGGGATAACATATCAATGAATAGGGTAGGATTCGCCGATCCCCGGGTCCGCCCGCCGTGTAGTCCGGGCGTGTTCGGAAATAGATAGATCGATTTTCTTCACCTTACCGCAGGGTATAGCTGCCGCATACGGTTTCAGTAGGTGGGTAAAATTAAACCGTGTTAGCCATGTTACCTCGAAATGAAATGTTATTTAGTTTTAATTGAGCGAGTCGATATCCAACGGTACATTGCCCATCAATCATTTTAACACATTGATTTCCAGCATTTCTTTGACAGAAGATGAAATTTCCCCCACTTGGTGCCGTTGCATGGACGTGTGTTGGATAGCGTGTTGGATGGCACCATCGTGTCATAAGAATCAATGATTATTGAATCAATGAGAATTAATTTTTCGTACTTGTGATGTAATCACGTTACTTTTTTGTACAGCATTCAAATGTGATCTGTCATGAGCAAACATGATCAATTTAATTAAAAAACTTTAAAATGGGATTTGGTCAAGCAAACAATAGGATGGTCTTTATAATATAGCCTAGTAATGGTTCATATGGTCAATCTGAGTTCAAATCTCGTTCACAGACCACTTAGCTACGATACGATCGCCTGTGTTGATCATCGTTGGCTTGCTCACTGTGGCCGATCTCCAACAGGACCTTCACCTGATTCAGCCAACGAACTCCCTGTCGCTAACGAACAGCTTCTTGGTAGGGCATGAGTCCGGCATTCTCATAACATGCTCCAGCCATCGCATCCTGTCGGCCTTCGGCACCGTTAGGATGTCCAGTTCGCCGTACAGCTCAGCAGGATGGTTCATCCTTCTCTTCCTCCGGAGTCCGGAGGATGCGTCGCTCACACACGCCAAGCGCATCAACATCCTCCATTCGGATGGAACAAGACTCGTGGCGATAGACGGTCACCAGACGTATCATCGTGCAATATAGCTGACATTTCGTGCGCTCTCGAAGTCTGATCTATTTTGGCGTAAGACTTTTGCATGTAAAACGCCCTCTACGCACGCTAGAAACACTAGAACTTGCAGAAACACACACTAGAACTCCCTGTTTTAAGCGGAAATTAACATTTTTTTCAGTTTTCGTTCTTCTTGGCTTAACGACCCTCTAAGGTCACACCGAGCATCGAATGCCTTACTACACTTGCCGATACCACGTAGTTGGATAGTCAGTCCTCACTACGGGTGCGAATAGATTATACCGTGTAATGATGTTCTGCAGAAAATAATGTTTAACGAATCAGCCCACTTCTAGTCAATACAAATAAAAGTCAATCAGAATGCTTCATCAGTTAGGTAATCTAATTCAAAATGACTAATTCACATGAATTTTACTTCAATTAAGTACCTTTCAACGTTGCCAATTGCTTTTAGATCATGAAAAAAATGAACTAACGAGAAGTTAATGGAGCTGTTTTTTTGTATTGTAACAACAAACAAAAAACTAAAGCTCAACAAATGATGAGAAATGATCACCTACTCATTATGCGTTTTATCAAAAAATGTGCCTCATTTGCTAGAGCAATGCGAATACTATTGCCAACAACACAGGCAAGAAAAAGTTGATCCTTTCAGTGAGAACCACTTCATCTGGACATTAAGGTCTTCATCAGCATCATCAAAAGTAAAAGGGCTAGCAAACCTCGCACAAAAACAAAACCCTCCCTTTCTCGGCAGACTTCCCAAAAAATCGCCACACTTCCTACAACACATCCCAAAGAAAAGACAACAGCAACGGCGAAGGACGCACACAAAAAACGGCACGTAAAATCTTCGCAAACTTTGCCAAGGTCTGCAACAGCCGACCGCAAACGTGAACCGATTCGAAACGGAAACTGCAACTAACCGAAAGCAAACTTCAAAACAAAAAGTTCCACGGCCAAAAACAACAAGCTCGGTACAAGCCCTACCAAGCTTCCGGTTGCCCTTACTCCGCCACCACTGCCTTAAACCACGTGGGACCAAATTTAAGGGCGCTTGAAACCCGAAATGAGTAATCGTTTTTGTTTTCGTTGCCGGCTATGGGTGGAAAACCCTCTCGAAAGCTGGGAATGGGTATTTTCACACAGCAGCAAGTCCGGGAATGGAATAATGAAGCAATCAGCAATCCTCGTGTTGGCAGAATGCACCGTAGGGTGGGAAACAACAGGACCAATGGGGGGGCGGTAGGGTAGGTATTGCTGTGGAAGATACACCAGTCCGAGAAGATCTCGGAGGGAACTTTTTTATTCCGGGGAAGAAGAAAAAAATCCACCTTCAAGTCTCTAAACAAAGCGAGGCGTGAAAAAGCTGACTAAAAGCCGAGTAATTAGCGGTTTTTCGGGGTGGAATAATAGACACAATATTTACACGCTTCAAGTATGCTTCAAGGTCCGTTCCGTTTGTACCATTCGGCATTGTTCCTTTTTGGCTTTTCCTTTGTGTTGCCAAAACTCGAAGGCGACGCCTGATCCTTAACAATTCGACGACAACGCGCCGAATGTTTTCGGCCGAACGCCACGTTTCGCGTGGTGACGTCTGTACTTAAAGTTCGCTTGCTACTTTGTCTACTTTGGTGCCACTTCATAGTTCTGCGGCAATCGGCGTTGGTGTAGTCCGGCGTTTGTCGGCGATTGGCTCTCCGCAAGATATTTATGTAAAATTTAATTACGTATTTATTAACTTCGTCTTGGTAGGCGAGGCGTGGAAGTTTGCCAAGAAAAAAAAATCAGCTGTTTCAAGGTCTGTAAACAAACGAACCAAAAAAAAAAAATACACCACTCCGTGTACGTGTGCTTCCTTTGCCAAACTTTTCCCACAGCGATTAGAATTGCAAAGTGATTGTTTTTATTCGATTCCACATTGGCAGTCATTGCACGCACCTGCGCTTATTCCTCTCGCAGCCAGATGAACAACTTGCCTGCTGTGGGATGCCGTCGATGGTCACGAAATTGTACATGTGTATAAGTGGGTATGTGTGTATGTGTGTTTGTACGCTGTGACTGTGTACTTGTGTGTATACGTGCACGAAACATTCGTCCCTTCGGTATGAAAGAAGCTTTCCCGCCCGATCCCGTGCTGACTTTAACGCTGCAAGTGATCAACAGCCGTAAGCGAAAAAGAGCTACCGTTTATCGGCAGCGGACGATTGGAAAATGGTTTGGGAATTGAAATAACAAAAAATACACTCGCACACACAAACACACACACATAAGTCATACCATGGTTCCTTTCGCCGTAACAACTCAAGCAGCATAATCCTTGTCTGCAGGGAGTCGGAGCTTTATAAAAAATGTAAATAAATACATACAGCCACCGTTTATGTTTCGATTGGATAACAAACGATGTTTCTGGTTGCCGGTGGCGGCTACATCATGGGAAGCACCCGGTCACAGACGGTGCTGGTTTATTGAAAACGCATAATTGACTCTATATGGGCTTTTTTGTGATGTCTTCTCATGAATTTTGTGCATGCTGATTTGGCAATCGTAATTACGGGAGCTTTAACATAAAGTGTCATTGCATATAATTTCAGATAGCGAGCCTTAGTGCTCATCTTTTAAACGATGGTATAGAGAGTGTTTTAATGGTGTTTAAAAAAAGGTTAAAACGTCAAATGAAAACCATAATTGATGGTCACATATCGCAAAATAGGCATTGATAATCAATGCGAGCTTTTATTTTTCAGTTTCAGCTTGTTCATGCGCTAGGGCAGTTCAAGAAATATTTTTCGCCACAGCCAGTTAAACTACATTAGCAAACCGTGTTTAATAATGGAGCTGCCTGGTCTTTGACACGACTACGACCAAATAAATAAAGAAAGGCAGATATGGTACACCTATTTCCGGTTATGTTACAAAAAAGAATATTAATAGAATAAAAAAAATACAAAAAAATCACCTCTTATTCAATTTGCAGTTTATTTCATTAAATTATCACGTAACACGTGGTAAAATTACGACTTCAGCAAATTGAAAATTATTTACCGCCAGATGAGAAATATTTCAATTCAGTTCAAAATGTGAAACATTTCCTACGCCTGTTGAAAACTTTCATACTCCTGGGGAATGACATTTACATGTGCATTTCACCAGGCTGGTCCATTGTCGTTGCTTTGGAAAACACTGACATATTTATTTCACCCTTTTTCACTTATTGATGCAGTATGTCATTCTTTCAAAAACTTTTGAATCCTAAAAAATTAAACAACCTTGTTTATAGTTATCTGTGTATTATTTTTATCGCAATAAAAGTGTATTTATTGTATGCATGTTCCTGTCAAACTGGTTTGTCACCGTCCTAGCAAATACAGCAACAACGTCCTAACCTTTCTTCCCTCACATTACGCTCCCAAATATTATGGAAAATGTAGTGTTTTTGTCCTTTTGCTACGGTCAGAAACTCGGCATAACACACATCACCGACTGGTGGGAGGGTTTTCTTTCGGCAGGCATACTGGCCAGGCGTGTGATGTTGTGAAGTGAATCCTAATCGTCTACATTGCACAACCATCAAGAACGGAACGGCAAATGCCACCTGCAGAAAACGGAAAAATTGTGATAACACTCTAGTCAAAAAGTCTGCACTACCGTTTCCCCGTGTTCCGCATTAAAATTTGCTGTTTCACCGATCCAAATCGAAAAAGAAAAAAGCATACAGCAGCTAATGGATACCAGTTTCCCACCACCGTGTGCCATTATTTTTGAAACCCGTGGAAAACGCCACGATTGATAAGAACACCTCCCTGCCCCCCTCATCTGGGTGGTGTAGCATACACACGCACACACCCGGTGGTATCGGTCCAACGAAGCGCGGAAACTTACGCTACGATTGCCAGGAACGCATTGAAAGTAAAGTGTGTGACAAACAGGTGCCACAAAACAAGCTCGGAAAAAGAAAACCGGGCGAGTAAAAGGCGAATGTGTATTGCCGATTAAAAAAGTAACATTCATACAAGAAGTCTCGCGACGACGGTGCGCGCTTATCGCAACCCCCTAAGAACTGGTTACAATCGAGTCGATTGTACACGCTGTGAACACCTTTTCTCCCTTGAGAACATTGTGGGCGCAGGTAAACATTTGCAGTTGCCCACCGCCACAACCAGTTTACGAGGTCAGCAATGCAGCGACAGTGAAAGCCGCACCGAAAAAGCAAAGTTTCGTAATAATCCGTACCGTACCCCGCTCCACAACAAGCTGAAAAACGGTGTACTCTAACAGCAGCTTTGGCAAGAAATTGACGCCCATAATGTTTACTTCGCTAAAGAACAAAATACGCGAAGAAACTGGCAACGATGTAGCACCACTGTCCGTATCCCGAACGCGCCGCAGCCGACCAGAATCACTCACCAGTGCCAGCTCGATCGACGAGCTAAGCGTACTGGAGCAGAAGGATGCCGAGCTGAACGCCACCCGGCTCGAGCTGCAGGAGCTTGCCGGCCATTTGACCAACTTTCGAGAGCAGGCACGCTCACTGGAGGAGGAAACCGCTCGCCTGAAGCAAACGAATAGCGCCCTCGAGGCTAAGCTGCAAGCCTGTCAGCTGCAGCGTGACCTCCAGCGTGAAGAACAGGATAAGATACAGAACTGCCAGCAGCAGGAAATATCTAAGCTGAAGAGTATGCTACTATTTCGCGAACAGGAAGCAATCGACCGGATAGCACATCAGAAGAATGCGGAACAGCAAGCCGAAAGTCTTCGGCAGGAGGTGAACCGTATGCGGGAGCTCGAACCAATGCTGGAAAACACTCAGGATGAGCTGGAAAATCTGCGCCATTCGTCGCAGTGCGAGCGAAATAGTTTGCTGTCCAAGCTGGCCGCGGTCGAGGAAGCAAACCGGCACCTGAAAAGTCGCGTCCAGGTGCTGGATACGCGCGTTTCGCTCGGCACCAACAGTGGCAGCACGGATGAGAAGGTGCAAAGTTTGCTGCAGGAACGGGATATGCTCGAGCAACGGTTAGAAGCGGCCCATCTGCATTTGTCTGACATAAAAACGCGTTGGAGCGCACAGAACATGACGCTCGAAACGCAGGTCAGTCGGTTGTCACGCCAGGTCGCGGAGGAAACCACCGAAAAGCATAATGCGCTGAAGGTAAAGGATGAGCTGATCGAGAAGCTGAAGCAGCTAGAGTTCGAGTTTGAGAAGCTACGGTCGGAAATAACACAACGTGACAATAAGGTGTGTATCGTTGTTTTTGCTGTTCCTCAATGTATTTAAAAATCATTCACTAATCGAGTATTGTTTTTTTTAATCGTCCGGTTTTCAACATCAGATCAAGCTTATGAATGAAGAAATCGATGAATTACATTCTGCCCTGCGAGAGGCACGTGAGCAGCATGAGGAGGAGGTCACGTTCATGAGCAGCAAAGTAGTAAGTAGTTCAACTTCAACACGAACCAACTTCAATCACCTTCCGCAAAAGAAGCATTATTAAGAAGGGCACACTTGGGGAGAACTAAACCCTTGGTTCGTCCGGTATACCGTGTCGCTGTACCTGGTCTCTCTCTCTCTCAAGTGTCCGAGATATCCTATCCTTCCTTTCTATCCTCTCTATTAGCCTGCATGGCGTAAGTGTTGTGAGAATGGTTTGATGTCAGAAGCTTATCAGCCAAGTGCCAATGGTAAAATGTGTGATAAGCCACAGGCTAAACCGAGACAAAACGCGTAAAGCATCAAAACAACCGAATTTGTTGATCGTTCGAACCTTGAGCCAGAATTCTAACCCCAGAGTGTTGAAATGTTTGCCTTAGGTTGACTTGACGCATCTAACAGATCATTGTGCATATGTTTTATCTCAATACCACACGCAAGCATGATTCCCAGTATTTTAATTTCAATAAATATAAAGAACAATGTTATTCGAGCAGTTGTTTGTTATGATTTATTTATTTGGTTTACCTTTTCCCACCAGACGACACACGATATTGTCGAAACCTGAAGCGGCAGTCTCTTGACAGCAGCACGCCTGCACGCCTTATCAGTTTCGTTATCGTGTGCTTCAACACCGAATTCAGTTCTCAAACCACCATGCCTAACAACATCTCAAACGGAAAGCTTGACCCGAATACCACTTCAACTGCCATAACACTTTAGCGCCACATGCGAGGAAAATTGGTTTATTAAACAATCATTTTAAAATGTTTTTGTTTCTCTTTCTCTCTGTTTTATTACAGGAACAACTGCAAACCGAATGTACCGACCTGCGTTCGAACCTCACTGAATCAGAACAGCGACTACTGGAGTGCTTGGAGAGTGCTGACCGTTCTACCGGTGCCTATCAGGGTCAGGTAGCTGAGCTGGAGAGCACCGCACGGGAACTTAATCGTCAACTGGCTAGGTACGTGTAATTGGTGTGTGTGGGCATTTAATGTTGGAAATTGGTGAGAGAATAACAATACTTTTCAAGGAATTAATTCACAACTCTCTACTGGAATTTAATTCTGTTGACAAAACTATTGGGAGTCGTCAGAACAAAGCAGAAGGAAGCCCCTAACTCATAACTAAAGTTCTCGCCTTGTTGTGACAATTCGCTGCGTTTGGAACTACAAAACAGTTTTTAAATTCTATCTTGATTTGAATCCTAAAAGAGTTCAGCCGTTTTTTTTTTTTTGCTTAACTCCTTCGGAGTGAGTAAAAAAATTTCGCTATCTTGCCGTTGGAATTTAAAATATCCCCACCTATGTACCTTTTACCTTGTGATTGTAGCGAAACTCAAGAGAAAATGGCTGTCCTGATGAAGAACGCAGAAATGTCGCAGCAGGAGGAAATTTTACGTCAAGAACTACGACATGAGAAAGATGAATCTATCGAGCTTCATGAACGTGCTATGATGCTGCAGCATGAACTAGATAAACGGTATTTTGTTTGTAACATTTTGTTTTTTTTTCATTTTGTGACAACATAACGCATTTATTGCATATTTCTTTTCAATCACTGCACAGCCTAAACACGGTCAATGAGCTAAGAAAGCAGGTGGACGAACTGATGACCACGAATCTCAACCTAAACGCTGATCTTGTGGACAAAAATAAGGTTCGTTTAAGCGTCAATAAATGGCTAAACCCACTCTGTCTGACCATGTATTTTTCGCAGATTATAAAAACTTTAAATCAACGCCTCGTGGACATGAAGAAAACGCTTCAGGAGGAGCTTAAAGGTCAACATAATTGCAACAACAATAATAACATCAATTACATTGGCGGTAATCAACAACCACCAACCCACGATCGGTCGCTGGAACGATCGAAAAGCTTCGAGGGAAAAATGATAGTAGCGAAAGAGAATGGAATCCTGAAACAGAACGGATCGACGAGCAGCGGACCCGTAGTAATGGATGAAGTGAACTTTCGCTATCTGAAGCATGTGATAATCAAATTTCTTACTAGTCGAGAGGTACGTTCTTACCGCAAAGTCGAAGATACCGTACGTGCGGATACTCATAAATCTTTCAATCTTTCGCGGGCAGGTTGAAGCACGACACTTGATAAAAGCCGTCTCAACACTGCTGCAGCTTAGCTACGAGGAGGAGAAACTGCTGCAGGACACGCTTAACTGGAAGATGAGCTGGTTCGGTGGCAGCCGACCGGGACAGGTAACGATGTCTACCAGCTAAAGATCTGCCTCATATACCCCACCCATCCACACCCATCTGGTGCAAACGTGCGACGACGCATATACGTCCGCATGCGCTTCACGCAACGCCTCTAGCATCATATCTCCTATACAGTTTTTTCCTTTCATTTAACGGAATCTTCCAAAGGGGACAATTCAACAACAAAAAGAAAAGAAACTCAACACAAACCAAAGCGTTATCTCTAGCATACATATATAGATATCAAACAAGACAGTGTTGCAAGAGAAGTAACATAATCAAAAGTAATGGCAATTTACGCTAAATGGAAAAAAAAAGGTTAATGATTTCGTATAGTTCATCATTTCTATGCACAACCTGGTAAGATATCCAGCAAACTTAATACCTTTGTATTGCATTGATTTCTTGTTGCTTTTTTTTTCTTTAGTTTTTGTATTTATTATTTACTTGTTAGTTATTTACACATGTTTTTTTATTTCTTTTGGGACGGACTGGCCGGCCTTATTTCTTATTTAAATATGCATTTGTTTGCATCTTGCATATTATCTGCAACATTCCTTAATCATACAAATGTTTGTATAAAAACGATGAATATTTTTTTTATATACGATTTATATTGCACCATATGTGATTTTGCTTTCCAAAGATGCTAAGTATTTACAATGCCATAGTATTAGAAGAAGGGGGAAAGTTTTTCGTGTGATTTTGATGAGTGATTCGTTTTTAAAGCACCTATTATACATACATATGTTAGCTTTTGTATTATTTTTTTATCTAACATACAGCTTGTTTTCTTTACAAAAGGTAGAATGCACACGGTGTAAAATTTAATCATTTTTGGCTTCTGACGATTGTTGAACAGTAAAAAGAAAACTAGTACAGTGCAATAACGATTGAAAACAAGCAACATTCCCCTACTACACTCGGTCATTTGCACAGTTGAGGGAGTGAAGTGAGCACGAAAGGAGGCTTTATACAATAAGCTGCCTAGCTGCCCAACAAAAAAAAAAGAAACAGGTTCATTATTCATGTGTTCCACACAGCCATTATTCATGTTTATACGAATTCAAATAAACCAATATACGCTAGGTAAATTAAAGTAAAAATTTACCCAATGTGGGTGATGTAGTACTATTTATGTATGAAAGAAGAAAAAGTAACATTTTTCAACAAACTTCAAGATTTTACAGTAGTTTAGTAACGGTTAACCCCGAGCGAACGGCGAAGCATCGTTAGTTTGAAGGTAGTATACACCCTGCACACCACGACCATAGTTCGACGGTTGACCACCCATATTGGCATCCGGCCCAGAAGACGTGCAGCTACCGGCCAATATTTGTCCATGATCTACACAACGCGTCGCACGGAACGGTGTGCTAGTGATGATCGATTCGGCAAAAAACATCGGTGCACGATCATGAGCACAACTGCCTCCAATGTCCGCTCCACAACCGGGCTGCGTGCGTCCCCCGTTAGGGTAGAAGTTGGCTTGTCCGAGTGGCGTATTGATACCAAGCAAACCAGCATTCGTCATAATCGTTTCAACGTACCGTCCATCCGCCGGAGAGACGGCATCATTCTGTCCAAAGGCAAACAGCGGTCCTGCCGGATCCAGTGCAATAATTGAGTTGATACGTCCGTTCTGTGCTTTACCGGCGCTTCCGGCAGCATGAGCCCCCAAACTGTATCCGATGATGTAGATGTTGTCCGGGTTCACGCCGGTACTCGCGATCAGCTGATCGATCAGCTGCGAAATCGTGTTTCCTACCGGTCCAACAAAGTTGCGCGCGGTTATGTAGTTCGGATTGATTGCACCAACACCCCAATCGACGGTGATCACATTGAAGTCTCCCCGCTGGAAGTATGCATCACGGATCTGTGCATTCATAAAGTGCGAACCATCGTTGTTCCAGCCGTGAATGGTGAAGCGCGTCGGATGGGATGGATTGAAGTTCGAACCGGTGAGCGAGCCTGGGTTGTTTAGTTGCAGAATTTGTGGTTGCGTTGGATTGGCACGGGTAAACAGACGGAAAATGATGTCCTGCTGGGGCACGAAGCGTGGTGCAGCGTTGCTGTCCGTGTCGGGAAGATCGTAAGGATTGGTGTTGATCAGGTGCAGTTTTCCATTGCCATCGGGAGCTAACTGCCACTTGCGATCGTCAATCGCAAAACCTAAGTTTACAAAGTAAAGCAAGCTGTGTGTTAAACAAATTTTTAGGATTTTTGTGGTACGATAATACCTACCATTGGCAATTAAACCCACTACAAGCAGGCAGCTGACGGTGTACCACTGCATGATGGAGAGTGATGAAGGTGTGAACCAAAAGTCATGCTCGAATTCGTTTGACCCTCAACATTTATAGTCCAATCTTTCACACACCCCCAACGGTATTGGGTTTATCCAAATGATTGAATTATTGCTCCACGCTTATCACATTTTGAGATACCCCCGTCTCCCCTATTTTATAGTATTTCACCGGGGAAGGACAAGCATCTACGATGACGCTAGAGGCAAAAGTCCATCTTCTGAGTCCCGTAATGTCACGTTTGCGAGATTAGCAAGTAACCATGTACCAGACAATTACGCACAACATTCAAACCGCTGGTGGTACAAACGGACCTGCACACGAGCAGTATCCATGACGGTTGAATCGCACATGTGGCGTGTTCGTGGGTCAATCAGAGTTGAACCATGAACATATGAGCCGGTGTATTGTTATACAAAAATCTGAAGAGCAAAACAGTTTACAGTCGCTGCAACACTGGGCTGTGATAACCGCAACACAATGATAGATAGACGCCTTTAAGTATGCTAACCGAATGATCGATGGTCAAATCAAATAGTATACCTTTATTATTATTATTATTATGTTATTATTATTATGGAATGTGGCCAGAGGTATACAAACTTTGAAATCAAATCCCATCCGGACCGTTTCCCTGTAGTGAGGACTTACTATACAACTACGTGGTGTCAGCAAGTCTAGTAAGCCATTTGATGGCCGGCGAGACCAGAAGGTCGTAAAGCCAACAAGAAGTAGTATAAAAACTCAAGTCTTTTTTCAACAAATTTCAAAAACTTACATCCCAACTTTAGTAGATACCGTGTTTATTGTTATCGTCATTGTAGTTTCACGTTTTATAACTAACGGTTTTTACTCGATCCGTCACGTTCACAAATAATTCCTCATGGTAGTAAAACTAAATCCATTAAAATCGTTCACATAATCAGTCACCACTTTAAGAAATAGATCTATCAGAAATAGTACCTTAACAGCATCCATTCTCTCTCCCTCTCTCTCTCTCTCTCTCTCTCTCTCTCTCTCTTCTGTGTACCAAATCAACTCTCCTGTTCCAATCCGTTGTTACCTGGTTGGCTACGCGCCACGCGTAAGAGTGTGTTGTTAACTTGTAATGGAAAAAATGTCACAGTTGTTCTAAGCGGAAAAAACAGCCTTCAATATACAACGATTTGTAAACTAACAAAACAAACAAGTACTACACCGTCCACCGTTGCACCGAAATGTGCACAGTAAGCACCCTAAAGTCGTACTTCGCCTCGCTTTATCTGTTCGTAAATTTCCGGCGTTAGCAGCTCATACTGGCCTTTCGTCGTTAGATAGTACACCGAATCCTCGATACCGCTCGGATCGAACCCTTGCTCCTGTAGGTCCAGCTTTTTCAGCTTAAACGTACCGGTCATGTCCACCTTCGACAGTAACCGCACAAACTGTGGCCGAGCGTACGATGGTAGCGTATCCTTTAACGTACGCGCCAACTGCTCCAAATCGACCTGCCGCTCCGGATCCAGAATGGCCGCCATACCGGCACGTCCCTCCAGATTCGGTACCTCCACACCGTACACGACCGTGTCCCGATAGCCGCAAGCATTGCTGACTTCTGCCTCTACCTCGCTCGTCGACACGTTTTCACCCTTCCAGCGGTATGTGTCACCGGTTCGATCCTTGAAAAACAGGCTGCCCCGTTCGTCGGCTACGAGCAGATCGCCGGACAGGAAGGCGGCATCACCCTTGCGGAAAATGTCACGCACAATTTTCTTTTCCGTAGCACCCTTATCGACGTACCCGAGGAACGCTCGGGACGGATTGTTGGGGATGATCTTGCCAATGAACAGTCCCGGTTCGTTCGGTTTGCAAAGCTGGCACAGACCGTCCTTACCGCGCAGTGGTTCACTGTAACCGGTTGCCGGATCGGCACGGATGATCGAAATCGGATATACCACTGGAATGATGCGTGATACGAACCCGATCGCACCTACCGTGTTGTCGATATTTACTAAAAAGAAAAGGCAGAAGTTACCATCATTTTAGGAGTGAACTTCAATAGGAGCATTGAATAAACTTACCTATGTTGGCGTTGCCTTCCGTAGCTCCGTAAAATTCTGCCACACGTGGAATGTTGAAGCGCTCCACGAACTGGGGCCAAATTTGAGGGCGCAATCCGTTACCAAATATCAAGCGTACCTTGTGTGCTTTGTCGGCAGGCGATGCCGGAGTGGCCAAAATGTAGCGGCACATTTCGCCGATGTATTGGGCAATCTGGAAGCAATTGAAATCCCTCGCTTATGATCACAATCTTAAGATCGTTTTGTTCTAAAGTGCGCTTACCGTGCAGTTGTATTTCTGACAGTCGACAAAGAATTGCGAAGCGGAAAACTTCTTTCGGGTGACCACCGTCGCACCGAACAGCAAAGCCTGCCCAATGCTCATCATGCCACCAGCAGTGTGGTACAATGGCAACGGAGTGTAGAATGTATCGTCCGCACGGAATCCAGCCACCAGGGAGATTGCGGCAGCAATAAAGATGTACCTGTACCCATCGTAATGCAGCGTTAGAATTTTTACCATGGGGAGAAATCAACATTCGATCATCTACCAACCTGGAATGCGTGATAACAGCCGCCTTCGGAAGTCCGGTCGTACCCGAGGTGTAGATGTAAATCAGCTTATCATGATGGCTCGGTTTCTTCACACCATTCACCGGCAGCTCTTTCGATGCCGACTGCATCAACGTCGTCAAATCCTTCGCATTAGCGAGAACCGGTTTCTGGACGACCTCGTTAACCTGATACAGTGCCACCGCGGACGGCAGTGTGTCAGCAATTTCTGCCACCGCATCGGCTAACGCTTCACCGTAGATCAGAGCGTTACAGTTGGCCACCGTTACGCTGTGCATGAGCGCATTCTTGCGCAGGTTGTGGTTGATCAGTGGAACGATCACGCCCAGCTTCGACAGTCCCAACCAGGTGGCGACAAATTCGGGCCGATTCTCCTGCAGTAAACCCACCACATCGCCATGCTTGTACCCGTGCGAGTGGAACACGTTAGCCAACCGATTCGAGTAGTCGTTTACCTGTTGGGAAGGGTTACAATAACACAAACTCACTGTACTTTGCTTCTTACGATCAATCCGACGAAAAATAAATCCACCAATATAACTCCTTATTTGGCACTTTTTGTTGGTGGAAAAAATGAGCGAACACAAAAACAGACACACAAACGTAAAGAGTGGTCACCGTTGACGTCAATAGCGTACTTGTGTGTTAGTGCCTACAAAGCAATTATCCAACTGTTTCTGCTGGTGATGATCGATACATACCTCACGGAACGTCCAGGTGCGTCCTTCGAATATGAGACATGCCTTTTCCGGCTGCTTCGACACAAACTCCGCAAAGATGTCTCCGATCGTAGCATTGTTCTTCGCGTGCTTGCGCACCAGTCCCAGCAGCTTGATATACCTCGTAAGAGCTCTGCCGGGTTAAACAGCAAAAGTAAACAACCATTAGCTATGCGAGGGATTTTTTCTAGTTTTTAATTCGCGAAAATTGTTTACTTTATATATTAAGACAAAAGCAACTTTGAATTGTTGCCCAAGGTGTGGACCGCGTTGTTTATAGTTTGAGCTTCAACTCAACTCACTTGAACCTTGGTCGTCACCTTAAGAATGTGTCTTGACCGAACACAGCAAAGAACTCGTTCAGATTTGTTTAGCTACACGAACAAAAAAGACCGCATCCATAAAATCCGATTTAATGCTAATCCCCCACATGAAGCCCTTATCGGTGGTGAGATAACGTGCCCGATTATATGTAGTAGCTCCGGTTTGATAATGTTTCGTTTCGAGTGTTTTAATTTCGGTCAATGATTTTGCACATTTTGTTCCGATTTTTTTCAAAATCTGAAGAAGCTTTATAAAAGCCGCTTACAAAATCATTTATCGCTCAGCAAAACATATCTTTAAACGCGATCGTGCACAACCGTTTCAATGGTGAAGCCCTGTATCTCAGCATACGTGCAGCAAAGTCGCCACCAGTAAAAGCTCCACATTGATCATCGCAACAGTTGCAGGCTGCATCGCAGTACAAATATTTGCAGACAACGGTTGCGTGTACGATTTTCTCTCCCTGGTGTGGTGGTCTTCCGAGTGTGTGACACGCTTCGATACCTCCGGCCAGATGCAGCGATGCTCAAAAATTACATAACTTCCAACCACAAAAGCAGCGAGTTTCGTAAAGTAAGTTGTGCCGCTGTGTGTAGTCAACGAAAGAAAACATCCCTTCCCACTTTCCAGCGATCAAACCGGTTTCCATCCCCGAATCAAAGTTCATTCAATTCGAGAAGTTTTTTTTTGTAAAGAATACTTTTGTTGTTGTTTTGTTCTAGAAGCTCGGCACGCTCGCTGTAGCGGCTTACAGTAAGCGGGCCAGCATAACAAATCGGAGACGATGATCCCCACCAAAAGTTCCCAAAGTCTTCGTCTAGTACACACTTCACTTTCCCATGCGTTGGCGACCTTCGAGGCGGACGGACGCGTTTCGACAGCTAACCACGTATGGTCGTGTTGTTGCACGATCGTTGCGTTGTCCGCTTGATAGGTGAACCAATGGGGAATTTACAACGCTCCTAAAGCAAGCCATTTGTGGCTGCTCTTGTCCTTCTGTTTGCTTTGTCGGTGCAAGAAACTTTGCTGAGTTTGCAGGAGCTCTTTTTTTGGAAAGTACCCCAACGTCTCACTCGCGCCCTGATCATACCATCTCACGAAACATCTGTCCATACTTCTAACGTCACGAATTCGCATTCGATGTAATCTTACAACAGCCACTTGCTCATTAGGCATGCGTTTCGAGACATGCCCTACAATCACGTTCACATCCACATCACATCCGCCTCCCGTAACGTCGCAACATACCGCCCTCGTACCACGAATTTGCTTCCCGTCACAGGTAAGCACTTTTGTGCGTAACAGAACTTCCACACCGCCTTACTTTGGCCAATAAACGGACTGCAAATTACGTTCACCGTTCGTCGGCAGGGCATAACCCATTCCGTCCGGTACGTTTCACCACCGTTTGCTTAACCGGTGCCGTGTCACCGTGCCACCGAAGGGCAAGCCGCAAGTTTAACAATGCAAATGTTTCGCACTTCCACGTTGGCGCGAAGAAATTGGCGATACCGAGCGCTACTCACTTAATATCACGCGGCGCCGTCACAAACGCGATGTACCACCATCTCCACCAGCCGCTGGCGATGAACACCGCGACCAAGGTGATCAGCAGTGCCGGCAATCCAAACTCCCAACCCATGTAGTACCAGATGAGTACAACGGCCGCGATCGAAGCACCGACGCTCGTTAGCTGAAGCACGTACAGTAGCACTAGTCTGAACCGGTCGCTGCTTACGCTCTTACTGTTGCGCTGGTCGTCGCCCGACGCAAATGGCTCCACCAGCGAGATTGGTCGGGACCGCGAGCCCGCGACATGCCTCGCGAGCTCATTCTCTGGCTGCCCCTTCTCAACGTCAACTATTGATGGCTGCTCGACCCGGTTCCATTTAGCGGGGACGCCCGATTCCAATAGCGAGAGATCGCGAGATTCCGTGAGCAGCAGGGAGAGAGATAAAGAAAGAAAGAAAGAACAAATAAGAATGAGAAAATGATAAGCATTTATGGTGGAGAGTGGCTGAGATTGAAGGCTCGTTCCGAGAGCAAGAGTGTGAAATTAAGGGTGAGTAAGCTTAAGCCGGTTGAGTCAGCGCTTCAACGAACGATCAAAACACCGTTGAGAAACCCTGACCAAAGCTTAACAACCCCTAAGGCGTACGAGAGCTTTTTCTCTTCTAGAAGAGCGTGAGAGCTTTTGCTCTTCTAAGTGCTTTGGAGGCGTTCTTCGAATGGATCATCGGTCCCTTGACTGACCTTGACCACGAAAAGTAGAATTTCCAGTCCAACGGGAACTTTGCTCCACGATCGATTTACTAGCTAACTGTTGGAGAATAGTATATTTAATTTAAAGCTCGAATAATGAATTCATTGTTGATTGCAAACTATTTTATTTGATATTTAGTTTATTTATTTTGATCTAATTTTATTTTTTTATCTTATACGTTGCGCCGAATGAATAATATTTTTATCTAATGTAAATTCTTATGTTTTAAACATAAAATACAATATCTTAAAAATATTCTTTCAAGTCAAAGATCAGGTCAACAGAGCATCAAACCGTTCGATAGATTGATCGAACAGAACGCAATGAAAACTTTTAAAATAAATTATTCACCACCCCCACACTATTGCGCCAGTATTGCGACAAGTGGTTTCACCAAAGAAAACACAGGACAAACCGTTCATTTCTCCATTTTTCTCACCAAAACGTTACGATGGAGCATTACCTTTCTGTAACTGCTGAGGCGTCGCGTACGTGCTCGTGCAAAGTTTTTCACCGAGCGTATCGTGCGTCAGGAAACATATTTACTTTTCACGTTCAGCTGATGCGTGAAGAAAAGAAAGTTGCGGAAAATCATTCTGTGACGATGCTTACCGCAGTGCCGGTAAATTCTTTTCGCGCGACAGCCTCAACACGAGCTGGCAATGGCAATCACTGTTCGCTTTCTTTGATTACTTTTTGCTTCACGCTAAATTTCGCACCACCTAGTTATGAGTGTATCTTCGTATCGAGGTTTTATCATTTACCAGCAAAGCAATTTACTTCACTTTCTGTTTCAACTTCAGCTCGAAAATTAATGCACCGCAACCGATCACATCGAGGTTATTGGAGCTCTTATTCCTGCCCCGCAATCCCACCCATCAGTCGTAAATCAACACCAAGCGATCAAACAATTTCCTAAGGCTCCTCTTCCCTGTTCAGCTCTCAATCAATCTCTACCGGTCGATGCTTTTGTGAAGTAACATGCCGCAAAAGCAAAATGGTTTATAACTTTTTTAGCAACATCATTTTTTTCACTTCACACACGGTACAGCGTCTTTGAGCTGGAGAACACCCGAACCGATTCAAAATACTAAAATTTGCAGTTCCCACAGCCGTCAAAACTGTCCGGGCATTTGTTTTGATGCGCAGAACCGGCTCAAAAACGTTTGGTTTCCACGCATCCAGGGTCGAGTTGAAGGGAAAACTGCAATTGGCAAATTGGAAAAATATTGGTGCCATTGAATGACTGCTTTCCCTCGCGTATCGCGGCACAGTTCGACTGTTCTCGACCAGCCGGTGAGGCGGTCAAGTTTTTCTTAACCTTAAATGGGTACAAAAAAAAGATACAAGCGCATCCGTATGACCGTTTAGGGCTAGCATTCGTCCTTGCAGGTTGACGTGTGCGTACTGTAAAGCGTTTTGCTGTCAGTAGTAGCATAAATGGGTACACAAAGGTTACGCGTTAGTTCGTTAGTAAACGAAATTTAGTACCACAATTAGCAGAGATAATTGTTGTAAAAATGGATGCCCCACGAAGAACTAGATTTATAAAAAAAAAATTCGAGAACAAAATGTTTGCAGAATCAGAAAAATCTTGATTATGATTTCATAGCTTTATATTTAGCTAGAAGAATATTTTATTATAACTAGTCAGGTCCGGTCGAACCTACCTTTGTGCCTGCAAACTCCGAGATGCATGGAAACTCTGAGATGCACTTAAACCTTAAACCTTTTCATTTCATTGGCAGCCTGGTCGTATTGCTAATACAGGGCGTTCGGGATAATTTTGACAGTTACATTTTTGTTTTGTAACTCGTGATGGAGTTGGCATAGGAAAACAAGCAATACGTCATTCGACAGCTAAAAGTGTACGGAACAAGTAGCAAAAACATCCCGTGATAAAAAAATCCAAAAAAGAGTACATTGTGGAAGCGGATCACATGCATCATGATGATCCGCGCCGGACGCGACAACCGCCGACACGGTTAACACCCAGAACAACCGGTGGCTGGCTTACTGCCCGGCGGACGTGCCACGGGGGCCGCAAACCAAGTTCCCCCAGACGGTGGTGGTGTTTTCCTGCGTGTCATCGGAAGAGGACGTGATGCTGCCCCACTTTTCCGAGCAGGGGCTGAGGCTGAACCCGGAAGGGGGCATTTCCATGCTGGACACCGTCGTAAAGCCTTGGATCACGAGAGTGGCCAACGACAGACCGTACGTGTTCCAGCAGGATTCCGCTCCGTGCCATACAGCCTCCAAAACGATAAAGTGGTTGGCGACCAATTTCAACGACTTCACCGCGCCGAATGTGTGGCCTCCCAGCACCCCGGATCTTAATCCAATGGATTACTTCGTGTGGGGCGCGGTGGAACGGGACACCAACAGAACCTCCAGCAACACCAAGGCGGAGCTCAGGTCCGTTTTCGCGGCCCTACCCCGCGAAACTGTCGCCAGGGCTTGTTCCCAGTTCCGGAGACGGGTGGAGGCCGTAATAGAAGCCGAGGGTGGATATTTTTAATAAAATGAATAAAATACATGATAAGCTACTTTTTCTAAAACAAAAAAAAATTCTCCGATGGTTAATTTGGCCATAATTTTTTTTTTCTTTCTCCGTAGGTGACTGTCAAAATTATCCCGAACGCTCTGTATCTTTTTAGTACCACTTGCTCGGAGAAATTCCTGTAGGATTAACAGGAAGGAAAATATAGTTATTGTTGTGATCGCTGTGTTACTAATTGACCTCGTCAGCGTGTATAAAAATCTGATTATATTTTGTAAGTGATTCATGACACTTCAAAGACCAAACAATAGGCTTACAATATAATGTAAAACTAAAGAAATGTAAAAGACAAAAAGGCGTCAAGTGCAAACAGAAACACTTTCCATGCCATTGTTTCTGCTACTTTCCCCTTCCAAGGCGCAATTGACAGACTCATTTGTGCAGAAGCCTCCCCACAGATTTACATGACCTTAACGCAAACCCAGCGAGAGATATTTTCTGCAAACCTATTCACATGCATTCAACCACTAATGGTACACGCTGGCCTCAAGCAGCCTCAAACACTCCATTGATCGTGGCATCATTTTCCTAGCGCCTTTCTAACCAGGCCAAGTGTCTAACGGAGTAAGGCAAGATCATCGTCGCGATAGAGATTGAAAGCAAGCGTTTGCAAACAATGGCAGTTGCAGGAAAATCAACGTAGCCGATGCTGATGGCCTTTCCACAGCCGCACTGGGTTGCTGTTACTTTTAACCTTCAATGTTACACAAATTTGCCTGGCAGCAGCAATGGCGTCGCGAACAAACAAAAAAAAAAAACATCAAAAGCACAACCCCGCGAACACAATCAGCGAGTTCAACGATCTTCCCCTCGTTGTGAGAGATTTTCTCTGTCCGACAGTAATTTTCTTTCATGGACATCGTGCTTCACGTTGCTACATTGATGGTTCATTTTCGTTTGAAATTATGCTTCATCTTAATAATCACGTGCTTGCGTACGACAGCCTCCACAATCGGTCTCCATCTTGTGGGGTTCACCCCGCCTGTCGCTCGGTTGCATTGGTGTTGCATTATTCCTCAACTGTGCTGTACTGCACTCGTGCTGGCAGGTTGATTATATGTATATAGCGAGCCTAAACTTCTTCTCGTACCTTGCGTGATCAATGATTTTTGAATGATAGAATGATTGTAGCGAGAAAAAAACCTAACATCAAGTTGTTTTTTTATACAGCGTCTCAAGTGCCCTCTTGTCAAACACCGACCGCTCATCAACGATCAGGCTCGATGAGGCTGTTTCCCTGGCGGGCGGGATTAAGCAAATTGGGTAAGGGGGTAAATATTTGTTTACCATCGCTATTAGCGAACAATTGTCACCTAAAACGCAAAACTGTCATCCTTCCTGGCATTCCTGCCGGTCGAAAGGTTGATGAATGTTGAAAGCGATACGCACAGATGAACCACAACAATGCCCTTTCAATATTTGGTAAGAATAAATTCCAATTCCAACCATGCCTTCGGCCGCTGTTGTTAATCTACGTGCATTAGGTGATAAAGAACTTCAAGTGTCGGTATCACGCTTGATATGCCAATGTCTATTTACAGTCGGATAACAGTAGCGCGCTAAGTGCTAATGAAATGTTTTATCAGCAACTATTTACCATGTTCCTAGGGGAGGGTGGTGGTTATAAAGTTCCAAAACAATATCAGAATATGAATAATTCAAGGTTAAATATGATTTCGCACAAAAATTTTCTCTGATGTACTAACAAGAAACTAAATTGTTTGTTTTACTTGATTCCTATGGTAAGGCTCACTGGCGTACGGACATAAAATTAAATAGTTCATATACAAATCATTCCAACTCTATTGCACAACTCTGGGCTAAACCAACCGAAATCTTGACGCTGCTTAGTCACGATTTCGTCAACACCGGAGCAAGATCATTTACATCCCAAAAATTGGACCTAAGGAAGCCGAACACCATTTCGATTGCGAGATAGGGTGGCTATAGGCTAAAGCTCACCTGCTCACCGTGCTGTTCGATCCCCACTAAAGGTTGCAAATGTCTCACATGTAATCTAGGCCCAAAAACAGGTTCGAGACACAAGATATGGCACCATAGGGCAGATGTAAAAAGTTTCTTGAACTCCGAGTTTTATAATTCCACTCATCGGTGGACTCGATCGCATTCCTCTTCGGCTAGGCAAGTTGCTCGCTCTTATCAAACAAAATTTCACGACTTACCAGCTTTTAAAAATATTCAAATAAGCAAATATTTCTTCTACATTAAACTATAGTTTTACAATCCACATTCCGAATGTAACGACCACAGTATGCAACGGAAAGTAACAGAGCAGTGGTTGACTGTTTCGTTAACAACTGAAATTCGAAATTAACCACACATCACCAAGTACTGAAGGTCACTCAGGACAGCATTGGACCTTAAACAATAAAAACAGGTTTGGTTCTTTTTTGTCGGTCGGTTTAAAAAAAAAAAAAAAGGTAAATGGCTCTGCCCGGATGCCCCACTCTGTAATGCTCTGTCCGGTAATTTAAGCTTAAAAGCATGCGTCTTGTGCGTCGATACATGCGGCAGGTTTTGGAAGGTGGTTTGTTTATTTTTTACACATCCTTAGCCTCGATATCTGCACAAGAAACCGACCATTACCGGTGGTTTGCCTTTGTGATGGTTTTCGATTTGTTGCCGTGGGGACAACCCAACCTCGGGCTAAGATGGACGTCTACATTCTTTTTTACGAGGATTCTCTGCCACAGTGTACCTTGGGGGCCAGTTTTTGTTGGATTGCTAGAAGCTTTATAATAGCTTGATGATTTTATTTAAATTTAAAAAGCTTAAATTTGTTACTGTACTTTCTGTGTTGCTAAATATTCGATCATTAAACGCTGCTAGTCAAATTTTGCTGACGAGTTTAATCTTCTCCAACGTATCAAACACTTGTATCCGCTCATTAGGACGTGTATCATGATGACATGATTGTTAAACTCCAAATTGATTATTTTCATCATTGCGTTTGCTTTTCTCTGCGATTTTACACGTTTTAATTTGTTATTTTTCGAAACAACCAAGCCTACCATTTTCGTTTCTTTCCAATCTTTCGCCAAAACCGATTAAAATACGATTAAAACTTTTGCTCCCGATTTGATGTTTGTGGCACAACTTTACACAGCCTAACAATTATTTGTTTTATCATCAAAATAGAGCTACCACAGCGAATAATCTAATGAGACCTACATTTAGAGTTTTCTAACGAATTTTCTAACGATTGAAATTTTAACCCACCACAACACTTTCTACTTCCCTCCAGTCACCTAGCGGTCGTCATTCGCGCAAGCGTATGAAAACTGTCTCCAATTGTCGCCCGATGTGAAGTGACCTCATTTACAACACACGAGTCCCGGCCCCGAAAACGAAAGACCCAATCGATGGTACGCAATGGCTGGTGAAATGAGTGAGTGTTCGCCATACCAAATGCTGCTTGGTGCCTGTGCGTAACTGCACCGGCGTTTCTCAATACTAGCTCCGTTTTGTATCCACTTACCTTCGTATCATCATTGTTATTCATCGTGAATATTGATAATTAAATCCATACAAAGGGCAATCGACCGGCCGCTTGATGACGTTTCGTTCCCGCCGGGGTACGTAATGGTGGCGATCGCGCAAAGGGAACAATTAACGAAACACTTGATGCACACGATGTGTCACAATCCGGGAGCTGTTCGTGCTTTTTTTTTCGCACACCTATTTTTCAACCTGTGCACACCTTCAGGTGTTGAGGAATCACTTTATACTACTCGGATCGGAAGGGGGTTCACGGTGGGCCACAACAATCACATCGCTTGCAATAAATCGATCTAGCAGACGACTGTTCGCCGGTGAAGCATCCTGTTGATGAAATTTTCGTTACTTGGTACACTTTAGCAGTATCAAAGGAAGGATCGAGAAGGAGAAGGGTGGCGGGGAGAGGAATGCTCAAAATTTTACTAAACAAGCAAACACGCACTCACATAAGCTACAAACAGTCACACATCGCACATGGATTCAAAAACGATCAAATAATTTTAACACCACACTCTCTCTTCCACTAAAGTAAGCTTTAAAATAGCTTGAATTCTAGAACAATCACAACACACAACGAAAAACAATGCGTGCCCTGCACACACACACTAACACCCACAAACGTGTTAAGTGGAAATTCTTCCCAATTTCCGCAACCCGCGAAACGGTGAACGCGTCAACGTCAACGGATTTAACGCTTCGCACGACGATACGCACGTAGTACGCAACGACGGTTCGTTTGCCGTGCGCAACCGCCAACGGTTCGGTAGAAAATGCGGCAACGTGCTCGCGGCGGAACGCGAAACAAGCACGAAAAAGCTTTAACGCGCGACGCCATGTTCTCTCTCTCCCTCACAGCACCGTTCGGACCCGCATGCGACCCGCAGCGGTGGAGCAGGCAGGCGCTCGTCTAGCCCTTTTGCATGGTGCCACATTGTGCTTTGGAGCTTAAATTATTAAATGTACATTAAAAATGGTCTTGGAACTATCTTCTTCATCCTCGATGCAAGGAAATGATGAATACACATTGTGATTCTGACTAATTCTGGTGATTTTGGGCTAAGGACGTCTCTAAGCCGTTTGGTTGGGGTTGAATTTGTATGTTATCGGAAATATAGTTCGCAGCAAAACAACCACACAGACTAAAACCCCAAAACCGATAGGAAAAATGAAATGGAAGAAGAGACAAGAAGGAAAGATTTAAGAGTAGACTAAGTTTTATCGGATGGTTTAACTTTGGGGTGTAGATCCGGTTTTTTTATTTTATTTTAGCAACATTAACAAGACTGTCGACGTTGTCCACGTTGTTGTATCCTTGAAGCGTCTGATAGCTCCAGACAGTTAATTTCGCATTCGATTAAGTGTTTTATAAGGTATTTTGCAAGGCAAAACGTTGGATCCTCATGCATCAGGTTGGTTTGATTTCGATAGTGCGCAATCTGTGGAACCCAAAAGTATCATTTTTTATTATTATTAGTAGTCCATTTTAGTAGAGGTTTTAGTATGCTATAACGAAACGTTATAGCAGTCCAATCGTCGAAATAACTAATAAGATTTTCATCAGTAATTTTACGAGTTTAATTTTTTGTTACACATTTTAAGAAAATCTAGATGCTGCATTTTAAATTGAATTAAATTTCAGTATCAAATTGCGTAGATGAATTCGACGAATTCGAATTATTCAACAGCTAATGAAACAAACTACATCCAAAAGATCAAACATCCAAACATCAATTCCTTCCATCAAACAATCGTTCAAGGCCGAATTCGATTAGTGAAAGTGATTGAATGGTGGAATGGTACAATTTAGGGTCAATCTGTTTTTTGTTCCTTT